>NC_089851.1:20769469-21136969 GCF_036373705.1 Amia ocellicauda
TAATTAGGCCATGTCTTCTGTTGTCACCAAATTGTAGTCATACCCTTAATATTTGTTTGTTCTTTAATGGAAGTTTAGTGTAACCTATAGAATGTTCTTTAAAGTTTAAAGCACATTCTTTAATTCACCTTTTAGGCAAACAATGATGTTTACTCAACAATATTATTCACAGAATAATGTCTTCGGTATGTAAAATCAGAGAAACAGGAACGCTACCCTCCCCTTCTAAAGGAGATAAGATCACAAGAGGTGGCACAAGACCATTCAACACAGCTTTCCTGTCTGAATGGTAATTAGCACGGTCTTCACCCAAGAAACTGCTCTTGAAGGAGCACACACAACCAGTTTTCAGATGGAGCTATTTTTGCTTCATTATCTCCTAATGCAAAACGCAGTGCAACAAGTTCATCTTTTGTATGGGGGAAAGAAAATGATGTAATGAGCCTAAATCTTCCTAAGATTATTTCAAGATTACTTCCCAAGGCAAAATTGAGAAAAACTCACATTCACAATTGATCATGTGTCAGAGCAGTCTGAGATGTAAAATCAACGCTGCTACCATTAACATGATGCAATGACTGTCCTAAAAACTGATATTGAATCAGAACACAAAAGTACCACAAAGGGGGCTAAATGAATGCCCAGCACAATGTGTGTGTCTACTTTCAGGCAGCAGCGATTTCATATCATCAGTAGGTTTAGTCATACACCAAAGCTGGCAGGATAACTCACCATTCACAAGTGACTCATAATGAACTGCCTGTGTTGGATACCTTTAGAGAAATTCTGTTTGTTAGTAAGTGAAGGTGAGGTGTGGGCCCGACCGTAAGATATATATATATATATTGTGCTCCTTTTTAAATAGTAAGGATAGCTGATATGTTGTGAAACAAATGCATATATTCAAATCACTTTCACACATTTCTGTTGGCTCGGATGACTGAGCAGAGCTAGAAACACAGTGTGCTGATTTAAACAGTTAAATAAGGAAATTAAATAAAAGCAAGTGTGCAATTAAGTATAACTTACTGACAAGAGAGCAAAGGAGACATTTTAAGCACGTTTTCAGGAAATGTATGGTCTCGATGTACACAAAACTCAGAAACACATCCAGGAAAGAATGGGTTAATGCGAGTAGAAAAGTAAACCACAGGGGAGAAACATTGCTGGCGAGTGATGGCTGATTACCACTCGCGTGTCTGTAAGTGCTGACCATGGCGATGTCTTACCAGTGTAAATGCTTGCATTGGATGCTGGAATGCCAAACTGAGACTCGATGAACTTGGGAATGAAGGTTATAAAGGCGGTGACGATGGCGCTCTCTGCTGTGTATGACAAGCTGACAAACAGGAATGTCATATTGCTTAAGATCCTGACAGCTGCTCTGGGAAGGTCTACAAAATGACAAGAAAAAAAAAAAAAAAACAGCCATCAATGAGCAGAAGCCAATGACCATGAGGAGATTCCTTAGGTTTGATAGAACAAAACAAAATCAGAGCTGGCTGTGTCAAGTTGACATTAATCATGCAGAGTACAGTCATGGGCACTTTTCTCCTACTGCATAGAGCAGCCTGTTCTCTCCCCCTTTAATCTGCCCTGTACACAAGGCTAAACCAACAGTTACAGACCCACTGTCATTTTGATCTCTAAATAATGCAATTGGCAGTAATTGTAAAAACACATTAACCGTATTCCCTCTCAAGGCAGCAGAAAAACGCCACTGGTTTCAGTGTCTGGAAGAGTTCAAAAGCTGCAGATTCTGTGTGTCATGGCATAGGGAGTCTTGCTTTATTAAACTAAAAGCAGTTCAGTTTGTGTAGTGGTCCCATACAACACATACATTCAAGTGTTCTAATGATTTAATTGCTCTCTGTTGTGCTTTTATAGAAAAAACTAAACAAAAGCATTTATAGTTATCCAAATAGCACATACATTTGACAATACTTTGAGAATACAGTCAGTAGTATTAGCAGTCAAGCACATTTTCTGTCTTGCAGAGACGGTCTTCCTGAACAATCTTGTGGAAAGCACTTCTCTGGAAAGTGACAGCACTGTCCATGAGCCAAAGAGGAATATGGAATATGTTCTTCCGCCATTTAGAAAAATGAACTAAGAGTTGTAGAGACGTATACTGTGGCTATGAAAAAATGCTTCAGGTTTCTGTGGAAAAACCTTAATTTGCATTCACTCACTTCTCACAGTACACTTATCAAGTGTCACTGCATACAGAAGAAAATAAGCTGCTAATTTTTACTAACTAGAAATTCCAAATCCATTATAAAAAAAACATCTGCACTTCTGTGGGAGGGAGGGAAAGATTAAGAGCATATACCAAAAAGTGCTGAGATTAGTAACAGCATCAGACATCTTCATTTTATAATTGTAGTGCCAGAAAAGCTTTAGTTGTTGATTGATATGAACCAGTTCAGCCCGGAAGACCAGTGTAAGAGCTAAAGTGAGTCGCTCTGTAGATTTATAAAATTAAAAATGTATTTAAAAATTAAAATTAAATGTGTGTGATATAGGAAATACATTAGCAATTGCCAAAAAACTATAACAAAGGTTTAAGGCATAACAGTAAACATCATATTACAACATAAAGGTGAGACTGAACTGAAATAAAAGCTGCAGTCAGCAAATATACCTCTAAGTAGGTTGTTAGTAAATTGTTTCCTCATAATCTATCAAAATTCAAGTTTAATTTGCTCCATAATATGAAATCTGACCAATTTGTACAGAATCCATGTGGTGCAAAGGAAGCTTTGAGGACTAATCTCACTACAAAAAAGAGATTAACTTTTAATTTGGTTACTAATTAAGGGGGCTGTGTGCATACTGAATCAGGCTAAAAACTAAATAACAGACATTTAGAAGTATTAATCTAATTCTGCAAGGCAAAATACACAATTTAGGTTAAGAAAGCAATTACTCAATCTTTGTTTTTATATGATCTGTTAAACACAGATTCACTAATCTCATTAAGTGTTAAAATCCAATATGTAGCACCTGTTCATTAAGAGGATATGCTTTTAAAATAAGATCATAATGTGCTCTGTGTCGGAACAGGCAATCGGCTCTTATTGGCCCTTGAGGGGTCACCACAGGGCAGGAGGTCCAACTCCCAGCTCTAAGGAGGGAGAAGAATGAGAATAATCAATTACTGGGAATAAATACACTCCAAACCCCTTATCTTGGACATTACTCTGTTTCCTGGTCAGAGAGTTAATTAAAATACAAATCTGTTAGTTAAATGTATCATGGTACAATTACTGCCTCAGTTAGAGAGTTGGCTACGTCCCAAACAACTCATTACATAAAATGATTTATGATGTAGTCACTGTAATTGTTTGTTTATTAATCCTTAATTAAGCCACTATGACCTTAATGCTTATACTGTTTGTTTTGTTTTAATCTGAAACCGAGATACTGAAATCAGCCCATGGATTCGAGTAATAGCATATCAGCATTTGAGGTTAATGTTCCGCAGTCCGTAACTTGGGCAACATGGCGGCTGAAACTGCATATATAAGGCTATAAAACCCACAGAGGGACACGCCTTTCCTTTGAAATACCTTGTGACATGTTTCATTAGAACTTTTCAGGCAAGAATGTGTATATCAAATTAACACAGTTTATATTATAAAGTAATTGCAATTTTAATACACACTGTGACAAAGCGATTATAAAATAACTACAGTACATGTTTGAAATATTAATAGTAACCGCATACTATGCACATATTCAAAAACATTTCATGATAACAGCCAATAATAATTTGTTCATGATCTACAACTATTTGGAGTACACTGAATAACATTTTTGTACTCTCACATAAAAGCTCATCTAGACAAAGATGGATTAAATCACCAACATTGTAAATAATTTGCCGCATATTCAGTTATTCCCTTATTTATTTATTTTCACATTAATTTGTAAACCTCATCAATAATCAACATAAAAAGCATGTTTTTTATTGTTGTTGTTTTCCAAACACATGCAGAAACACCTCTTTGGAAGATCTTTTCAAAATCAATGACAACTTCATTGAGATGTAATTTGGTTCAAAGTACATTTGAAGCATTTTAAAACTTCCCATTATAGTTAAATCTGTCCCTTAGGTTTCCAGGCAATGCATTACACTGCACAAACTTTCTCAGTTTTCAATTAAAAATGAATTACATTTGTTACAGTTTGGAAGCATATTATTCTAATTTAGAGGTCTACATCAACCAGGTACATCCCTTACAGCACAGTACATAAGAATGATGTTGATTCTCAAAACAATTATTAAAATTCAACTGCACAAAAAGGTAACAGTTTGGAAGTAAGGAAAGAGAAGAATATACAAACTGCATTAATCTGAATGTTCTCCAGAGAGCTCATTAACAGTGAAGAGCTAGACACAAATGTAGTGCAGCCCCTAATTTAAATAAAGATCACAAGACCTTTCCAGTTACAATATACAGGAGAGTTGTCAAGCACAATCCCTTTCTTCTATTCCAGAAATTCCCTGAAATCGAACTGTGAAAACATGCCACAGCAAAATACCTTTTATATCCTTTCCAAAGCCCATGGAGGAGGTGACAGTTTGGCCCTTGCTGTTGGATTTTTCTTTCATGACGTCGTCGTCGCTGGAGATGTCCTCGGAGTTGACTTTCTTTTTCTTCTTCCTTCTGTGTCGGGGGGGGAGCTTCTTGGGGAAGGTGAACATGGGGAATATAACCAGAAGCATGGCGATGGCACAGAGCAAGAATCCACTCCACCTGCAGACACACACACTTCATTACCATCCACATATTGCACCAAGAGCAGTATTGATCATGTGCATCATTGGGAATCCTCGGCAACTTTCCAAGTAGCCCCTAGAAACTCACCAAATAACTAAAAATAACATTGTTACTTGACACAGCAGTATGTTCTATTTATTTGATAAGAAAATGGGATATCAGGTTTTGTTTGTGCTTTTGTTATTTCAGATACTGCACAGACTGGATTGAATCTTGATTGTTCACAGCTCCAGTGTCACCCTAGTGGGAGCTTTGAGCAAACCCACTGTTTACAAGGCGAGACAGGGTTCACCAGCTGAGTCATCGAGATGGAAAGTTGCAACACCCATCTCTGTTGTTGCATCTGTGGATGTGTAGCACTTTGCTTTACCCTCAATATTGCTTTCCACCCACACACATCTAATCCTGCTTGTATTCTGGACCTGAGCCTAGTAAAGCACAATTTCACAGCAGTGTAGCGCATAAACATTTATGTCTCGTCTTACCAGTTGCCAACAAAGCGAGGGTCACTTTGATCAATGTTCACAATGGTTTTTGGATCGACGTAGAAGCCAATCAGAACTCCTCCCAGCAAGTAGCCTGCAGCTGGACCAAGAGCCCCCATCACATACATGATTGCTGAAAAAAGAGCAAACAGCGCTAGTCAAAACTCTGTCACACATTACAATAAACTGATAGATGCTGGGTATTACCACACGATAGATTTCAGTGATATTGATTTATTGGGTTCTTGAAAGTTACATTAGTTGGAGTGACATGAATATATTAGTAAAACTATAATCATAGCATTCACAGGCGCATGAGAATTGTGAATGTTTTGGAAAAAATGCAGTATTAAAGATCATGTAAGCAGGGTCTTCAGAAATTGCAACACTTAGAAATGCCATGTGCTATTCTATCAAATAACAACATGTCATGTAAACACAGGTTTTGGAAAACATATTCTGTAAATGTATCGCACATGAGCAAACAAATTACATTTTGCTCAGCATACTACTGCACTTTGGTCTGTTTACCCAAAAAAATCTGAGAAAAAAGCACAGGATTCACCTTTCCACCACAAAGTCATGTATAAAGCAAATGTTCGCGTGGAGCACTGAAATGATCTGCTTTGATTTTATTTTCCTTTCAGTTAATGTAAGCAAAGACTGAGGTTGTGAACACTTCATAAAAATAACATCAAAAAAAGGTTCAAAGCTAAGATACAGGACATTGTAACAGGTGTGTTTCTATGGATGTGTTCATGCCTTCTGCTCAGTCTTCGTATGCACAGAAGCACAAAGATAATCTCTAATCTCTCAACTGAGGGAGAACATTTCTCCAGGCGTATGTTATAAAAAAAAAAAACAGGACAAAAGGATAAGTTTTATGCCATTTGTGTTGCAACAGTGAAAGATGCCAAGCTTAAAGTGATCTCTAAATCAAATTACCATTCTCCTCCCCAGTCACCTGCAGCACACACTGTTCACAGTTTCCTTGTTGCTTTATGTGCACGATTCCCTGTTTTTTGCAGTGCAGCAAAACATCCATAATTCTAACCCTTGTGTCACAACGGATTTAGCTTGCTCTGCCAGCTTACAGTTTAAGAAATCCATTATTCAAGGTTAACCTGCCTGTTTTGTGTTGAGACAGGATACCGGTGGCGTAAATGTGAACTTAAAATTTAAAAGAAAAAAACATTCCTATTTCTATTTGCAGGAATGGTGACCAACAAAAACAAGCAACGATATAAAGAGTCAATGCATTTATAAATGTTTAAGGAAAAAGAAAATTGCCCCTTTGCAGGATCCGCCGATGTCTCCGGTTTAAATCGAGACTGATGAGTCACACACAATAGCCCATCAGATGCTATTCACTGCAATACCTACAGTATGTGGAGAGACAGACTGATTCTTTGGGGCCATCAATTATGTGTTCATGTCAAGACTCGGTCTCGCTGTACTTGGTGTTCTTAGTTTAGAAACCACTCACTTTTCACAACTAAAATTAGAACAAATCTGCTGAAGCATAACACAGTGTCTGAGGAACTCTGAAATAGCTGTCTTTTTTCAGCATATTAGACTTCTACAATGAAAACTACTTCATCGTGAAACATGGGTTCTACCTACGCTGCATGTGTACTTTAGTCAGTAACCAAAAGTCCATAGACAGAGTTAGAAAATAAAGATAGCAGTGCTGATATCAGTTCAGTATAATGAAAAAACATGCTTCTGTGCCACTGAACAACAACATGTAAAGGCCACACTTGACACTTGCAGTCAGATCAGCTCTGCAGCAGCTCCTCCATAATTAACTAGTGGGGGGTTTGTTTTACAATTCAAATTGTCTCCGAGCAAGTCTGGTTAAAAAAACAAAGCAAAAAAAAAAGGAAGGGAAAATGCCAGTAAACAAATCCTCTTATCACCCCAGCACAGTAGCACTGTTCACACAACGGGAAGCAACACTTGCCTAAGGACTATTACCTGAAGCGATAGCTGCTATTACAATGAAGCATATCATAACATGCCATTCTAAAAAGAGCTGAATTAAATAAGTATTTTTCTAAAGAGAATAACCCTAATTTCTACCCTATGCTTGTCAAAAAAAAAAAAAAAAAATCAATACAGCTATACAAGTTAGTAGATAAGCTATGGCCATCTGGCTTGCTGTGTGAAAATGGTCTTTGAACACCTAAAGCGAATATCTGAAAAATCTTTCAATAAACTCTCTCTTCACATGTTGACCTTCTCCTGACACAGCACACTGGGCTCTGAGATGGTAAGCGAGACGACACATAGATAACTGAATCTGCTCCACTCTGTGCCGCATACATACAAGTGCTCAAGAGACAGCCGAATGGAAGTGGTGCACATCATCCCTTTTCTGGGATCAAAGTGAAACCCCAGGGGATGAGTATTTGGACACACTAAAGAGCTCTGTGTGCATTAGGACTGTGCATTGCATCTGAGCACCAGCAGAACCTGTTAAAATAAAGACCTACAAACAGCTTTTAAATGTTGCCATGTATCTGGTTAGTCTTCCACTGGCAAAGACTACACCAAACGACTGTAGTTTGCTCTCGCAGTTAAAGACCCTGCTTGAAAGAGGGCTGCTATCTCCAAGAAAACAGTTTCAAATTCAGTCGCAGTCACTGGAGATGACAGGGACAAATAAGCATTGTTTATATCAAAACCAGCATACATCATGTGAGGAAAGCTACCGGAAACACTTCATTTTAATAAGAGCAATGTGGCTGGCGAAGGTCCATGTTATAAACAAGCATCTACCCGTGGGCAGCAGTGCATTCATAGAGGACATAAAACTCCTTTAGAGCTCCATGCTTGGATACGGTCCAGTAACATAAATACATTGAAGGACAGAAGGAGAAATTAAAGGAAATACAGGCCAGACATCATATTAGCTAATCAGATTCAGCCCTCATTAATTTCAAGTATATAATGAGAATGAATCAAAACTTTCTCAAAAGGGAGAGTGTCTCACATGAGAATGTCCCTTACTGGAAGATATAGTGACTGAAGAGGAAAAACAAAGAACAATGATACTTATCACATTCAGCGATTTGGTACGCACTGTCGTTTTCTTTTAAATATATATTTTTAGTATTTAGTAATTTTTCTTATATGTGCTATCCTTGAATTGTGATATAACATAATTTGAACTAAAAAAACAAGGCCGAGAAAAATAGTTTATTACACAGCCACAATTTGCTACAATTGTTACGCTAATTGTCTGTAATTTCAGATGTCATAATTCACATCCTGGCAAGTTCTTAAAATAAAATCTGGCTCCCTTTCATGATGGTGTTTGTGGACAAAAGAACTTCATTTGAGTGTTGCAGAAGTTTCCTCTCAGCCAGACCTGGAAAACCCGATCTTTTTTTTTCCGGGTTTCCTGGGTACAAACAAGCTTTAATGTGATCTGAGGTGTGAAAGTAATTTACTGTCAGTCCTTGATATACAAAATGACAGGTCTGCTAAATGTTATGTATATTGAGTACTTAACAGAGAATATGGAAGCCCATTATGCATTTGATTTATACACATTAACATAAGCTAAATGTTTATGTTGTAACACAAGATAAACATCAGGTCTACAAAATAATGTTCATAATACTTTAAAATTCATTCTCAACATGAACTTATAATGTCAACTGTGTCTGCACGCAAATGCAATTACTCTAAACTACACTATTTTGTGGATAAACAGTTGAAACAGCTGTATATTATTTGGCTAGACATCCATGTTCACACATTTTGGGACCTGTGTGGACAAGCAGGCATAAAATAAACAAAATGTACTGCAGAAAAAAAATTTTTATATACATATTCATTTATAAATCATAGCCTCTAGGAATGTCAGACAGGTATTTGAAAATGATTTCTGAAGGTGCTCCCATACACATTTAATAAAATCTGCCAAAAAAAATAATAATTCAGTGGCTTGACAGAAAAGGGCCCAAGCTGACATCACGTGCACACAAAGAAACTCTTCCGCACATCAGCCCATGTCTTTCACTGCACTCTCTTTTCTTGACAATTCAAATGAAAATGAACGATTCTTTCTTTGTTCCCTGTGCAAAATACATAAAAAGACAACGTAATTACAGCAGGATGGAAGGCATCAAGGTTCATGAAAAAATAAAGAAAGGAATCTGCTGCGAGCCACGCTCCACTCACCGGCCTTGTATCAGCTCTGTTAATAAGCATGTGACAGATTTAGAAACTAAAATGTCAGTGTAGATGCAGTCATCACACACTTTAATTCACATGGCTTGGTAAAAACAAGAGCATGCAGCTGGTGTGGAGAAAATATTATGTGCTTTATTAGAAAAAGAGCGCACTGGCTCGTTCACTTTCAGCAGCTGCTGCGTTTCCGTTTAACCGAGTAATAAACCTAATTGCAGGGCTGCATTAACCCACAAGCTTTGTGGTTAGAAAACTAACCCTCAGTCTAACAGGAACAGAATGAAGTCTGATCACACCTGACAGGTACAGTACAGTACTAGAAATTCTAGCTTTCCCAACTTATCAAGAATTTTAAAGAGACAAAAATACTTATTCTGCAGCAGGTGTAGTTACAGAGGCCAACTGTAAATTTTACACTAAAACATAGTCAAAGATTCCACTCTGGGCCTGAAATCCTCATCTTCTGACAGCTTTACAATATCAATCAAATTCAACACTTTCTTTACACAGATTAATTTAATGTTTACCACTTCTGGCCTGTTTACTAGAAAGACCAAACTATGTGGAGATGACTGTGCTACAATCGCCTGCCATCCTGTGTTGAATTTGCCTATATTTGCTACAGGATAGATGTTCTTGTTCTTCTGAGTGCACCTTTTCTCTCCAGCTGTGTTGTATGGGATGTTTTTGGGGTCAGATCACCCAAATCCACCTTTAATTTTTGTAGATTACACCATCACTTGCAATAAGACTAGGAGCTGCTGTGTACTTCCTCTGTACCTTTGTTTAAATTACAGCTCTAACTGGGAGCTATATCAGCCAGATACATTCCCTTTTTAAAGCTGGGTGATGTAAACATTTAACACTAAAAAAATATGGGGTGGGAAAATAGCTTGTCGACCTATCAATGTGCTTTCCCTTACAGCCCAAGAACATGCAATGGAGTGCTCACGGAGAATAGCTTGACTTTTGGGAAAACGCAAAAAGCCATTTACTGACGCAGAGATGGTTAAAGAATGCATGAGTGAAGTTGCCGAGACCTAGCCTGATGGTAAACAAAAAGATGAGCTTAAGGAAAAGATAAAACTGTCAGACTCCACAGCAATGAGAAGACCTGAAATATTAGCTAAAAATTAAAACTTGATGAGGCCCTTCAGAATGCACCATGCTTTTCCTTCATTGTTGATGAATCAACAGATAGCACAAATAATGCCCAGCTTCTGGTATTTGTGAGATTTGATGACAAAACAAAGAAGGAATTCTGTGAGGACTATTGAGGAGAGGACGTACACGAGCCCAACAAAGGGATGCTGACAAAAAGGGGTATAGATCTGAAGTCAGTGGTCTCCATCACCACAGATGAAGCTCCAGTCATGACAGGAAGAGGACTGGTTGCACGTTTGAAAAAGGACAACCCTGTCCAGACATCTTACCACTGCATCATCTACCAAACTGTCCTGTGTGCCAGTCTGGGTGGCACGGTCTGCTAAGTTTTGACAGAGATCAATGCCAACCATGATGACTTATTACTGCACAACAATGTGAGGTTACTACTTACTACTGAGGTGTACTTACTACTACAAGGTAAAATGCACATTTTAACAGTCAAAATAAATAAGTTGTGTGTAATTCATTAAAATGTACCTGATTGGTCTCATTTAATGGATTTAATAGTTGATCTAAAAAACAGAGTGCCGATAAATGATGATATCCATACGGACCCAAATGTGTGACTGTACCTTCTAAAACTGTATTTGAATACCCCTGGTCTATAGTACCACACATATGAATCATATTGTAATGCCTTTTCCATTGGCACAGTGTTGCGCGGTGGGGGGTGCTGCCTGGCATTAGCATATTGGGGACAGGTTTACTGTATGCCAGGAGTATCCCCCAAATATGGACAAATGGTGGACGCAATGGACAATGGGAAGAGGAGCGCCATTGTAAATAGTCCAAGGCTACAATAAATGAGCAGGTCCTGTTTATACCAAGGTGTGCTGGGAACCCCCCACAATTTAAACTGTTACAGTATTACTTATTCTTCAATTACATTAACACCATTCACTATCCTTTTTGATTTAATTACTTGTACAGTGAAAGCTATTTAAACTATCAAGTTTGAACAACCAAAGAAAATAGGCAGACAGGGCCTGTAAACAATTAAAATAAAGGGGCAGTTCTATCAAACAGATATTTTTAGGACCACTGCTTGTCCTCGTCAAAATGAAAAATATGTGGAGTTCTCTTCACAAATGTTCAATATAATATTGTCATGTCTTCTCCAGAGAAGCATGAGAATCATGTTATACTAAAATCAATCCAAAAGATACATTCACTGTGCCTACTTACATTTGTGTAAGTAGCCATCTGCTACCCAGGGGAAAGTCATTGACTCGTTCTACCACCAATAACATTTTGTGCTCAGCTCAAAACCAAGAGGTGATATAAAATAGCAGTTAGATTATTTTCAGAGGCACCACAGATAAAGTAGCTAAATGAGATTCAGAAAAGAAAAATGACAGTCCAACTGGAGCAGATGCTAAGGTGTCCCTAATAAAGTGGATCCAGCAAAGGCCCACTGCAACGACAAATTTTATTTATGTACTGTGTATGTTATGTGATGAGAGATGGGCAGCAAAAAAACTTGTGGGAGACACAGAGGGAGAGACACAATGAAACGTGGAATGACTGCATTGTCATGGCAACTTGCTGACACAGCAGTGTCTTCTTACAAGTTCGAACCTTATATCTTTCCCACAGAGCATCACAAGCTTTTCAGCCTGAACTGCAGTGCTGTGGACTATGCACGCCCGCTGTCTGTCGACTCACAACACAAAGCTCACAATCTGTCAGCTTCCAACACATCAAACACAGAGGAAGCATGCCTGCTATCTTTTGTTTCTTAGATATATTAAATAAATGCTACAGCAAGCAGGACTCTTTTATTCGGCTCACAGGCCGGTGAAATTAACAGATCATACTAATTATATTTTCAGACATGCTTTAGTTTGTTATATATAGATGCTCGTGTTGCATATTGTCACTGAGGTTAATTATCCTCCACATATCCCTGTTATTAAATTGCTGAATCAATATCCTTAATTATATGGTCTGCATTATTATTGTCTGTTGTTTTTCTTACTTCTCTTTCCCATGCCAGGTATTGGAGTATTAGTAATGGTGTGGGGTGAAAATCTCCCTGGCTAATTGTGAGTTACTATAGGAGTCAGAGAACAATGCTTAGCTAATTAGTATCAGAGCATTTGCCCAGTACAGAAAGGCTTACAATAGCTGACTGTCTGGGAAAACACTTACATGTGGTGGAGTTATTCCTAATATTTTCAGTGACGTGTGAAAAAGTCTCATGAACTCCTCAGCTCATTAATCAACTGAGAATTATCCGGTTTACCGATCAAATTCATAAACAGTTGAAAATACAGAATGCACAGGGGGCAGCTAAATGCATAGGGAATAACCCTTCAATTAAAAAACAATGCACAGAGAAGTGCTCTTTTATAAGCATGCTGTCAACACACTATTTAAATCTTTGCAATGTAACCTGTACTTACCCTCTGAATACAAAAGGATTGGAGTTTACAGACTAGTTTTACAGTTTACAGTTATTCAGCGAGAGCGTGAGCCCTGCGCAGCTGCTGTGATTCATCAGAGAACCCTTCACCCTGATTGCTATTGGTGGCGGCAGCAAAAGAACAAGACAAATGCAGCACCGTAGCCAAACTGCTGAAGAAAAATGTCAATATTACATGGACTGGCCACGGTAGTAATAGCAATGACAATAATAATAAGTCACTGAGTCAACTCTTACAAAGAACAGTATTCAAAGTAAAGGCTTAAAGAAAGTAACACAAGGCCGTCGGACTCTTGCTTAGGGTAACATCCAGGCAGTTACTGGCTGCTCCAGAGTTTGTGTGATCAACAGCAAATCACCCAAGTAATAGGCCATTTACTCTAGGATTACCTAGTCTTATCAAGTTACAGTTATAAAGCTTGACATTTTGTGATGTGAATATAAAAAAAATAAAAAATAATCACACCATCGCTTACCCGAAGAAGTAAATACCATGCCATTCCTAGTTCTGGCCCAGTAAATAATGCCAATCTTCAACCCTTCCGATAAGAATGAAAACGTATGAAAAGATAAGAAACAGGCCACTGCAGTCTGACATCCAGGATTAATAATTCAGAAACACACTGAGGACGTCTCTGAGGAATCCCTTCCAGTAATGAAATGATTACTCTCGGTCAGCTGGCTCCAGTGGTTGACATCTCCTACTCCTCCTCAAGTCCCAAACTAAGACTGTTTACTGGCAAAGAAGTAATGAAAAATCAATGGCACTCAGAGGTGAAAACAATATGACATTTTAGTGCCACTTTTGGGAAATGCAACACTTCTTAACCTGCTTGAAAGACTACAGAGTTCAAGATTGAGTCAAGTCTTTTATTTCTTTTTCTTTCTTTCTTTCTTAAACTTCAGCAATTTTTCCCCCAGAAATATCAAACGCAAGAGGATAGTTTCACTTTACAAAACAGAATTCCCTCTTTAAATGTTTCTGCATGGACAGCACTAGGTCCTGTGGGCTTCGTCTTTGTCCCCAGAGAAGCACGCTCCAGCTCTCTCCAGCTCTAGAGGGAATATTTATGCGATGTGGAGGTCCAATAGCTTCTGTGTTCCTCCCAAAAAAAAATTAAACATGAAACGTGTCTAATTACATGAAAAAAAATATCTATGAGAGGATAACATTAAATACAAAACACATTCATAATTAGGCTAGTTTCCTTTAGAACAATCCGTTTTCTTCATTGACGAATACTCTGCCCTCCCCACCCCTAAGAGTGCCTCTGAGGACATTTTCCTCCAGCCTGACCCACTTGTTCGCCCTTGTTTGTCCCTCCATTGTGTCTCACAGTGATGGATGGCATTTCCTCAGCCATCTCCGCTCTGTGAGGCCTGAGGGAATGTACACTTCATTCTCCAGGTTCTCCATAGTTGTCACTCGGCATCTTCATGATTAGATGTACGCGACGGGCAACTCTGCATGCAGACGTGACAGAGCTCACCAATAGTAAGAGAGCTTGTTCTTCCAGCTGAAATAAAAACAGCCCCTTTGCTTGAATACCTTACATAGAACATAAGAAAGTTTATGAATGAGAGGAAGCCATTCGACCCATCTTGCTTGTTTGGTTTCCATTAATAACGAAGTGATCCAAGGATCTACTTTGATAATGTGCAAACTTATGATTTCAATTTAGGAATCAATTCAGGGATGCCCATTTTCAGGTGTTGTTCTAGTGCCTGAAATACCACTGCGTGAAATTTCTACGAAGCGTGTTCCTTACACCATGTAACAAGCTACACTGACAGAGGAGGAGACAAGAATTCTTCATTTTTACCAGTCTGGCTGGTAGGGATTGACCATGGGTGGATAGAAACTGTTTGTGGGAACAGAATGACTTTTGGGATGGTTTTAAAATGCCATTCATCTATATTAGTATTCAGAATTAAACACTGCCCATTATTTCACCATGGATCAATGACAAAACACTTTGTGGATGCAGGTTTTGCTAAGCTGCTGAAACCCAAACAATTCCGAAGCATGCAATATTAATGGTTGCTGCAGTTCCTGTTATGAAAGTGTCCCAAAGCTCAAAAATGATCATCAAATATTAAAGAAAAAGAGTGGAAAAAAAGTGGAGGATTCCCACAGATAACAGGCATCGTTTCTAATGTTTAAAAAAATAGTTTGCCATTGATCATGTTTTTCTAGTCTTCATAACAATTTAGCCATCACTCATACATATCTGAGGAAATACTCGTGTGTGAGCGAGAGCAGCAATGTCAGTGCAGAGCTCATTTCACGTGAAGCTAAAACGTGCATACACGTGGAGAAAGAAAAGCTAGCAAGGAAGCTGTCCGTTAAAAACAAACACCTCCCCAGAGAGGGACAGAGTGAATCCCTTTCACAGGTGAGCTTTAAGAGCAGAATGTAGAATTAACTTATAATAAGTCAATAAATACAATTCACTAATAAAGATAAAAATAGCGTGGGCAACCATACATAAATAGGTTACTGTATTTATGAACCAGGCAGGAGCCTCCTGAATTTTTATAGTACCTGCTTAACACAGAGAGAAAAACATATAGCCTGTATGAAACACAATGTTTCACTAATGGAATCTTTCTTTTCTGTGCATAAAAAACATTTTCAGCAAAAGGTTGTATATGGGTGCCTCTGCATTTGTAATGTTCAGTTTATTTTCAGGGGTTACCAGGGTCTTTTTTATGGAAATGCCTGAAGATACAGAAGAGAGTAAATATGAATTTGCCAATACATAGATGCCTACGGGAAACTAAAAAACATAAATAAGTAAGTCAGTGTTTATAACATCCACCTGCTAAATATATTCAGTTATATGACCTGTGAAACAAAAATGCCAAGAAGAGCACCCACTTATATTTAAATAGATCTATATTTATAAGAAACTGTAAAAGGACATTTACAGTTTATCTGAAAAACTCCACTATGGGAATCTTGTGAAGCGGTTTCTCTCCACTCCGAGAAGAAAGAGGGCACAGATGGTAAGCAGTAAGTTGCAGAGGTGTAAAATGCTGTGAAGTCTAAATACGTTTACTGGAGGGCATTGCATTGCTGTCCTCTGGTGCACCTCACTAATAAACTCCCTCTCTTCAGGCATCTATAGAAACTTGCATTGTACTATAAATCTCTTAAATATACCCAGTTTCTCTGTCGGTTTATATTATTTACATGGAATATTCTAAGTTTAATCCTGGTCCATTGTCAGTTCAAGGTAACTGCAAGACCTGTTATTTCCAAACGAAATTAAATTTGAGAATAATTAGATCCATCAGCAATGTGATGCAATTAAAGCACCACATTTATTAAATCTTTAATGTCAGCTAGTTGAAGCGTCATATACAACACATTGAGGGAAGCAGAATGTTCCCAAAAAACTTTTCAATAATAGTATAGTTTAGAACACAAGTAGCAGCGTACCTAGAATACCTTGCAATAAATGTTACCTGAACCAGGTAGATTCTTGGTGAACCTACACCCTTTACCAACAATACAGCCTAGAATGTGAACCTGAAGAGATGCAAAAAAATTGAAGCAGAAAAGCTTTACAGGAAGAAATAATTTGAATTGCATTTTTTTTTTTTTTTTTACATTTTCTCTGTTATAGTCACTAATGTAGCACTACCACTCAAAATATGAAGAATGATTTACTGTACTCTCCACTGTCTATAAATATAAATCCCTTTTCAAATGGTTCAGACAATTAATTCACTCCACCTTTCATATTCATTCAGTAAATGCATTTGTTTGATATGTCTTCAAAATTCTTCTGTCAGAATCTAGAGATTATTTTTTTTGGCTATGTCAATGTTCCTTATAAAAGAGGAATACTAATATATATGTTTTGTTTCAGAATAACATGTAATGAATCATTATTCACATAAGACCCATGATGTAGAGAGTGAATATTCTGTTTGAGAACAGTTGCTAAAAAGCGAAGAATCAATGCAGAGAAATCCTTCCAGCACCATATAGATGAATGTCCGAGTGCAGGTTGTACACCTAGCTTTCTACCAATTAAACCAACAGAACTTGTTCACTAAATTCACTAAGCGTGCAGTTGGTAAACTCTCAACCTTACAATGAAAACTGATTGTCGTTGCCTTAACCTTACCATCAAGGCTGTTGCTAGAAAACTAGGGCAAAGAGGAGGAACAAATGGAATTCGGCTGCTTCCCTTATCAGTTCATTTGGTCCGCCGGCCTGTATATCAGCAGACAGGGTGAAAGGATAACCGAGATAACTGGCAATGGTATTTGAATGTTGTCATGTCTGAAGTCACTGGTGCACTTGCGCTCTGTGTCTTTAGTGATTAAAGAACCCTTCAATGGAAGTGTGTGAAAACGAGCTCAAGTGACTCCAGACCAATTCCAAGTGGACAGGCACTGTATTGACTGTGATAAATAATGCAGTCATTCTCAGACAATTAAAATGCCACTTTCACATACATTACGGTACAGCTTATTTTGTCCATCTTCTCAACTGTCGGAAACACAGAACTCGCTCCAAGGCATATTTCATTCAGGTCTGTTCAAATTAAAATACACTGAGAATTTAGCTGCCAACATCTGAGTCTGCTTTCAGAAATGGATATAGTTTTCAGATTCCTTTTGGTTTTAACTGTAAAGAAATTGAAGTAAGTATTCAACAAAAATAATGATGATGCCAAGATATCTACAGGGAAGAATAGGCTAGGATTGTTTTTCCTTTATTATTCTGCCAGGCAGATTAAACAAATACTAGGTGCATCCCAACACGTTTCATTTATCCAGCACCGAGAAAGGCGACATCAGTACTTCACTATCCAAAGGACCAATGTGGACATGAAAAGTGATTTCCCTGCATCACTATATTACTACAGCTAGAACGTGTTGACAACCACTATAGTTTCTACTGAAACTAAACAGTAGATGAGGGTTTGTTTAAGGCAATTCTTGAAGCCAGTCTTAGCCAGAATGAAAGGAAGGTAAGGCAGCCTAGATATTATATGATTTGAAAGACAGTTTAGTAGAATGAATGTGCAAAAGGCTTGGCCTAATAAAAACGCTACATTTTGAAATTTAGCTATGGGGTCACCTTACCATTCAGTGATTAATTTATGTTCCTATTTCCACAGTATTAACTATTCAAGTATAGATTATTTTTTGCATAATGTTCTGCTGATACTTGTTGATTGATCCACAGCAAATTATTTTAAAATGTATGACACAGTGGAACTCAGAAACCAGAAAGCTACTGATCCCCAAGTGAGTGAGTTAAAGCTGAACATGCACCTCAACCAACCAAAACACAGACTGCGTTTCGGACACAAATCTCACCCCTTGCCCTAATGAGTCAGAAGTGCATTCAAATATTAAGATTCAGAATAAGCCTGGTAATCTGACCTGGCACGACCTTCAGGGAGTCCCCTTTCACACTGCCGGCGCTGCTGTCAGGACGCCAAAATGCGACTGCTTTGATCAAAGCATTACAGTGCTCGTTAACAGGCTTAGGAGAGGAATTCTATTAAAAATAGGGCCCACAGAGAATGCACTAATCCTTTTGTACTTTCACACAGGAAAAATATACAAGGGCAACGTACATGCACCATAGCATGACATTCTCATTTGTTCTAAAACCACACACACACGAACGCACACACACACGCATGCACACATGCACGCAACACAACAATTGAAAATGAGGCTTTATATTGAAGTGGACTTCAAAGTATGTTCATTTGAATAATCTCGTCACATTTTTTGGTCATTAATTATTTGTATACCTTTCTACTTTTATATGCTTGCTTATTTATAGTGAATGTTTGTCAAAATCAAATCACAATCACAATCAAAATTAAAACTTAAACTTAAAAACTTAAAACGCTGTAAACAAATGAATAGTGACCACGTGGAAATAGGAAATAACCACGTGTATACACTTTAAAAATAATATGAAATAAAACGTAATACTTTTGTATTAATTTTTATAATACAGAGTATAGAAAATGTTTTAATGAAGAGTCAAACATCACCAAAAAAAAAAAAAAACTGGGATTGAGTTAAATATTACCAAACAGATTTTGTGGCAGTAGGCCAATGAATATCACTTCAATTGCAGTTGTTAATGGTCTTCTCATAATAATAAAGTAAACGGTAGGGTGACATTTGGAGAAAGCTCTGCATTCTGCTTCTCCAGGGTGTATTTACTTCCCTGGTTTACGAAGGTACATGACATTTCAATTCAGCTCATCACGTGATATTTTAAGCTCTAAATCTTGAAGCACGCCTGCTGACATGAGTAACAAATACTGCTTGTCAGATGCCGAGCAAGAGAGACATTGCAGTTCAACTACGGAAAACAATACAAAACCACTGAACAAAGGTTCTCGCAAATCAATGGTGATTACTGTGTCTAGAGCATGTAAGGATGATTAATTTGATTAAAACAAACCAGACCCAAATCTCTCACACAGGCCTACTGTAATACAGAAATGAAGGTCCAATTCTTAACAATCTTTTATCATGAACAATACAGGAAGAGGGAACCTGGAGATTTTAAATAACCCTCACTTATTCTTCCAGAGAACTGTGTCTTATTTGCCACAGGTTTACTTAAATGCTATTGATTAGCCACATCCCTTTGCTGAAAAAAACAACAAACGGTACAGTACAGTACACAGATTTGCAGAATTCAGTCTGCTTGCAACAGCAGAGAAATTGAAACATAAAACCTTAACAATTGTTATTTTAACTTCCAGCTATAGTTTTTTATAGGCTAATTAAAGCAAAGAATCAAGATAACTTTCTTTCCCCCATGTATCCTGTACTGAACTGTAATTTTGTTATTTTTCTGTTGCTCTTTGTATGCTTCTTTGTTTTACATTAGCCCAATTCCTTTATGCTGGGTGGGTTGCGAGAGATAATTATATTTTTGCAAGACATGTTCATGGTCCCCTCGTTTCACTTTAACCAGCCGGGAAGTCTTACGATGACAGTGCTGTTTCAGCTGTTCCACGGTCTACACTTTTGCCAGATCCCAGGATTCGTGACAGCTGCAGTAGGTGATCTCTATCAGATGAAATATAATACCTCAGCATTAAGCTACAATACCCGATTTTAAAAGTAACAGTACATTAACAATACTGTTTCTGTATGTAATGCAAATGAAACAGTTGTCTTTCAGCAGTTTCATAAAACAACAACCATATTTACTCGGTTATATCAAACATTATCTTGTCCTTTTATCTACAATTACAATAACAGTATCAGAAGTGGACAAAATAAAATATTAGTCTATCTCCAGTTAAATCACAACTACATTTGAAGATTTGTTACATATCCAGGTTTTGGACATGGAAACTATCTTTGGAAATTAGCCTGCTTCCACATCCCCGAGACACAAAACACAGTTGCCCTTTCTCAACAGCAAACATCCAGGCACATCAGGCGTAGCGTACAGTTGCATGTGCTCTATACAAACAGCGATGCCGTGACCCAGTAATTCTCGGTGACTGACAGATGATCCCTGATCTAGCGAGTGAGCATGCTTTCTCAGCACAGGGATGCCTGAACCGAAAGAGCCATCTGGGAGCTCTTGGCTGCGTTTACTGTGCTAATCTTCACAGGCAACTCTCTGCCTCACAGCTGAAGGGACCGTCCGCTTTGTGTGTGTGCGTCTGAGCACTTTGTCATTCGGGGGCTCACACCTGCAGCTTTTCCATCGCCCACAATAAGGGACAGACAGCTGTGGCTCCACTCCGCAGCTCCCAATATGACCTGCTGTGTGGGGAGCCCATCGACAAATTTGACAAATCTGCAGGAACACCAGTCTTTCCAGATTTACTGTGCATCCAATCGGCCTCAATTGCTAGGCAACGGAAGAACTCTAGAGAAGAGTGGATTTGACAGAAGGGTTTTACTCATTTCCATTTAGGCTTATTAAAAAGTTACAGGTTTCAAGCCCTCTATTATTCTTCAGACATTTAAATTTCACATTTGATCATGCTATTTATGCTATTTATGCTATTTTAGATGCTAAATGGGGGACAACTGTCAATTGACAGGACAGTTAATTTACCCTGCTGAATGGGGTAAAGGTAATTATTGCCTATTTGATATGGGTGCTAATTGAATTCATCCAGGCCATACAAAAGTGATACATACACTTAATATTGCAGACTGTCACCATACTGCAGGAATATGGACTGCCACACAGCATACATTTCCTGTATACTCACCGTTTAGGAGTCTGAAAAATAAAGATACCAAATAGGCAGCCTGGCTCCAGAGCAAGAGACCAGCCCATACAGCATTCAGTACTACAAATAGCACTGTGCATACACAGCATATTACAGCAAATGGGAAAGAGGGAAGAAAGTCCATTAGGCCTCCTCCATGACGCTTTCACCAGGTCCATTAGCCTCTGAGATCAGCTTTGTAGACACTCTGCATTGTTGCAGAGTAAGGATATCTCAAATCTCTCTAGAGTTGTGGAGGATATGCTTAATCCAGGGCTATTCAGTCATACTATATAAATATAATTATATAAAAAATAAGTGATCCTAAAATTACCATTTTGAGTATGTAGAAAACAAAAGCAGAACAGAAGAATTTAGCTACTGAAGTATGCCACTGCTTTTACTGACTGATGTGCTGTGTGTCAGACAAATGACAGAATAAATGCAATATGATACATAAAGGTGCTATGCAGTCTTTGTGAGCATCACCCATATTGATCTCCACAATATACAATACAAACATCAATACTTATCTTATTATGATCTCACATCTTATCACTTTTGTCCTGTGAAAGAGACAATTAGTGACAGACAAAACACACGGCACAGATCTGGTCTAGGTTGACTTCCTTACTGACACAATTGTAACAGAAATAAGGACCTTTTTTGTTCATTCAATTACTAAATGAGTTTTTTTGTAATCCAATGTCAAATGTAACAAGAAGTTAAATTAGCAGAACACAAGTACATCAGACACTGCGGTGCCTCAGGCTCATACTAAAAAGAGCATGAAGCTGAATAATGATAATAATTTATAATTTATAATTATAATTTTTTTTTTAAACAATGGTAAAAAACTGTTATAAAAGTTCCACATAATGGCATATACTGTGCTGCCAGTCCTGCTCATTAGAAAAAAAACTGCCTAAAGAGATTAGTCCAATGGTCTAAAATCTATTGCTCAGTTTTAAAGAACAAAACACAAAACAAAACACACTACTCCATCAACGAACCAGGGATACACAAAGTTACACTCCACCAGAACACCACAAGCTCTCTCAGAATATTTTCTTATCCGAGTCTCACTCCTTTAACTCCACTCTAGAGCTGATGTTTTTACCATTTCACTTGCTTCTCATAAGGCCCCATACATAAAAATTAGAAACACCAGGCATGAGTTTCTTTTCTCTGAAACTTCGTTTACACGCATATGTCTGCTCACATTGTTTCTTTTACTAGTGTACCACAAATACCACACACTGAACTTAAGAGGTGCATCAGAAGGCACAGAGCAGTAGGTTTGTGGCTGAAAGTCATGCAGCTGGCATGTGGGACACTGGAAAAAGGCTGTGTAGCTAAACCAGGTGTTAAACTGCTGAGGTCTAATACAGGAACAACTACTTTACTGACTTTAAATTTACTAACAAATTGACATTTAAGAGGCACAATTGAGAAAGAACAAAAACAAATGGTTTACTGCTTTTAGTATGCATGTCAAATGGGATCACAGCAAGTCAACTACATTTGAAAACATGATTCCAATGTCATCTCAAATTGAAAAGGTTACTAAGAGTGCGGTTTTGCTTCGTCTGCAGTGGCCAATTCAGTTTGTTCGTCTGTTAGGCCTATGTCTATTGCCAGGAATAAAGACATTCTGTGTTCCCTGAGATTATTTCACAACAACTTATTTTGTTAAATTAATTCACAGAACATAGAGTACAAGTGCCCCACTGTACTTGTATTTGTTGTCATCATTCTTACCCCAATATTAAGTAGAAAACAACTTCTTGTTATGCATTTCCTTAATTAACTTTACAGACATGACCTAAGGCAAGAAAAAAAAAAAAAAAAGTCATAAAAAATTATGCAGCCAATCCAAATCAATTATAATAGATTAAACGTCATATTACCCTTGGTTGGAAGATACAACTCGTCACTGAAGTTTTCAAATATATTTTATCTTATTGTTCTTATTAAAAACATGCTCAAGATTGTTTTGCATTTTAAAGAATGACATTAGCATTATAAACATCAAACAATGTGTATTTGTTTTATTGTCTATTTCTCTGTATACAATATAAATTATCCCTCCTCAAGGGTAGCATTATATAAATGTGCCAATGTAATCAAAATGAAGGACAAATTAAACACTACCCCCTGCGTAGGGGATTTCAATTAATTATTGTAACCTTCAAAGAAAGCCAAATGTACTGAAGATAATTCCTTCTAGCAAACAACAACAGCAGGGGTATCTAAATGAACACACAGAAAATTGCTTTCTTTTTTTTTTTTTAATGTCAATGACAGCTGACTACAAGAGATGCAAATAGCATTGTGTGTCAAAGAATAGCTGTTGGTCTCTTTCAATGCTGATCACCGACTGCACATCATATAAAACACTCATCAGCAATATTTCAGACAGTTTGCATAACCTCTTTGTAGGAATCATAGCATAGGCTACGTCTTGCAGCTCTATTCCGGGAAGGCCTGTCCTGGGTTTTATTAATTTTCCTTCCTTAACTTGAAACACTCAACTGCAGACTTTTTATAACTCTTACATCAACTGAGGATAAAACTCATAAATGGCTAACCATATTCATTAAGTGGTAATCGTAAGTAAACGACTACAATTCAACCATAACCCACTGAGCAAGTCAGTTTGATTTGAAAGTAGCACCCGAAGGCTGTAGCTGTTAATCCCTACAGACAGCCATCAATTAAGATTTATTTTAAATCTTGACTGAAGAAACCATTTTGTTTTTCACTACTTTCACATAGTTTTCCAAGATTCAAGGAATGAATCATGAACACTTGTGAAAAGCATCATTTTGTTCAAAGTATAAACCTTACCTAAAATCTAGGAGCTCAAAATAACATTAAAATAATAGTCGAAACAGACACAGATAAAATCTACATGAGAAACAATTCATATAGGCCTCACTGCCATTTTGACCATAAAGCATATTTGGGTCAAATCTATTGGGCAAGCCAGGGGCAGTATGTGGGACAAAACAGTTAAAGGCAGAATTATGTATCAGTCGATAAGTAAAGCAGGGCAAGTGTGACACCAGCTCTGGAAATGCAATCTGGAAACTAGGCGACGGGTGAAGCAAGATCATGAAATACGAAACCGGTGGACCAGATGTTAAGTTTGGGTAGACTGATCTTTGTTGCAGACCACTGGCATTTTCTCAGGTCAGGAGCTGGCCGCCCCAAACCGGACAGAGGCAGAGTGTATCAGAATGAGACCGAGGTCCCCTGCGATTCACAGTGCAGTAGGCCGTGACATTTTGCACAGATTGCAACACCAAGGAAAAGCCTTGGTCCCCACCGGCAATCCACACATGCACGCACCAGGAGAGAAAGAGCAGCTGCAGAAGCTCTTTCTAAAATTAACAGAAGGGGAGTGCAATAACTGAGGTGTGCGCAACTACGGTTACTGGACTGTAGAGGACAACTGTAATGTCGGCAGTACAGTACAGGGCTTAATCTTGATATCAGAGGCTATGCATTGGCCACGAAGCACAGAATCTCCCAGGGCACTTGTACCTTTTTCCTTTAAGAAACCTAATTTTAGTGACCTTTGGTGGAAGTGATATTATAGTTCTCATTGCATACATAAGCCTTTGCCAAATTCAAGCCAAAGTGTATCATGGCATGCTTCCTGCACGGAAAACCAACAACAACCATTCACAACTGGAGTATTATTAATACTGTTGATGCACAGTTGTTTAGATTAATAATAATAATTATAATAATTCTCTCAGAAGGTACTTATGACATGGCCAATGAATTAACCCTGGATTGCATTAAAATGAGCCTAGCAACATGACCCACAACAATCCAAAGCCCAGATCAAAGCTTAGTATGGGGTCTCCCAACTCCTGACGGAAATACTGCTAGGCAGCTTCAAAATCCTAATCCTACTGAACAGACCAATATTGTAGCAAGTCCTTTTTTCTTAACTTTTTTGAGGGTGGAAATGCAACGGAAGGAAAGAACTCATACATGTATTCAGTCTTTAATTAGCACTGATCATCTCTCCCATCCTATACATTATAATAATTCAATACAGTAAGTTCAATATGAAAAACATACCTCAAGGTTTTTAAAGAATTTAGAATTCTATGTCCATCACTTTGCCAATATAATCAACTGGAGTTCTAACTTTTCAGGGGATTGGAAATTGCTGTTGACTGCCTTCTTGCAAATAAAAATGAGTTTCTGTATTCGTCCACATGAATTGGGTGCCTTTATGGAAACAGATAAGAGCAAGGGGGATGTTTATCTCACATTACACTCTCAAGGTATCAGTATATTTATTGCACCTTTAATACCGTCAGTCACTATGGGAAGCTCACATTATGGTCTATGAGAATATGGATCCCATTTTATTTTCATACATAAGAATGTAGGCCTAAGCACTGGGTGAAAATTGTGCCCATGGGTTGATTATCAAGCAATGTTTACGGTGTCGTTCATGGCAAGATAAGAACCACATCAAAGTGCATTAGGCAGCTAAAGAAGATGAGTCCCCCAGCCCACAGACCCATAGTCACTATTTCACATTCTGTGGTCTGCAACCTTAGTACAGGAAGCATAGAGGCAGGTTAGGTTTGAGGCTTCTTTGGAAATTGCATCTCCATCAAAATAGCAGCCTGGTGCTCGGTTCCTTTGAACCTGTTTACACTTGATTAATAAAATTGAGTGTGAACGGGGTCTTTGTCTATTGGAGCCCTGCTGCCCTGCAGATTTAGAGCACATAAAGAAGGTCTCCCCTTGTGCATTCCAGCAAACTCACACATGCAAACCAAGGCCTTTGACATGACCAGTTCCCAGATTTAAACAGGCTTACAGATAGCTGTGAAAGCTATTTATTTTGAGGTCCATTTGCATGACAAGACCTCATCTACAACAAATCTCATGTCTTCTTGCACCCAAATTATTTTGTTAAAGGCGATTTGCAGAAGCACTTTTCCCCAAATGCTCTACTGTAAAATGCCAACAAAAGCCTAGACTCTCTCTCTAGCAAGAATTTCAAATGAAACCTGCAATACAACACAGGATGTCAGATATTTCAGTTCACCTGAAAAATGTAGCTAAAGAACTCAAAATAATACTTTATCACCAACTTAAATGAAACAAAGACCATTCCTACATTTCTCCATATCTCTAATTAAAATTTACCATTGACACAGATTATTTTTCATTGGCAGGTTAGTTGGAAGGATAATCTTACATTTTGCTGGGTCTGAAAGAAGACTGAAACCCACACTAGTACACACATTCAAAAATGAAAGGCTAGGCCTAACCTCAAGTTAATGATACACAATGTGTGACCATTTTCAGTTTAAGTGTCATTTTGAGGCTGCAGTTTGAAAATGGTGAAGACAAGCTATTCTCTAGACATGTAAAAATCAAGAGAACTCATCAATGAAAAACATGAAGCTCTACAGCTCTGTAGTACACCAGAAACAAAACTCTTAATTCTTTCAATCTTGTTTTCATTTACACATTTATTTTTCATTGATTTATTCATTCTTTTCTTTTCAAATTTGGAACCTGCACTTATGTTTTTCAGCCTGCAAAATCAGTTTGAATGTACTCCACTCGTGTTTATCACCTTGTATAAGAATGGGAAATCAGGGCAATATTCATGCATTCTCTGAAAGCCCTGCAGCTTCTTTTCGCACAATGCAAACAGCAAGGCCTGTTATACTGCAGAGAGGACTAGTGTAGCTCTTGCTAATAGGCACAGCTCTAACCCTATTGTGCACCAGCCCTTCCAGTATCCTGACTGCAGCTGTGCTCTCTAGTCTTGGTCCATTCTGTTCACTTACAGTTCCACCTGAGTTTTTGAACAAGTCCTTTAATGGAACTATTAGCTTATTAATAACTTTCTTACAAAATATTAAAAGTTCTTTATAAAATCATTACAAAATACAATGAACTCTGTAAGTGTCAGGTTAGAGAAATCCCCAGATTAGATCATCAATGTTTTTATTTGGTATAATGCCCTTTGCAAGGTAGCCACACAGTGCTTTACCAAATAAAACAATGAATACAAGTTATTTATATAAATAAATAAATACATACATACATACATAAATAAGATAGATAAGGTGTTTCAATAACCAGGTGTTTCACCAGGTGGAATTTAATCAGTTGAGCCCTTACAGAATTAGTAATGCTTATTTCAGGAGTATTTGGTGCAATACAAATCCTGGCTGTGTCAGTGCATCATCCATTGATGACAGTTTGGACAGGTTAATAGTTCAACCAACATGCTGAGGAGAGACTGACCAACATATTGACAGAAACACACCTCTCTAAAAATCCCAGTATCACTTTATTGGGAGACATTTTATAAGCATGGACCCACCATTTCACAGCATGAGGAGTTGATAAGCAAATAAATATGCATATGAGGATGTCCATTACTTATCAGAGTCCCACCATAATAATATTATCCTTCAAACAATAACTCTCGTACAGTGATTGATGATGACAACTAGCCATTTAGAAAGCTGGAGCTGAGGGAAGATTAATTATATATAGGACATACTATAGGGTGTGAAATACAGTGTTTTTATAGTACATTCTATTGTAGAAATGGAGAGCTACAATAATGATAGGATGTTGCTCAACCATTGTAATTATTTTAATTGAGCATTATATTAAATCAATTCCATTTTGTTCCTGTTCCTAACAATAAATCCTAATCTAAAGTTTTTATATAATAGCAGTGGGAAACAGGCATTTACATTCCTGGCTACAATATATCAGGAAAGCCTAGAATCCAGTATCAAATATGCAATTGTCCATTTCCGTTTTTCTTTTGTGAACACATCAAAGAAAGAAACAGTAAACGCTGGCATTGCTTTCATTTGCTGAGAGGACAACCATCATGTAACAATTAACAGTCCCCCACGTTTATAATCCTAAGAAAATGAGCTCTACCAAAGCAGTGAAATTACTCAGCTGAACTTGGCTCAGGCCATTACATGAACATTAACTGCTCCTGAAAAGTCCCTTAAGGGGTGACCTCTCCACGAGAAACGCCAGTTACACAACAGACTAATTTGCTCTTTTTTTTGTTGGAAATATAATTAAATTGTAGCTAACATACTACAGGACTGACGAATCTCCCACAGCTGTACGATAAGAAATAAACAGCCTGTAGAAGTGGTTTTTCGTATGGTGAAATGGGTTCTGTGCGTTACAAATGAAAAAGCGATTAAAGAAGACTCATTTAGACACACAGAATGAACATGAACACCCAATTGTCAAATGAATCTTATTCCTCTTACCTAAATATAGTGAAGCATTTTCTTTCTTGACGTTGTCATCCAGGTAGGTTGGTCCAAGGGTATAGATGGGGGTGGAGCCCATTCCTACGAGGATCTGGGCGCAGACAAAGAGAGCCACATAGAGCGAGTGGTCATTCCCGGCTTGCTCCCTGGGGCAGGCTGATGTCTCCAGAAGGTCCTTTCCGGTTCCATTGCCAGTCATGCATAGGCCTCCATTGCTGGTGGAGGAGTTTACCTCTTGAATTTGGTAAGGAGGGGAGATGAAGTGAGGTAAGGAGAATAGAGCTGCTCCCACAGCTATAAAAACCCCACCCACAGCCAGCCATCGGGGTCTCTGCCCTCGACCCCCGAAATAACTGATGAAGACCACCACCAAGAGACTTCCAATGTCAAAGCAGCTCACCAGCAATCCAGACTCGGAGCTCCTCAAGCTGTACCTCTTCTCTATGGTGGTGATGACGCTGCTCAGGTAGCCAGACACCATTAGGGACTGGATGAAAGTCAGGTAGCACATACAAAACAAGAAACAGCGAGAATCTGAGAGAATCACCCCTAAGTACTTCTTACCGGGAAAACTGATTATTCTTGAAGGGGAAAAGCCTAGTTTTTTGCTTTTTACACTGTTATACTCCATTTTGTTGGTGCTGTTCACCCCAACAGCGCTGGACTTCAAGGGTGAGAACTCAGTCCTTTTTGGAGAGTCCGGGTGGCTCAAGACAGCTTTTGGTTGAAGATTGCTGAACAAAGTGCTTTGGTCAACATGTATAGATGTATACGAGGTGTCTATTAATTTCGGTGTCACATCCTCACTGCCTAGCGGACATGAACCATTTAGGATAGGTAAACTTTTAGATTTGAAGCAATTCCCTGGTTCGCAATACTGACTTTGAAGTTCAAGCACCTCAGGGCTTTCTGAGAGGTCACTTCCAGTATCCTCATTTTCAGATGAAGCCATGATGAAACAGCTTAGAACTTACTAATGTATTTATAACTATAATGGTAGAAAATAAATTATGGTTTTAAATACCTAATACCCCACATAGACACCCTGTGTCAAAACTCCAGCTTAAAAGACAACTCTTTGAAAAACGTCATTAAAAGTGAAGATTGCTATTGACATGCCATGACAATCTCCATTCCTGCGTGTAGAGCAGCCTGCACTTATCTCAGACTAGTTTGGTCAGCTTCATCTGATTTTTAAGTCCTGGCTAATTCTCAAAAGAACAGCAATAATCAAATCTGTTTTCATGTCCTCTCATTTCTCACTTCCCAATGTGGCAGATGCAATTGCTCCATGTCCCGCTCGAGTACTGAACACAATGGTTTTCCAGGAAGGAGGGGAAAGCAA
Organism: Amia ocellicauda; assembly: GCF_036373705.1. NCBI lineage: Eukaryota > Metazoa > Chordata > Actinopteri > Amiiformes > Amiidae > Amia > Amia ocellicauda. The sequence continues at coordinate 20,799,435 of NC_089851.1, forward strand.
GCAAATGGACAACAATAAAACACTGGTAGGCTACAACGTCTTTAGTTCTTCTTTCAAAACACATTCCCTTTAAAGGAAAAAACGTATCATTTCTTTCTGTTTTCTGGGACCATGATGTGCCAGCTCTTTGTTACTGGCCGCCGTCTGCAGTGCTCTGAGGATCAGTCCTAGAGCAGAAAACACTGTATTAATGCAACACTGTGTCTTATCCGCATACAGCGGATTCATGTACTGAGATGCAGCCTTTTCATGTGCATTGTCTTTATCGACTATAATTGACGAACCAACTGATTGAAAGTAAACGTTTATAACTGTATTAAACCTATCACTATATATATATACATACATGTATTTTTGTATATCATATATGTATCTATATCTGTCTACCTATCTCTATCTGTCTCATATAGATAGATAGATAGATAGATAGATAGATAGATAGATAGATAGATAGATACACACACACTGATACCTTATTTCGTGTTGCAAACAATAAAGCCACAACCATCACAGTCACAGCTATAGCGGTACTAACCTGCCAGCATCTCCTGTCACAGATCAGCACTTATGGCATCACACCATCTCAGAAAAGCAGTCCCTCACACAGAGCCGGAGGAGGTAGGCTGTGTTGTTGTCCCAGAGCCGGCTACTCAGTGAATGAGATTGCGGATGGTACATGATGGAGAGGGGGGCAGATCATGTAGCTGCTCCTCATGAGAGGTGGGATTTGTAGTCTTTAGCCACAGACAAAGAAGGGCATCGCAAACCTTTGGCTCGGCCCCCTATTAAGATTAGATGCAATAATACATTGTGGTAAACCGTCAAATATATATCACATGAAAACAACAATTAAAGAGAAACGCGTTGTACCTTCCCACTGTGAAGATCTTGTATTTCTTCCACGGAACTACAAGTACCGGCATGCTCTGCGAGCGCCATGTGTTTCTGCCCCCCCTCATGACGTGCAGTTGAACAGCTGAGACCCCCGGTGACCCGCACTGTGATTGACTGCTAAACTGCCATTTATGAAATTGGTGCTATTGGAAGAGGTTTGTTGTTGTTTTAGACGAACGTGTATTTGTGTTAATTTGTTTAGGCATATGACATATACAATAAGGCTATGATATTGAGCCAGTTATGTTATAGATTGTATTATTGTCTAATATACTGCTGTTTCAGACAAGTGAATATTTATCCGTCCTATTTTTCTTTCTTTGTTTGTTTTGTTTATTTTCTTGTTGTTTTTTATGTATGGGTTTGTTTGGTAGTTTTTGCTGTTTCTGGTACTGTGTACTACTGTATTCAAACTACATGGTGAACACACAGCTGACAGATGCTTTCGTGACATTAAATGATGAAAGTGCATGTTCAATATTCTGGGGTTTCCTCTTGATCTGGCTTCTTGTTAATTGAACTATATGATTGCTGTCTTAGGTCAGTGCGTGGATGTTACTCAGTCTGAACACTGTATCTCACAGTGAAATACTGAGGCTCCATTGTCCTTTTATCATTGATGAGGAAGGGTTCAGATCAAACTATATATATATATATATATATATATATATACAGTTGAAGTGAAACATATCCACACCCTTCATTTGACTAAATCAGAGATTCATTAATTTAATAAATATTGTTCATTCAATTATATGTATCAGTTATAGTGTAAATGTTAGATTGCCATTCCATTGATTTATAAATATAAACCCAATAAACCTAACCCTGCTCCTGGAGGACCCATTCCTGCTGTTTTTCATTCCAGCTGAGCTCTTAATTGAGCCTTAATTGAGCTACTGATTGTCTTATCTCAGCCTTGGCAGCTGTTTCCAGCTCTTACGTAGGTGGAGATAATGCAGGTAAGTATCTGACCACTGGGCTGGAATGAAATGCAGGGACCAGGTTGGGAACCACTTTAGTACAGGACAAAAACTGCCAATACTATAAAGAAGGATGCGTTTATTCCGACAATACAGATCCATGCTTAATGTGTTTAGAGACGATGATGATGCATCAGCACAAAACACATCTTCCAAGTGACACACCAGGGAATGTAGATGTTGCCACAGAAATGTCTATTGCCCGACACTTCAAATGTCAGCTTTCCAAAAAAAGGTTTAACAAACAGTTACAATATACCACATTTAATGTACCATAGATAAACTGCCTGAAATAACTTTCACAAGGAGAATATTTAGGTTCAGCATCTAGATCCACTAAAGCATAGATCATTCAATCAGACAGCTTGGAAGCCCTTTCCTTTTTAGATTACCCTCCTAATTTAGCTGCAAAGGGCCATGAGATTTGAAGGATTAAATCTCACTCTTATCAGGTCTGTTTTTCCAATAATAGCAAAGAACAAAACAATCAAGGCAAAGTATAACATTTATAATCAATTTACTTACAGTAAGTTCTGCCAAGGCAGTTGTTTCGAGACGAGTTGGAGGATTGTGGAAACCCTGTTTGATACCTTTTTAACTCCAATTTCTGTAGTAAAACTAATCTTAACTATTTAATCAAACTATACAGTGGCTTTATACAACAAATTAATCTTAAATCCCAGTGAATAATATAAAAATACATTAACATGCCAGCACAAATAAAAGGCATCTGCAATATCAGGGATCAGAAAAGTGTACTTATAAAAAGGCACATTGCAGCTGTTTGGTACATATTTACTGCACTTCAGCTTATAAGTAAGAAAAGTATGGCTTACATTGCCCTAGTCAATGTAACAGTTTCAATATTATAAATTATTTTAAAATGTAGCATTTCAAATAAACAATATCAGACATAAGCAATGGGGCATGCAGTGCAACATGTAGATTCAGTGAATCCCTCGTTAACAGACAATAAAGAGTTATCAAACCATGGTATAGATGGACTCTACTTGGTTTGGCCTGTACATTATCCAATAATGTCTTCAATTTCTTTACACGAGAAAAACAGACAATCAATCATTTACCAACCACTAAATATGTAAGTCAGTTGTATTACCCTGGCAAGAGTCATTTTCTTCTGTTACTATTATTAGTAGCAGTCATTGTAGTGGTTGTAGCATTAGTGGTTGTATAGTGGACACCGAGAGGAACACTGTGAAGGTCAGACACAGCTTTACTCTTTGGCAAAGCAATTTGTCTCGGAGAGCTTAAGGAAAGGCGTCGCCAGTACACAGTATAATGCCAAATTCCTGACCACAGTTGGCAACCATTAGTAATTAAAATTAAAGCTGTCCTGATCCATTTTTAGGGGCACACAGTCTGGAGTCCTGTTTCTGCGAATGTCAGATAATTTTACTGCATATAGTTTTAAATCTGAAACAATCTGACCACGGTTACTGTTTCTCAAATAAAACAGAACCACAATGTTAACACAGACAGGAAGAAAGCTTTTATTTTTGCCTTACAGTAGCTTAACCACATACTGTGCGGAGCTGGTCAGGCAAACGATTCAGGCATTTTTATAGATTTGTAAGTATACCAGAAATAATGACAAAACGGAAAGTACAATCATAACTCTGGAAGCATACTGTATTTATTTTTAATGGGCAGAGAAGCAACCAACAGTCTGCTTAAGATGGGGAAGCTTCTGTTGTAGCAGGTAGGACCTCATATGTATTACATTACACAGCAAATTGTTTAAGCAGAAATATGCCACTTGAGATTTATCATGAAATATCACAGCACCTTGGTTGCATAGAGCCTTTAACCAATATGATAGTATTACAACAGTCATACAGCCTGCATGAAAAGACATTTCAGATTTACAGAGACCTTTTAGTCAAGAGCAGTGGGGTATGAAAAAGTCTGCTTCTGTATTACCTGTTATGGTATATTTGTTTCTTGGGGAGTAAAGTGTAAACCAGTTTAGGTGTTTGTGTTTTTTTAACAGTAGTTTCAGTGTGATTTTATCAAACACTCATAGATTTAAGATCAAATGTAATGGATACAGCCAGGGTTTGAAGACAACTCACAATCATGGGAAATAATTGAATTTGCAGTATTATATTATGAATACAGTCAGATTTCATGTCCTGAGGGTAAAACTATAGTCTTACTGTGGCTTGTTAAACAAATCTCACAGTGGTATACACAGATCTGTGTAAAAAAAAAAACACACAAAAAACGGGGTGTGTTGATTCCTAATGGAATTAATTAAAAGCTGAGGAGAAAACGATCGTGAGTAATGAATGCTCTTCTTATGGTTCAGTTCAGCCTATCTGTGCATTTCCCATGGGCTGAGGCAGTTGGCATGGTGGGTTAGTTAAGATATGATCTGTATTGGTCACATACAAAGCATTACTTTGTGCAACCATTTAATCTCCCCCTTAATCCCCCCCTCAAATCTCTCAGTGCCATGTTTGTTCTAGTCAATTGCATTCTGTGGGGCTCCAGGGCTGTTTGGAAAGGTTCTTGAATGTGTCAATGCAGTATCCCAGATTTTGGAAACCTGAGACATCACGGTAAATTTAGACTACATGCAAGGTGCCTACTGTGTCAAGCAACTAGGATTCCTGAAGTATTCCCAGTCTACAGTACTTCAGCACCTGCATGCCCATTTAATCCTTCATCCTCAGAGATACCAGCTGAGCTCAGAGCAAAGAGAAAGATTCTCTCAGATATCATAGCGGTCAGGAATCAGGGACGTGGATCTGTTTTGTTTTGGCTCGGATTATCTTCCTCCATTCCAGTTCCCCTTTTAAGAGCTTAGGGAAGCATGGATATAACAAAATGTGCCAGGAAATATGAGTGAGGAACAAGCTGCATGCTCTGTCAAGAAGCTCAGGCTTGGTCGCAAATGAAGCACACATTGAAATCTATGACCTAATGATTAAGGGAGCACAACACTGATGTTTTTGATTGTCTGTCACAATTTCCAGACCTCAATCAAATACAAAACAGGAAGAGTGTTAAACATCTGGAGGAGCTGAAGAGGGTCTGCACAGAAGGCTGGTGTAATATGCCTCCTAAGAGCTATATACCATTTTAAAATATTAAAATTAGAAACTAGCTATATATATATTATATATATATATATATATATATATATATATATATATATATATATATATATATATATATAGCTCCATCTAGTGGCCTACACTAAATAGTGGAAATCAGTCAGACCTTTTTCCAACAGTGTGTTGTGGCACATTGATGTGCCTTCGAACACAAACAAGTGTCCCACATTTTTGGAAAATTAACACAAGAAAATAAATCCTGACAGAATTAAATGACTGGTATGAATGTTAGATCTACTGAAGTAAACTGAAATCAGTGTAACTGATTGTATTACACCAATTGCCGCCTTAAACATCCTCATCTCAGGCAGGGATAAATAATGAAAGAGCATAACAATGACAAACAACAACAACAAATCAGAATGTTTAATTTTTCATCTGATCAAAAAATATTACTTAAATCCCAAATGATAGCCAACACTACATCTATACAAATCTACACCCAGCTGAGATAAATCATTAGAAAAAAAAAAAAAATATATATATATATATATATATATATATATATATATATATATATATATATATATATATATACAATTGTATATATATATATATACAAAAATATACAATTGTTTATTTGTTCTATGTTTTAATTTCAGAGTACAGTGAGACAATAAACTGCATAAATCTCAATAAAAACGGGAAAAATGTAGGTGTTCTAAAACGTTTGACTGGTAGTGTTTATTTTAAATTATTAAAATCTTGACTATCCATATCCTCAGAAAATATCGATGTGGTAATTAAATTGCCTAAAACCTAAATAATAATGAGACTATGACCCACTGAATGACATCAGTAGGTTACCTGGTATATTTTAAGACCAAACAACAGCCTAAGCCCCAACCCAGCCAACACCAAAATGTCAAGCTATGCCTGTAGACATGTACACAAGATTCGGTTATCTCAGTTGAAATGCAACCCAAACCTTAACAAAAGCCTACGTTTACTGGGGACTCTAACTCCAGCCTGGACCAAAAAAATTAAATCCAATTTCATTATTGAACTTAATTTGCATACATAATTTACTCAAAATATCATTCTGCTTACAACATTAATGGAAGTGTAACACCATTCCTGACTTCATCTGTATCTGTAATTTAAGTTTAGCTTGGTCAGATTTTCTTATTTTCAATTTGCAATGTTTTTATGTGAACATTTTCCTAAACAGAAAAATATTCAATTAATCCTGATGAGACTTTTTGCAATATCTAATTGAATTAGATCACTAGGTTACTTACACCATTTTAAAGCCAAATAACAGCCTGAGAACAAACCCTCAACGACACCAATATTTCAAGATAGGGCCAAATAATCTGCACCTGATTCAGTTAACTCAGTAGAAACCCATTCCAAAACCCATATAGCCTAAGTTTATGGGGACTCTAACTATAACTACTTCAAAGATTTTACACTAATTTCATTACCTACCTTCATTTTCACGCATAAGTTAGTTACATTACTGAACATATGGAAATATAAGTGATACAGTCTTCTTGCACAGTAAATCCATACAATCCAGTGTAATCTGGGGTTGATTAAAGCACTATATTACCGCAGCTTGAATAGCCACTAAAATGCGCTGCCGGTCGTTATTTTGGATCCCACTGGATGGCGCTGCTGCATAACTAATAGCATTGCTTTGTTCTGTTTATTTCCATGCTTTGTGTTGCTGTAGTTTAAGATTAACGGAGCTCAGTGGTTAAATTACACATCGATAGCAATTGCTGCAGTCACTTATAACAAGACCTTCATCCAAAGAACCACGCAAAAGTATCTTACTCAGTCAGGCATCAATACACAATGAGTCACAGTGGCTTCTGCTTATTATTATTATTATTATTATTATTATTATTATTATTATTATTATTATTATTATTATTAATATTATTATTATATAGTAGTTCAGCACCAGAGATGCTGACAGCGTTACATCGCAGGTCATGAAAATCAGTTATTTTGTGTATCAGAAAAGTTAATTCTTTCATTTATTTGGGCCATTAAAAGCTGTAATCATTAGCTTACAGTTTGCTTGAACACATTAGAGTGGTGCATGACTACAAAACACAGCATGTAGATAGACAAAGGAAGTATTTGGAAACTGAAGATGTTACATATATATATCAATTCATGTAGGAACCATGCAAACCAATTTTTTCCCCTTCTATAGTAATAGTGGTGAATTGTTGTTTAAGGCAATTATTCACTATAATCTAAATCTTGACTATGTATCTCTCTCTCTCTCTCTCTCTCTCTCTATATATATATATATATATATATATATATATATATATATATAAATGTAAGGCTGATTAAATCTGCAAACCAATTCAAAAATCAAGAAGTGACACTGTTTTTTTACACATAAATGATTTACCATTTTCTTATAATGTTTTCACAAGAAGCGAACTGCCCTGGAGATACCTAATAAAATGGCAGTTTTTTGTTTGTTTGTTTGTTTTTAATTGGCCAAAATGTACTTGGACCCCTGATCTGAAAATAAATGGAGTGGCCGCAATGCATTCATCTTTTTTTTAGTGCTTCTGTAAATTTGTATAGATTAACAAATATGAAAAAGTATGTTTTTTTTTTTTTAATAATCTGTTAATAATCATATGTTGACAAAGGCAGAAGTCACTGTTGTAGTAATAAAGGATTGAGTCCCAATTTCCTGACAAATTAAATACTATATAACAAACTTTTATTTGACTGACCTTGATATGTGTTAGTGCAGTAGTGCATACTGGTCGATATAAATTTGGGATGAATGACAAGCATTTTATTGAGACTTGAAAAACTAAATATGCAATAATATTATTATTGTTCTTTCCAAATAGATGTTGTTTATTGAAATGGTTCTTCACAGCCCTGCTCAATAACACAAAGACTGAGTTGTATTAGAAACACAATGTAATGGATATTCGTACAACACCGTGCCTGCCTTATCCTTATTTGGTTTGTATTTACATGTTTGAATTATAATTAAAACATTGCTGACTTAGTCTTGGGAACTATTTCCACTGTATGACTAGTTCAGATGAAGAAGGAATGCTCCCATCACTACACAATCAGAAGAAATTATGAAAAGAAATTGTGTCATATGACTCCCGTAAGACATGTGCCAATTGTCATAATTTTAATGAACATGCCAATCCAATCCTGCCACTTGCCTAAATGTGCAGAGCGAGGTGTTAGACAATTTTCAAAATTAAAGTGTACCCTTCTGGGTGTCCCGTAAGATACATGTGGAATCTAAGGAAAAAAGAAAGGAAAAGAACATGGCAGGGATGAACATTTTGTGGATCTGTCTGAGGCTTCAGAAAGAAGATTAGGAATTTATATGCAAATTACAGTTAAGCATGCTGCTGTATTAAATTACTTCTTCAAGAAATGCCAGTCTGAATATTTAAATAAAATAAACAGGGTCAATTTTTTGACTCTTGGTCATATCCTTCTGAGTTTTTCCAGAGACACGGAGCACCCTGGGAAGAGGGCTGTCCCTGCAATCCCACTCCACTGTCCTAACACTAATCCTTTTAAAGAGTCTCATTTCCAGCCAGTCCTTCCTCTCCCTAACCACTGGCCTTGCCACGGATTTTGTTGCCACTAAAACCAATACCGCATGGGCTCCATTTAGAAAATTGGCCTGCTTGGGTCTGTCAGCTCGAGACAGTTAAAACACTCCATACAGGTCTTTATTGCCTTTGAAGGATAATATCCTCTGAACATGTATGAGTTGTGTGTGTGTGGGGGGGGGTTAACAAATGCACATACAGTACTGCACTATTTAGTGTATGTTTTACAAGCAATATTGGCCTTTTGCAGTGTTCAGATTCATTATAAAGGTTTTAATGTACTGTCCTTGTTAATACGGTTCAGATGGTAACCCTACCCCCTGCAAATGAATGTCTTTAACAGTCTGTTGCAAACTGAAATGAAAATGTCAATTTAAATCCTGCTGTGGGGATCAGAGGTGGTGGTGGGAAGGGAGCGTTACTCTTGTTGGTACAGATTACACTGCGTTACTCTTCCTGGTCATCAGTGTGATGATATTAACACCATGTTCTCACTAGCTGGGGATCATAGAGGGCATTAACTGTTTTCCGTACTATTGATATTGACCACAATGCTATAATTTAATCTGCTCTGTATGATTTTGAGATTTAAAAGTGTGGTATCTCAGGAAACATCACAAAAATATAGCAGCTGATAGAAGTTTCTCTAATTTAAAGTAAACTAATTCAAAATCACCTCTGGACTTCCTACTGTTCTAGCAATGTGGATGTTAGGAAAATCCCGAATCAAAGCAAGCTTTATAACAGTCATAAAGGTGAAAGATGCAAGTATACTATATAATATTATGCCACGCGGTTTCTAAAGTAGTGCCAATCACAACACAGTTATTTTAAATTGCCTGCAATAAGAAACTATCTAGTAGTGTTACCAGACTGAAAACATAATATCATATTGCATTAAATTTAAAGTATATATGTATGACATTGCAGTCTGCTTTGATCGAAATGTAGAACATTGGGGCAGACAGACTTCTCTTTACTTTACTGATCCTCTGGGCCTTTTATTGGTTATTTCGTTCTTACAGTATTAAACGATGTCATTGAGATTGAAGTGAGGAAGAGGAACTTTAAGTAGCTGTATTGCCGTAGACCCTGTCTAGGCACTCAGTGACCTTGGCTAGTCAAAGAAGAGTTCAATGCAACAATACAAATACCTCTGTGCAGACGCTATTCCTGTTAAACCAATCAAAATTATATTGACATTACAGGAATTAGTAATGAAACTTTGTCTGGGCTTCACCGTGAAGTGTCTGGTGATTTCGCAATTTATAAAAAATCTGAGGACTACACAGCAAAGCTTCAGAACAAGAGCTAAGTTCTGTTTTGGTTTCTTTGTTTCAAGTATTGTCCTTTGTATCAGCCAATACTGGTAATAAATACATAAATAAAAAATAATGTATTTAAAATGTATCACTTGGGTCAGTACATTTTATATAAGTATATGTTTTTCATCACATTTTATTTTCTCCTTTAATACCTTACCAATAAACAACTGTTAATCAATGTTTTGTTTCAATATGACCCGTGTACTAACACTGGAAAGATGAAGACAGACCTCCAAAACATATGCTATCATGCCATTTATTTATTTTCCATTGCAGATCCATGGGGAGGCCTGCTGTGTCTCTCACTAATAACACTGCAAACTCTAACCCTGTCAGTGGTCAGCCAATCACGCACAACTCTGTCAGCAGTCAGCCAATCACACATAACCCTGTGGGGAATCCGGGTCACAATGGGTTATGAAATAGTTAAGCTTAAACACAAATTCAACACAACAAACAAGTTTGTCAATTTACGCCATGCAGAGAGCACTGATATTCTGGGGACAGGCTATTCTGGAAGATCTGTGGCCTGCCCTGAACCCCTTTTCCAGAGGTTCACTTTCCACTCAACTGGGGAATCTGCCACAGATATGGACGCAACATCAGATAACCCATTGTTGTTTAACAGCCAGTCCTGTTAATCTCGTTGGACTTTGGAGAAGTGGAGGTCTTTCCCATCCAGTCTGTTGCAGGTGATTACATGGAGAGCACAGTTCATCACCATGTGAAAAAAACTGTTGGATAAAAGAAACAGAGAGTGAAAACAGACTCATGGAGTGAGTCATCAAGGATGGCTATGCTTAGCGTTGGGTCTTTCATGGAGGGAGTGTAACTGATTCTGTAAAATACAGGAATTACATTCCTCTTCTCATCATTGTTTCAATGGGCAGCCTCCTTCTCACTGAGCAGCCACACCTCACATGGAACTCCTCAGATACAAAGGCATCACTGGAATAGACCGGCCTGTGAGGTCACCTGATTTGAACCCTGCTGTGCAGATCTGAGACGCTCTTTCTTGGGAGATGTGTTGTATCCCTGCAGCACATTTCAGCATCCACTCCACAGCTGGTGACTGCGCTGAGAGTGGCAAGAATCCAGCAGGCAGGAAATTCACAAATCCACGATGGGGAACAAGCCTTATTGTTGCTGATCTCCTCCTGTAACTTATGGTGACCACATATTTCTTTAAAGAGTAGTCTCATACTTCTGGGAGGTCAGAAAGTAGCAGTTCAATTTTTTCAGAGTTTATCATTTATCATTACCGATATCAAATTCAGTACAGGAGTTCATCTAGTTTCCTTATTCTAAATGGACCCTTTCAGGGTTTTAAAACATCTGCTTTTCTACAAAAAATAACAACAATTGGTTATAATGTTTTTATCTCCAGCAAAATCAGGCAAACTTCATCAACAGTTTATACAAAGTTATAATTGCAATTGTTTACAAAATGTTTAAAAACATAACTAGAACAATTTTGAAGGCCAAACACTTTCAAAGTTTAAGTTATATAAACATATTTTATAGTGAAATATCTGCCAATTAAAGAACAGTCAAGAATAATGCTGCGCCCTTTATTTCCAAGGCAATAATAGGTTAACAACTATGGAAGAATGGTTAGGTTACTCATTCTGTTCCTTGTATGTCCAGCTGTTGTTTTATCTTTGCTTTCCTTGACTTGACTGTGTATATACATTTTTTCATCTTCAGTTCAGATCAGTTCTCTGAACGACTGCCCTTTTAGCTGAAAGTGTATTTCAATTGACAATGCTTGAATGCAGGATAAGGTGGAATAGATTTAACCCCCAATCCACTGAACAAAGGGCCCAAGGCTTTAGAATCCCTTCACTGTCAGAGTTACAGTACTTAGATGCAAAAATCAACAAAGTCCTTCAACTAGAGGCTAAAATAAAGACCCCCACAACACTGTCCACTAAGCTGGGTGATCACTGCGTATGCAAACTGGTTCGAGCAATTACTGTATTTGGCATTGCTGAATGCAAAGACAGGAACCGAAAACAAAAGGGCCTGTTTTAATGTTATGTGGCACATGCAGTCGGCTTTGGGATTTGCCTTTCAAACAATGGAATATGGAATGCGCCTTCTCAATCAATCAAAGGGATGCTTTAAAATACATCTGTGTTAATAGAATCAGTGACAGCCCTCAATGGGCTTTCTTTCTTTAGCCTGGACAACACCCGACACTGGTTAACAAAGCCTGCATGCAAATAGCATCACAAATCCAACATTCTTAACATTTGTTTTTGTTTTTCAGATCGCTTTCTTTGCTCTTCATTTCATACATCTGTAATCAGTGTCAGAATAGGGAACCAGGCTAAAATATGTTTGTATGAGCTCCAAATGTATCTACAAGGACAATGTTTTACAGTACTCAACAAGAAAATAATAACAGAACTCTTTCACAAATGTCATACCAAAACGCACCACAATCTATTGTGGTGTGTTAAATGTAACATGTGGGAGAGAATACCTAATTTATGTTTGTGTTCTGAATTGATCAGATTTTCAATGAGCTCCAACTTTATTTACAAAGCATTATTATTATTCAGGACAGTTTTATAGCTCATATAGATTTTATATAGCATATAATTTTCTATACATTGGAAAATAGTAGAAATGGGTGCTAAAATTTTACACAAAATGCTGCAGACATATTCTAAACATATACAGGTCTTGTGGGGGTGAGAGCGCTGATAAACTTAATGACTCATTTTACTGATAGTGAAGAAGCCCTGAGAGAAACACAGTAAGATCCCATTAATATACAATGTTTAAAATGAGTTTCACAACATAAAGGAAAGAATATGTCATGAATGTTAGAAAATAAATATATAATTTAAACTTGATTAAAAGTGCAAATGGAAGGAGTTTTAGGTAGCAGCTTTTGTGTGGGTGTGTGTGTGTGTGAGAGAGAGAGAGAGAGAGAGAGAGAGAGAGAGAGAGAGAGAGAGAGAGAGAGAGAGAGATTCCTACATTTCCAAACGACATTAATGTAAGACAGTTTATTAAATTTAGAATTAGCAGTTTGCACTGAAAGCACCATCAGTGTGTCTTAGTCATGTAACACAGTTCACATTTACTGTAAACACAAGGCAATTCAGTACCTCTTTCCTGATTTAAATGGATGGAAATGGGCCAACACCTTTTACTTTGTTTAAATTGAGGGAAAACACTGAATTCCTTTCAGTTTAAATTAAACTGCAAAACTTTTCATATTCATTGGAGACAATTACCCAATATGAATAGCATAATTACTCTCAAGAAGCTTACACTACACAGTTAAGTATGCCTAGTTATTTTAGCAGTGGCCTAAAGCAAAGATGCCTATCTTCACTTTGTACTGCATGTTTAACTGTCAGTCACTGGGAAGAGGGAACTGTCAGAAATGTGGGATGAACAGTTTCTAATTGCTTCAGCAAATTCAGGAGTAATCTGAAAAAAGAAATGGCACTGCCTATGTATACTGTGAATGATATCTTGATTTGATAATTGTTACGTTGATGTTAATACAATAATAGATTTAAAAAAAATGCAATACTCAGACATGGACATTTTGTCTTAATTGGTGGCAGGGATGCATCTTATCAAAATAAAGTTTTGATACTCTAAATGCTAATTGTATTTTTCACATTTCAATCAGATATTTGGTAATACACAAAGTCATCCTGGTAATATATATATATGTGTGACATAATTGAAAGAGTGAAAATATTGAAATGGCAAGGGGCCGGACAAATTGCAAGAAGAACAGATCAAAGATGGACAAAGGAAGGTATTGAATGGATCCCAAGAGATTAAAAAAATACCTAGAAGACGACCACATGACAGATGGGAAGATTAAATAATACATTTTGCAGGCGTGGCATGGAAAAGAGAAACTGCAGATTGATAGATTGATAGATGGACATTAAAACTATATATATATATATATTATTGCTGTGGACATCAAAGATCCCATGCTGTAGTCCAGCCTTAACATGATCTAATCTGCCTTCTGTGGTCCTACCATAATTTGGTTTAAACCTCTATCTTGCCACCCCTCCTTTCCAGCTGTTACTGTGCTCTAGGTGCTGTGCTGAGGGGCTGCATTCATCCCCCAGAGGAGGCTGTGCTTCAGTGTGCTGCTGTCAGCCGGGGGTTTCTAAAATACTTTAAAATGTTTGTATGTGTTGTGGGTGAAAACCACACAAAGCCAAGAATATTTATCAAGCATCAGACATAGAGTTTTCAATGACACATTTAAAGAAATATGAAATCTGAGTATTGATGACAACAAATGCATTATTTTATGACTTTACCTTTAATTTATTAGTGCTTGGATGGGCCAGACTGAGATCAAAATTTTTCTTTCACCTTCAATTGCTTAACTGTTGTTCTTGTATTCCACTATGTGTACATCAGTTTACCTCAAGCAGTGACTTTCACAGACAACCTATGAGATAAAGCTGTTGCTAAAAAAAACATATGTGAATAAATATTTCTTCAAAGTTAATTCTAAATTAATTAAAAAGTGGTTTTTTTTGTTTCTAGAAGAATAAATGTAAGATCTATTGATGTATTGATGTATTTATCACATAATATATCACATAATGGTTCATTACTAGCTGATTAGATATTGTGTGCTGGTCTAAAGTTACCTATGGATGTTTCTAGTGTTTCATTTAAAAAAGAAAAAAAAGGAAAGGTGAAGACGGAATTAACCGAGCTGCCAGTGGGCAGCCGAGAGACTGGGAGATAATGAGTTTTATTAACTCTCATAATGTCTGTGAACTAGTGCTGCATCGCAGTATTGAGCGATGTGTGGAGTCACTCCCCACAGAGCCTCTTACTGGAGCAAGTGGCTCAATGAATAATTGAACAGTGAGAGGTTCCTTGCTTCAAGCTAGTGGCCCTGGTTTATGAAAAACAGCTAAGAGGCTACAGCCAGAACCAGCACCTCTGAAGAAGGAAAGTTTTGACCTCCTTGAAAGACTAACTACTCTACTATTTTATAAAACCTGGATCAAACCATTTCCTTTAAAAATCCTAGTCTGTAATTAATCGATTAAAAACATAAACACTTTCCTAGGACCTGAATATATCCAGGAAGGGATGAAAGAGGTTATTTGTGTCAATATAAGCCAACTCTTTAAGCAGGATGTGAAATTAAGACCTTTTGATCAAAGCTCAGCTTATTTCTCTATTAATTAAACTTCTCATTGGCAAATCTGTTTAGGAGGACAGCATTCCCCTTTTCATGTTTTGGTTTTATCAATTGTACGCCCCAGGTCCGACAGTATAGAAGGAGAGTAAATGTCTTTTGAAAAGCATGTCTACATGGACACGTATGACTAAGCAAAGAGGTCTCAATTATGACTGGTAACCCAGACGTCCTTCTGTGTTCTAATCATTAACGCAGATTCTCAAGAGCTGCCAAGCAGCATCTTTGCTATTTACAGTCATATGTTGACAGAGGTGAACACAAATGTTTAAGATCTGGAAACAAGGATCAGTCATTTAGTCCTTATTATTCAGAAATTAGACAATTCACATTGAATTAGTAAAAGGTAAAGGTAAAATACATGTGAAGTGTTATTTCACAGTGGATCTCATGTGGATCTCAGTAGAAGCTGTTTCTATTGATGGAAGTGTTACTATTTTTGCATCCATGTTTTACAAAGATCCACGGGCATAAACCTGAAATACCGGCATAAACCCTAAACGGCTTTGAAATATAAAATGTTTCAAAGTCATGGGAACACTTTCTCAATTTGTGAACATGATAGATTTTTTGTTAACAAATTCTAAGATCTAACAAAAAAATATGGTAAACTGCAAATAGCTGTAAAACTGCAAAATGCTCAGATAGCATCAGATACACTTATTTTAGGAAAATAAATTGGTACAGATATCGGACAGATAAAGTATCCAAACATGCCTAATACAGTTTTATTATGTTTAAATAATTAGCAATAATATCTTATATTGGCATCATTTCATTATTTATCAAACTGTTAAAAACATAAATATTTAAGTATAGTAATGAAAATTGAGTCCTATTTTTGACAATATTTAAGATGTGCAGTAAATAAATAAATTAATAACCTGCCTCCTAATTGTTGCTTTATTGCTGTTGTATAGTGGGATTGCTAGGAAAGTGGAATTGTAAATGTAGATAGACAGGGTGGTTAGAGGGCACGTATATGAATAATACATCAGCTAAATCTCAGGATCCACTTTGGCTAAGGTTAATAGTTCCTGACAGCAAAGAGCTGAGAAGTTCTCTTTTAAGTAGATAATATCGTCCGTGACTTGGGGACAACGGATTATGGTTGGTTGTATTATTACGGAGTAGCCAATGAAACCAATGTTTTGAGGAGGAGGCTTAAGTGTATTAATGAAAGCCCATATTAAATGTGCTTTCCATAACCCTAACCTACTACTTCTAATACCAATGTGATTGCTATGGATAATACTAATATATTATTATGAATTATGTGTCAATCTTAAATTACAGGTCTACAATATCACAGTAAGAAGTGTTAACTACTTTTAGTATTTTTTCCCCAGTCTATACAAATGTGTTTTGATCATTGTGTTATACTAAAATATATTTCTTGAAGACAAAGCTTTCTTGCAAAAAAAGAAGCCCTTGTAAGATAAATTATTGGTATGATGATTAAATTGATTTGAATGGTTTCAAAATTGATTTTGAAAGGTGTGAAATAATGCTATTGTGAACCTGAGGTGTTGTCCCACATTAATTATAGCCAGGTTAATCATTTAAACAAAGAAGATTGCCAGATCTCACCAGATTGGAAATATTTCCTTAAAAGCAACATATAGCACTGCACAGACAGAAAATCCTGGTTCTAGTTAAATATATCAAGGTTTAAATAACCAGAAGCTTGAACAAATCAATTGCAATATAAGGTGCTATGGGTGATTACAACAAGTTTGTCATGCATTTAATAGGTCGTTGGAAACTGTATTTTTAGGATGAACTGCTCTATTGAATCATTTGAATGATTCCTAGTGACTACAACTGCTTCCTAAAGACGGGCAACAGAGTAGAGTCATTATTTCCCTAATGATTTCTCAAATTGTAGTTGACAAATGTCACAAGAACAAATGAGGATGAATACAATTATTTAATTAAAAAAAATGTAGGAGCTCCAGAAAACAGTAAAAATACAACGTGACCTTCAGATAACTAAAACTAGAGAAGGAAAATTATACACGTTTTAATTGCTGTACAATTAAATATCTCATATCAATCTCAAACAGTATCAAATGAATCTGGATCATGTCATGGAGGATAAAATAGAAAACAGTTCTAGCTACCACAAAATATCTACGTATAACAAATCTTATCTTTAATCTTATATACTCAGTGATAAGTGTAACTGTGACAGATTAAGTGAATTAACAAATGTTTTGACATGTTTCTTGTTGAGTGTTTATTAGGATATGATGACCTGGCATGAATGAAATCTTAAAAAGTTTGAGGAGATGGATTCCAAAAGAAAAACAGGAAAGGCAGACACTGAGTTATGAGGTTTGGTTTAGAGAAGGTGTATGTTTGATCTAGTACATTAACATAACATAAGTTAATATCATGGTGACAGAAAAACTTTACCATCTTTGTTAACATTCAGTGACACCAATTCAATGACTTAATGTCAATGTCTCCATCGTGTAATACCAGTCTCATTTGATAGTTGCAAGGGCTTTTTCCAGTCCAGGGTTTGCCGTTTGAATGCTAGGCTGAAGACAAACAGTACGTTCTCCTCAGTCCGTGATTATACACCTCTGAAGGCCCAAATCACTCCTGCCCTGAGCCTCACAGAGGACCGTTCCTTAGTCACCATAAATCCGCTAACCCACTATTATGTAAATTGGCATCTTCCAAATCAGCTTGGGCCTGGGTAGGTCCATTTGAATATGTGTCTTTTCCTCTATGTAGCCCACCACTGTAGTCTCAACCCCCCCACCTCATTACTCACCCTAAACCAAGAACAATCTCTATTGTATGACTTCATCCTTTCACAGCACAAGCTAAGCTTATTACCATCTGCCCATTTCATCACTCGTCCGCCCTGAATCTACTGACTGCAATCATTCACAGATGCAAACTACTGGGTAAAGCAAGCAAGTGGAGAAAATCATAGAGCTCAAAAGGGTTGCATCAAGTATGGATAATTTATTTTTCTTTATTAATTTTCCCAGTTCCACTTTTCACTCTGTCTTGAGTTAACAGTGTGGAACTTGAAAAGGTTAAACATGCTTAAGGACTGTGCAGAAACCTTCAGAAATGGCTGCTTCATCCTGCCTCTGTTGCTGAGCTCTAGACGATTAGTGCACAAACAGAGCAATAACAACATTTCAACAATGCCTGGGGTGTGTGCAGTTTAATTACAGAGCCATCTCCCTGTTTAATTCCTAATCTTAGGGCCTCATTGTGCTCAGCACGTGCCCAGCACCCGCCTGGGCCGACCCTCCCTCAGAAAGGCGCTCTCCGGACTAGACTCCCACACCTCCATTCACTGGATTGATGGGCAAGTGTGCTGAGCAACAAAGGCAGCAAGGGTGGCCATTACTACAATTACAACAAGGAATAAAAGTGTGCAGGAAATAGGGGACAAAGGCGCACTCTCATTCAGAACAGTAAATAAACACTACAGCCTGTCCCCAAGAGCATCAGTATCCAGACCAGGTTTGAACTGGGGCTTATTTGATAGTCTTTCAGTTGTGGGAAAGAAGATAGAAGTAATCAAGCATATTACTCCAGTAATGTGGCATTTTTCTCCTTTGCTCTGCACAACCTAAATCTTAAGACCTGTTATTAGCTATCAATTTGTCTTTCTTCTACAGGTGTCTCATTTATATTGAATTGGCAGGATTGTTAATTAATTAATTGTTTGCTACAGGTACTTCAACTAGGGTAGAGTAACTTGTGACTATGTCAATTAGACTCTTCAAAACTTCAAAGTTATCAGCTGATAAGTCTGAATCCAGGGTAAACTGTGATTTAAATTATTGTCTCCATCACCGCACAGCACTGAACATGGTTTTAGAATAAAACACTTTTCTGTTTTGCTTGTCCTGCAACAAAACTGCTTTAATATTTTTAGTTTTATTATGGATTAATATTTAGGAACAAAATGCATCTAAAACACAATCTTTCCTAATCAGACACAAATAATTGCCGACTCATCTGGAATTCAATTCTCGGTTGCAGCCCTAAAAATTACTCTGAAATGACTTGCCATATGAAGCTGATACATTTTGGAAATAGATGCAAATGTGTAAAGTTACTGAGAAAAAAAAAAAAAAGGCTGCAGTTTGCTCTGTGTTAGGTTACATCAACAGGCTGATACATATTTTCCATGTTAACAACATTTTTCCATACTCTAAATAAATGAAGAGTAATATGTGACTTTGTACCAATGGTGCTTCTAAGAAGCATTCTTATTTTTAGTTTTGGTTGCAAATCCTTCTGGGTGTTCTTGATGGTTCAATTTTTTTAAATAATACCTAGGCTCCAGAAAGAAATGCAGATAGAAAAAATACTCTTTATATTATTATTATTTATTAAATTAAAGGAGAAATACTTTAAAAAAATTCTGATTTGTTAATAAAGATTGATGTCCAATTTTACATTCCTTGAAAACTCCTATGAAACATGGAGCATACATTTTAAAACATTAGATGAATGTAAACCTCAGGTAATTAAAGATTTTGCTTCCAGCATTTGAAATGTATAGTGCTGTGACTGTTTCACTGATGTTTAAAAATGTGCTAAATATTTGAAAGACTTTGAAGAGCAATGGCATGATTTAATTCAAATTTAAAGAACATGATTTAAATTAGCAAAACAACAGGCATTCAGATTTTCTTCCATATTCAGGCCTGGCTGCTGTGACCTTCAGGGATTCTAAATTAGCGGTCTTGTCTATGTGCAAGTAATCATATCACATGACCTTTTTGTACAGGGCTGAATGAACACCAGTTCTATGTTTCCACCACTTCCTGAACCAAATGTGAAAACCCTGGAATTACTGGCCATAGTAACTATATATTACCTCTATATATTACCACTGATGCAACAGAATGTTGTACATCTTGTTGTAATGTAAGTGGTTCTAAAACAGCTCCAGTTTAAAAATGAATGTGCATTATTGTAATGCTGGAAGAAAGAAATCCAGTATTTTAAACAGAGCATCATTCTAAAATAAATGACAGTGGGCTATAGACTAAGGGCAGCATTTTTCAAAAGATACAAACCCAAATAATGACCCCCTGTGGGTTTTTGTTCAGAATAACCTCTAAAATCAACCCTGATGAGGTGCAATTATTTTCCTCAGTGCCTGATGTCAAACAACTACTGTTCCATTATTACCTGTCTGAGCCCTCATGACTACACTGTACTGCACCCCTCTTTCAAACAATTCACAATAAGTTACACCGGGAGCTGGAACTTTGATAACTGCTGTGGACTCCACAATAACCTCATGCAACCAAATTCGGTTAACTAGTATCAACAACACTGGGACTCATGTTTTGCAATGAACACAAAATGCATCATAAAATTGTAGTAATAAAAATATACTTTGATTCAGAAATAAAGATATACATCCTTAATATTCCTTTTTATTTCTAAATGTTTTTCACTTTGCCATTAGACTTTCATATGCACATGATTGACCATCCTAAATAAACCTGGCTGTGATTTGAAATTTATGTGATTTAAAAAAAATGTAAATGTATTTTACAACCCATGTTACAATGCCACAAAATGTAATAGTCTCATATGAATAATAATCATAATCCTACCTGTATAGGCTGTTTGTCCGGTCTTCTGCCTTGTGAATTACTTGCAAAGTCCTGAATCATTACTTTGAAGTAAATTTTGCAAGGAAGTTCACATTGGATTGACACTGTAGTCAAGCTGTTTAACGGTCTTGACACATAGTTGATCGGAGATAAAAATAAATCAAATCGCTCAGCAACCATCACAAGTTGTTGAGATAATAGATAATCAACTTTTTATCTCCCTTTTTTCCCCCCCTTACATTTTGTTAGTGATCAAGATGTCCATAGATTGTACATATAGGCTAACAAATCGATGCAACGATGACAAAGGGGGGAACAATTGTCACAGTCACGTGACCACGCCACCCCTATTTTATTCCAGTGAGGAGGGGGTCTCACTATTCCCCCCTCTCCCCACGTAGGCTTTAGCAAGATCCCAATGTACACACCACAGTCAATATTTGGAATTATAACACAAGTTTATTACAGTGGTTGCCAGGTGGGGCACGAAGTCCGTCGGCCTAGAGGCCCTATTACCTAGAATTAGAAACACTAAAACCGCCTTTAATAACAGGCGATTGCACTAGCAATTGATAAAAAAAAGAAACAAACAGGAAATGTTCAAAAGACAGGCAAAAATAAAATACTAAAACTAATCCTAAGAAAATCCCCAATAAAACTAAAAAAGTAAAGCCTGTCTTGGTCCCCCCAAAATCCAAGTCCCAGAATTAAGGTGCGAATCTGTTGCAAGGAGTCTTCGTCACCAATGTCCATTCCAGTTCATGGCAGGTGGGTTCCTAGGAGGCTTGGCAGTACGGTGCCCCACTCTTACCGTGTCAGCCCCTGGGCCAGGCTCTGCAGTGCCACCTATACTAGGCAGGGAGAGAGGAAGAAGGAAAGGACATTCAGAGGGGACACGTCATTGAGGCCGGGTAAGTGAAACCACACACACTACAGTGGTTATTTTCCCCATTCACGTCCCTCCACTATCCTTTTCCCCAGCGTGTCTCTCCACAAGTGCACTGCTTTCCGTCTCAGGCCCAGCTGACCACCAGGGGAACACCATCTCTACCAGCCCTGTCAGGTAAGTAGGAAAAATAGGAAATCAGTCCAGTATCTATTCTCAAATTAACTTTCCTTTTCTCCTCAGGATACCACACGTTACGCAGAGGCAGCCAGGAGCCAGGAAGGGTGCACAGCAATCATCAGCCAAAACGCATTCACAACCAAGGAGAGTTGTCCCATACAACATCAGAGTACTTATCCTGCCATGAACAAGTTTGTTGCCTGCCTGCCTGCCTTCCTTCAGTAGGGGTCAGGAGATTAATGAAAACAGTTGTGCAAATTAAAGGAGTGGGGGACACCACCCAATCAGACGGGTGTGTCCTTAATTGGTGTCTGCAGTTGGTGAGAATGTTGCCTTTAATTGAAAATAATTAAGTGAAAAAAGCAAAGTAAATGAAGTGAAAATTAACAAGTAATATAACAAATACAAAAGTAATGACAAGTGAAAATAAAAACCCACAAACTCCGTAATAAAATAAACATAATAAATAACACCAATTAATAGGCAACACCAATCACCCCTCCCAGCACCTCTTGTAACATAGATTGTTTTGATAATTAATTAATTAATTAATTAATTGTTATTTTATTCACCGACACCTACTTATCCATTGTATGTCAGATGTTTATTGAAGTTGGCTGTAGGCTTTTTTTTATCAGAATGCGGTACACAGGTCAAAACCTCACCTGAAAAGTGAGGATAAACTTTCATATTTTAATTGGATAATTTTCTCTATGTGGTGTGCAATTTAAATTTTTTCATTGTTTTCACTTCTGTTGAAATAATAAGAAATGGTACAGTGACTGAAGTGTGAGAACTGGCTACAAATGGGACACAGCTTTATTAAACATACCATTACTAACTGTTGGTTTTATTTTTGTAATAATAAATACAATACTTACATTATTACGAGGCATATTTGATTTTGTACTGCATTGAAATTGTGTGCATGTGCAAGCAGACCACTTATTCCATATTGAGTCACACAAACATCTTATAAGTTCCCATTTCTCAGCCATTATTCTGATTAATTCCTCATAACCATCCAGCCCTATCATTTTAACAAAACAGGAAGTCAATTCATTTAACGTTTAATACCAGAACTGCTGAAGATAGTGTGACCCGCTATTTTGGCTCCCATATTAACAACAATTGAAGACAAACAATTTCAGGAAGTCGAAGATGTAGTCAGATGTTATGTATTATATATGTATTATTATTATTATTATTATTATTATTATTATTATTATTATTATTATTATTATGTTTGATAGGTAGGTACATAGACTAATATTAGTCTATAGAGGCTATATATCATTATTATTTATTTTTGGAGAAACACTAAATATTTATTTCTGTAAGCCTACCAACAAAGATACCTGATCATGTGTTAGCCTGCACTGTACCTGTTAACGACTAAATTTAATGTTGAAAAATGACTGTACAAAGGATCAATGTAAACGCAATGGAAATGCAATAAGTACGGTTGTTAATGCCAGTATCTATTCAATGCAAAAGGGTATATTTTATTATATTTCACGGTTTCATGAAGAAGATTTTACAGATCACTGTTTCCACAACATTTCCAAACTCCAGTATTACTTTCTTGCACCTTTTTCTTTAAAATAATTCTAACCTGTCAAAGATTCTCTGGCTTGTCACTCTGCTAAGTCCCGCCTTTAAGAGGTAAGTTATCCAATCAGTCACATATATGTCCTGCCTGCTTAAATCAAGTAACCAATCAGACTTCAGAGAGCTTTAAGTTAGAATTATTTTAAATATATTTATTTAAACAGCCCATTATGGGAATAGTATTTGGTGAAGTATAATAAGGAATAAGAATAATGTAAGAATAGGCCAGTAATTTCTAAAGGTTTCTCCATGTCTTCACTGGCAGACTGTATTATTTGTACACAGATTTAGAGTGGTACAGGACTGACAGGTGCATGGAAGTTCTATAGCATCCATTAACCAGGGCATCTGGCAACTACTCCTTTGGGCTGTTCCTCAGAGACCTATTGGTTTCACTTGTTGCTTGAACTGTATAATTACACTTGCATGCTTAACATTGTACGAAGCAAAAGCTTACTTTAAAGTACAACTAAATACACCCCTACTGCTTTGTAAAACAATGATAATTCCTTTAGGCAGGTTTTTATTTTATTTACACTGATTGGATTTTATTAAAATGTTACCAGCAGAATAAATCTATATTTGTCTCACTTTTATGTTTTATTTAAACAACATATTTCTCACTGTTTGCTGTTGTTTATCCGTAGTTTCACAATACCTATATATGACAGAGACTGAAAGTTAGCAAAACAATTAATTAATTGATTGATTGATTAATTGATTAACAAATATATCCAATTGGATGTCTTAAATTAAGATCTTTTGCTGGGAGTTAATCATTAATGGCCTCAAAATCGAAAATAGTTTTGTGGTTTCAAAGATGCACTATGTGCTTACACCAAATCACAAAATTATTATGCAGCCTAGACAAAATATACAAACTTGTAAAAAGAAGGTTTGTGTTAATTACAATGGAAGGAAAACCATTGCATGTACAGAGCATGTACACACAAGCATATCATCTATAGATGGCACCAATAAAAAGTCTGTAGTGCCTCTCTTAAACATACCATTTAATTGAGAATGGTATTTTTATTTTCAGTGTAGACATCTTGAACGTAGAGCTCAACCATTTATTATTGAAACCTAGGACATGTTTAGCTTGACAGCAGCAGATTGTTCTAATTACAGGCTTTTGCGGTGGTTTGGCCAGTCTCCCAGCTGGGCTTCACAAAGCCTTATTTCATGGAACTGAAAAGCACTCTCTAGGAACCAGGTCACCTGAAGGTGACCCTCTCCTGGCCGGACCAATATCACCATAGGGACCACAGTTAACCACTTTATCTGATGATGAAGACATTGGTCACCTATGGCCAGTACAGTACAGTCACTTCCACAGCATGTTTGTGCTATGCCATGAGTAGGAATTCATCCTGACAGAAACATAATTTCCGCCAGATCAAGGATTACAATCAGTTACGAGTAAGGCATAATCAGTGCTTGACTCTTCAGTCCACAACAATGTTTTCTTAAGTTTGCACAGTGGCTCACCTAAACTAAACCCACTAAACTGTCCCACTGGTGAATGTGTTTTTCCCCCTTGACAGGAGAGCGTTATACTCCTGTAAGGATGACACTGCCTCTACACATTGATCCAATGAGGTCAGGGACTGGTCTTAAAAAAGCCCACCAGGGATTTGGCCCCCTCCCTCAGCCTAGGCAATGGCACAATAATTATCTCCACTGATCTTTGTTCACAAGCCACAGTAAAACACATCCAGAAGTTACCCATTGTACTTTACTCATACAATTGACCGTGATTAATGATCAATTTGTTTATATAAATGCCATGTGGGTTATTGATCAAGCTGTCTAACTATCAGCCCACGTGCACAGAAACAGCCCTACGGATTTATGAGCGGCATGTGCAATTGTTCTGCTAGTGCACACATAGAGTCTCTGAGACATTCCCCTCGGTAGAGAGATATTGCCAGGACAAGCTTGGTTCACGCACGGGAAAGACGACCCTGTTAGCCCTGTTACCTCCAGAGGATACATTTGCTCCATAGTTTCAGACAGGAAGTGCCAAAGATTTTGAAACTTGTAGCAAGATATGAAAAAATAAAAATACAGATTTCATCTCTTATTCATCCTTGTTTCGGACAGTTAGCTGATGTAACAATTAGCACAAAATGGAGCAAGCTGCACACAAACAGCACTGCAGAGAACTATATTGGTGTGCAGCAGGTCTGTAGGCAGTCATTTCTCCTAATGTAGAGTACGATCTGTGTCCCTGCTTTGATGTTGCATCCCTGGAAATGCTACATGTTAAACAGCTGCAGCTGTGATCTCAAACCCAATCTGGCCAGGCTCCAGTTGGAAAGCAGATAGCCTGGACAGTGTTCTGGACACTGAGAGACCACAAGGACCTTGTTCTAGAGCAAGTAAATTAATAGGAAGGTCACCTCATCACCACCTCTTATAAGCCTTATTAACAGATGCTAACAATACATCTTTTTGACAGAGCGGACAGAACAAGTGTGAGGTTGCACTAACTACCTGCTTACAGGAGCCCTCTGTGTGTAGCCTTATAAACATACATCTTAAAGAACAAGAACCACAGGCTCCACTGTTTCACAAGGGGGAAAACGTTAGAAAAACAAGAGCCGCAATTACGGCACACTGAGGCAATCAGGCAAAAGTCAGCCTTCATTAGATCTGTTTTTCAGATTGTAAAAGTACCTTTTTTAGACAATCACTCACCTAACAAGCCACGGGGGTATTACCTGAGCATGTCATCTACTCAGACTACTGGTTTAGAAAATCAGGCTGTTAAAGGAATAAACCACACTCGAGGTGACCACTGGCCACAGACAGGCAACAAGAGCAACCTAATAGGATTTCCAGGATGATTCGGGAGAACGCTGTCCTCGTATTTAGTTTACCATGGGAGCTCATTATGACCGTTACAGTCCAGAAAGAAAAATACATTATATGGTCATCAATTAGCAAAAACAGCCTGGTCTTCAACTAGCTAGTATTTGTAATAATACAAATGAACAATACCAAAAGAAGAAAAATATAAGAATATGAAGAACTGGCTATAGTTACTAAATTACACATAAGTTGTCTGGGATCAAGATATTTAAACTTTTCATTTATTTTATATATTTTTTCCACTGGCAGAGAAGCCGTTTAATTCTGTGGGGAGCTAACAGTTATTGCCAGAAGTGTAAATCCACGCTGCACGAACAGTTGCCCAAATTAGATCATCTTTCTCCCAGAATTGCAATTCTCAATAATGGTTCTGTTGCAGCGGTGAAATATTGAAAAAGATGATTAGGGTAATTATTGGTGATTTCCAATATATATTTATCATTTAACAAGAGATGTCAGCTCTTAACTGTAGGTTAATGTATCACCTGCCTAAAGATGTCCCACATCGTGATCACTGATTATTACCTGTGTGATGTATGATGTTCAGGCTTGTAGGTTGTATTGATTAACCCTTATGCCCTCAATAGAGGCTTAAAAAACAACTCTTGGTCTTACATAAACAGTGTTAATGAAAAGCAATACACGTGAATAGGTTTAGTAGGAGGTTAAGGTGAGAAAGAAATGTCCAGATGAGCCCTAATAAGTAATCTGTCCTAGCAAATTCCCCAAAGTTCACAGACAGAAAGAAGTAATGAATACCCACAACCTTAAAACAAATGTTCTTTATCAAAAAACACCAATGTGAGTAATATGAAATGACTAGGATATTCCATGTTAAACTGTTTTAAGACCAACAGCAGTATAGGCATATGTCAACACAGACTGCCATATCATTGACACGTTGACTCGTTGTTCTCAAAACATAGTAACATAAAAGCCAGCAGAAAGCAAGACCGTATTCCTGATCATTTATTTCATAGCAATTCTCTTTACACTGCATTGGCAGCCTGTTTAAATTATTAACTCATTACATCGGTGAGCTAATTTCTTTATTGGTTTAAATCACCCTGCTGCCTAAGAGAAGCATTTATTATTGAGACAAACCTAATATTTAGGGTTGATTAAATGTTTTAAAATAGTGGCCAATCTGATCAAGCAAACCATGTCCAATTCATCAGGAGTTAGTTTAATGCTGTTCTCTGGCCTTTGGGGTTGATTTATAATTTTAAAAAAGCACACTGAAAAGAAAATGGAAGTTCTCTATCTTCGTCTAGAGCTCCCGTAGACTCCTGTTACTATCTAGCATGCAGCCTTTTCCTTTAATTACTTTTTTCATGGTTTGAGAGCTTTGATGACTTGATTAAGCCTTGCATTGCAGTTCCAGTCCCTACCCATCTGATTAATTAGCCTAAACCTTATTAACTTACTAATTCCAATCAATAAAGCATTGATGCCGAACACTACAAGGACAAAAAAAAAGTGATGCCAACTCTGTGTAAGAGAACAGTCAAGGCAACACAGTGATTAGCAAAATGTTATCTATTGAATATGAGAAAATAAGTTTACTTATCCAAATTATTTACAAGAAACCTTCTGATATTTATAAAACTATCTCTTAGATGACTTTTACCATGTTTCTGGACTCCAACTGAAGTGGAAAGATGTGTAAGTCTGAACCCAATTCAAATGTAAATCTCCTTTCTCTCAGGACCTAATTATTAAACTGCCATGACACCCTTTGCTCAACGGGTTTGTTTTGATGGAAATGTTAATTGTGTAACTATATGTTTCAACTTGCATATATCATATAAAAAGCATACTGTGCATAAGACATGTTTGAGTGGCTTAGTTAATAAAATTGATGTTTGAATGATCCATACAGACAAAACAATAGATATGCACACATGTAATTATCCTATACTCATTCAGGGTTCATCTGAGAAAGAGAGATTCTATATTACTTTATTTATGCACCTCTTTGTAACGGAATGAGCTTCAAAATAATTATTGTTTCCTTCAATCAAGAAGCAGCTGATCAAATTAACCAAATTAAGTGAGAGCTCCATGACATTCATCACTCTAACTGTGTAAAGTGTGATGCGTTAAATTAAGCTAAGGTATGCGATGGTTGTCCACCTTCACTTGGGCTCCAGAGGTTTCACTGACTAAACTAGAACAATTGGCTGTGGTTGACTTGATCTGGAAATACTGACAGCTCCAGACAGGTCTGTGGTAGGACCAGTCAGATATCACAGGAAGAGCCTAGCCTTCCATGTAAATGTCTGGGCAGGTTCTGTAACTGAGGATCAACGGGGATCAAACAACGAGGCAGAGGACTTCTCCTCACTCATGCCTGGATTGCAAAGAAGACCTTAAATGGGAACTCCACAGAAAATCCATATTTTCTCAGGTTATTCTATAAGTAGAAACATATTATGTGCAGTTTTTCATGTGCAGTTCATTCTATGTACCAGAAATCAGAGATCAAAAAATATGCCGTGACGTCACGCGGGTGCTTTGCTGGAAGTCAATGGGGAAAATCTGAAAAGTAACAAAAAAAAATCATTAAAAAATAACATTTTATGCAGGTTCGACGGCCACATCACCCTATTTTTCAGAAAGATCCATCAGTTTGTAGTCATAAAAAGTTTATTTCACCACCCAGAACTGGCGCTATTATTTTACATGATTATTTTATTCAAGGGACTTCCGTTTCGGCTACAGCGGAAAATGCATAATGCAATAACAACTAAGGCAACTTGTTATTACTTTCTTTCAAAAAGGTTTCAGCACAGATGATTCCATAGGCAAGCATCACATGACCACAAACACACACTGTCTGGCCTATACACTGTATTTTTATTTGAATTGTTTTTAATGAACACTATTCCATAAGGGAAACCCAACTCACCTCCATTAGAATCGTATATATTGACCTGAGTTTCCCCTCCTATCAGTTTGTTTTGACTGAGTTCAAAATGTGACCTGAGCAGTTCTTATGGTAAGCAAGCTTTAAAATGATGTTCTCAACCATTAGTGTGAACTCTGTGAATGAAGAGCATTCTCCATTTCACTCCTATTGATCTGCTGTTTACGTCGAAAGCACTTTCTCGCCCTGCTCTTGTCACACTGCATCTGGACTCAGAGAAAGCAAATGGTGACCATATAATTGTTTTATTTACATTTGAAATAATGTATTATTTACATAAATGTATTATTATTAGTAGTATTATAGTTATTTATGTCTAGCCTATGGGACTGCAAATTACTAGTTTTCTCACACACCCATCACACAAACATTTGCTAAAGCTTACCTTCTAATTAGTAAACTCAATTCAACACAAATACAAATAAAAAGCAACATAGAGAAAAATAAGCAATATTTATTCGCATTTAAAAAATATATATATATTTAATGGAAAATCCTTTAATTCTATGTATAAGTTATATCTTGTTTTGTGGAACTGTTGAACAATGTTGATGTTTACATTACATTGAATTCTATGCACTTTCTTTCTTATGTTGTTTTGGACATACTATTTAAAAGTCTAAAAATAATATTATAAAGCCTGATAAAATATTTTTTTAAGATGCAGGAATAGCAGTGTGTGCTTTAATTAATTATTATTATTATCCAATAATCCAATTATCGCCTTATCCAGGGCAACTTACAAAATATAAGCACAATACAAAGTGCTCAAATACAGTGCAGTTCAAGGCATAAAACATTACAAATTCCAATTTACATAATACAGTGCAAGTCAAAGCATAACACATTTTACACACACACACACACACACACACACACATATATATATATATATATATATATATATATATATATATATATATATATATATATATATATATATATATTGTGACGTTATTATTATTGAAAATAATATTGACAATGTTGAGCTTTAAAATGCACACATTTTTTCATTGGATTTTTAAAATACTACAATCTACACCAAAGCAGAGTACAGCACACAAACATTTCTGTCCTCCTAATCAAAGTACTAGTTTGGAAATAACTGAAGGTTCCCATTGTTATTAGTGCACTACACTAACGACACACTTTGTGAAGAGCTTATTCACCCAACACAATTTCTTGTTTTTTTATTTCAAAGCTGACACTTGGAAAATTTTCCGAAATTCGAACTGTAACTCAAACCAATTTAGCATATGGCATTTTTAACAAATGAATGTAAACATACGAAAAGGTCTGGGGAACTGTAAAACAGGCTCGTTGGGGCAGTCCCAGTGGGGATAAGCTTTAACATTAATTCTGGGACATTAATGGAAGCTTCCTAACATGGAGTGAGTTTTCTGAAGCGCAATGACAACTCAAGGTCACACTCTTCACGAGGAAAGCAATTCAATATACCGACTGCATTGTGGATCAGGCACAATGCAAAGTCTGTATAGCCTGTATTTGAAGATGTCAAGGATGTTGAGAGAAACTGTCAAATTAGACATTAATGGAAGTTTTTTAAGTGAAAAACATTAACAAATCAATTTTAAGTTTAGAATTGAAATGTAAAGATTCTCAATCCTTTTAAATGTGCTTACAGATAGTGCATGCAGTTGGGATGGGGGCTGTTCCGATCCCTAAAGCAAAACACAGAAAATCATTTAAGAGAAACATTTTCGCAATTTCAAGGAAGTGCTTATATCCTTTCTTTGTTCATTTTTAAAATAAAGGAATCTGGCCTAAAATTAATGATTTACACTACAAGCCTTTTAAAATAAGAGGAGATGCCTTCTCTTGTATTTATGTCCTTTGGTGGATTAGTTTACTTACTGTCCCTGTTCAAACCATATTAATTTCTCACATCTTTAAATTGGAAAGGGTCATGCAAACCCATGCTCCAGAAATGGAGTATCACTCACTGTACACTAAACATTAAGACAGTATGACATCATCCTAAATGTATCCTTGGTCACTTAAAAACAAATAATTAACTAATTAAACATTTACACAAATCTTGATAGATAGATAGATGGATAGATAGACAGATAAAAGCTGATAATTGTATGTATATTATATTGTTTAACTGGATTAATAAGTGGATTGTAGAATGTGTATTAAAGTATTTCATAGTTTATTGAATGTGTTTTGTTATCAGTGGCTGCCTTCCCTAAAAATTCCTTCCTTCTCAGAAATAATTTAATCCAAAAGAAAATAATAATCAATGTTAAAAAGCACAAATGTTATTTAAACTATTACAAATAAAGGGATGTAGAAACAGAAAATATAACAAATTGTAAATAACTAGAATTATGTAATTGATTCACACAGACAAATACACGTTAGGAATGATTTCAAACATAATCATGCCAATACGTTATAAGTTCCTTGCACTAATTGTTTTGATTTACATTTAGAGCAGTAAAGGAAAAAGGCTATGCATTTTTAAATGAAGATAGAAAAGGAGAAGGATTAGCTGTTTAATGTATGTCATTAACAAAGTATTTTTACTTACCTAGAGAAAAGAGTAACAATAGCAAACAAACACTTTTAGGACACACTAGAAATAAAAACATCAACACAAAGAGACATGACACAGGAGGCACGGGGTGTTGAAAGGTTAGATGCTGGGTGGGAGAGGTGTAGCTAAGCTAGAGGAACAATAAACCGGGTTAGGGCACATCAGTAGGAAAACAACGGTCATAAGAGTTCATAAATGTTTAAGTACAACTAGATAATGCCTCCCACAGACTTCAGACTTCAGACCTATTAAGAATCCATGAGATGCTAAGCAAGGAATGAGTTCATTTTCTAGTGCTGGAAGAATATAGGCTTCTGCTGCTGAGTAATATCCCATCTTCTTAATACAAATCCTTACTGAAACTGTACAGTAACCAACGAACTACTAACTCAATAAATAGACAGTATTTAAAATATACAATAAAGATGAAGGTTCCACTAATAAACCAAGTTAAATAAATGAACATTAAATAGGAAATGATATTAACTACCATGATTTTTTCCTTGTGTAAGTAAAATTGGCAGCATCAATTACATACAACAGTTTAGCTACTTGTGTGGCAAACATGAGTCGAGTATCAGAGGGTGCAAATACTAATGTCTTTAAAGCACTGCCTTGGGTGTCTGAAGTCACTTTTCCAGATGTCAAAACACCGTCAGAGCTAATGGGGTCACTGACAATGGTCCTTTGAACAATAGAGCAAGGTTACAGTGTGACCCTCACAGCAAGAGAGGGAGCTCAAAGTCAAGTCAACGGACAGCACTCATTAGGAAGCGTTAAAAACCAGGAAAGGATGCCCCTACACACCGTGGCTTTTACCCCAGGGGCCACAGCCCAAGTCATTACCATAGCCATTGCCATGATCACCTGTAAATTTGCTATAGCCTCTATTTCTAGGCATCTATCACACAAGGACCGGCGAGGCCCCGATTAGGAGCGTGAATGTGGCAAAAGTAGGAGGAGGGGGAGGGGACTAACTAATAGATAAACTCGCTTGCCTTCCGCCTGCATTCATGTAAGCTTTGTTAAACGTGAGCGACGGATATTGATGGCTGCCTTGCTGACCAGCCCCTCTCCATCCATCAGCCGGACGGTGGCCCGAGCCAGTGGTCAGGAGCTGCAGTGTAATACCTGAGCTCATACAAGCTCTCATCAGAGGATTGGGCTCCGGGGAATTGATTATTAGCCTTCTGCTCTTGCCCATAATGGTATCAGAGGAGGATAGACCTAAGTGCTTATTAGCTAATCCAGTGCAGTCCCCAGGAATACTGACCCTCAGACCATAGGCTAGAGAAGCAATTGGAAAAAACACAAAATTAAACAAACAAAGGCTTGTTTAGACAGAGTTTGGAGAAGGGAGGAGCACCTGGGACCTTTTGTATCCATATTTATGGGGGTAGGGGGGATGTTTAAATGTTGGTTTAAATGTAAAGATGGAGGGATTATCTAGGATAACATAGAGAGCCCTCTTGCACAACCTGGAATGTCATGTCATTGGAGCATGGGGATGCATGTCACTTACTACTGTACACATGATGGGGATTATCTGGTTAATGGTTAACGTTTGTCCAGAGCTGTGCAACAGGAAATATTGCTGTCACCAAATTACATATTTAACTTTGCACCATAATCTCATGGAATTACTGGTATTTCTAAAATGAAAGCAGTTACTTTTTGCCTGAACTTTTAGGTTATGTTTTTGTTTTATAAATGTACTTCATTTAAATTAAATATACTGTAGTTTATGTGCATTGTACAGTGGACATGTAACACATACATGACTTACAGTGTGATTAAATTAGTACCCTATCACAGCAATACAATTTAAATGATACCTAACACAATAGGCATCAGATTTAAATCAACAGCTGGTTGTAAATAAAATTTAAATGTTTTCCTGGTTTGACCAATTTTTAATTATTATTTGTTAGAGATTTGTCTGAGGTAACGGGACAGTGGATATGATATTTTGCACATGTTATGGGTAAGGTCAATACAAATATATCAATTCCCACTTAAAATTTTGATTCAGAATTTATATATTCACCAAACAGACACTTACACACGTATAAATGGTTTCTGAACATGCTGCTTTGATATAACTCACCGATTAAAAACACGTGTTCAATTCTAGAACAGTGTTGGAGACTATTTGCAGTGCTTTTGATGAATTCTTGCCCAACAGAGCACAAAATGACCCCAGATCATACTCTATTGTTCCAGGCCAGTGACCTTCTCTCCCCTCTACACGAGCAGTATGTGGGCTGGCAAACCTACACTGCCGCGGCTCATTCCTAGGCTGCTGTCACAGAGAATGATTTGGCAATGGCTACATTCACATGAAAATAGGGGGCATTCACAGCTGATGAGTTAACACCACAAGGGGACTATCTGGGCAATTGATATGTACATTCGCAATCACACTAGAGATGCATGTAGAGCATGCATCCCGAGTGGAGTTCTCCTCGCCGGGGAATCACAACAAGGGAGAGAAAGGGCCTGTCTCCCAAAATTAAAGCCTGCTGTATAGACACTCTCCGTGGGGAGGATAGCTGGTCATTCTGTCTCTAACTCTTCATTCAATTCAATGTGCTGCGCTTTAGACTCCTGCAGCTTCTTTTTACAGTAGCTGGAGGAGACAGAACAAAAGTGTTGCACATAAAACCCATAAATACACTGACCACACCATTGTCGAGTTGAAAGACAAGCACAGGTAGTTTTCACAATTTCAAGCAATGGATATTGAGAATCACTGCTTCTATACCTATGAAGTTTGCCTAAAACCAGCATATCTTTCAGCACGCTGTTGAAAGCAATGTCAGGTTTCAATCAGAAGATCAGTCCATTTGATTTGTCAAGAATTAAGTTAACAAGAAATACAGCGTAGATCCTCATCAATGCCTGTCCCACTTCATCCATCTCTGTAAAGCACTGATATTTAGGAAATCCATTAACTCAAGCATCATTTATTATTTTCAATTATATTTTTTCATTTTAAAGGCCAATCTTAAGGGCCCAGACTATTGTAGCCTTTGAGCGTATGTTGAATTCCATGCATAGCCAATGGAAAACTAAATTATCTTTATAAAAATGTGATATCAGCTGCATTGGATGTGTTAAAACTCTGAAGAGGTCTGTTAAACAGCTTATGACTTAGCAGATTTGTTTGTCGTTCGATTTCATATAGATCTCTTTCATTTCTCATATGGAACTCTACCTCCACCTAGACACACAGCAGACATAAACTAAACCAAAATGAAACTAATTATTAAGCGTTCTCTTGATGAAGATAAAAATAAAGGACTAGTTTATAACAATCAGTGTTTTTACTTTCTTTTCTCATTGCAAAATATCTATATTATCCATTTCTGAGTAGTGGTGTCATCTCAGATAAGCTTCTCCTCAACTCTATAAAATATCAGGGTGATTAGAAAACATCAAAACCTCCAATATAGGTGGAAACACCAGAGACAACCGCTGTTGCAGCTACCTATAGTCTAACACTGACAATAACTGATGTAAGCTTAAACGTTTACTTGAGCACTTCTAGCGCTTTATACCAGATTCCACTAAGATATAGTGGAATATATAAAATGTGGTGTCAATGATAATACAATTTTTTGGTTGACTTTGCTTCTTCCTAAGTGTGCAGATAGGATTTTTCTCATGTCATAAACATATGTGTTAACATGAGGCTGCAAAACTAAGGAATTAAGTACCACAAAGTCAAGAATATCTTGACTTTTCATTATGTTCAACATGAACAAAACATTCTCTGGTGTTTTCCTTCAATACAAAGATTAGGTTTTTGGTGCATCTGACATTGGTTTTGCATTCATGGAAATAGACAATTGTGGGAACAGGATATGTAATAACATGGTTATTTACTGAAATAAAGAAGAAAAAAGTTATTGTTGGGAGTGGAATCCAGCCCCCCAGTTTGGAAAAATTACCTTGGCCAGATGTGAAGATGGTGGACGTCAGATGCCCCTGTGGGGTGGAGCCCAGGGTACAATCCAATAGCACCGGCCAGTGGAGGAGCTACAGCCATCTGTCTCCGATCTCACGTCATCTGGCATCTTTCCTGGGAGCAATGTGGAGGAGCTTTATGCTGTTTGATGTTATATTTATCCAGATCTTTGCATTCAAAGTATATATGCTCAAGTCAAAGGGATTACTTCAGTTCTACTGCTGTCAGGATGACAAATAAAACAAAAACAAATAAACAAGACAAAAGCTCACGTTGCTCATCCTATCCACATGCTGTTTCATTACATAAGAAGTACTTCAATAACAAATTAAGAAAACAAATCTGTTCACTTGCATATCACATAGAAACAAAGTGCATGTTGTTATAGTAAATGTTAACAACTTAACTATTTAAAGTACATAGATAATTGCATTACATATGTATTTAATTGTTTTACCACTTTATTGAGACATTCTATTATGTACATTTATATAACTTGTATGCATCTTTTATAAATTACTTTTTCTTTTCAAAACATATACGCCTAAAGAAAGTAGAAGTACAAGGGTATTTCACTATTCTGATGGAAAAAGGCAGTATTGAATGAAGGCCTTTAATGGAGAGTTTATGATCCCACTCAGCTAAGAGCCTACAGGCAGTCTTAGAATAGTTTCTTGCTCCATGCTGACAGCTATTAGAGAATCGATACAGGTAATATATCAGGCAGTGGTCAGCACTCCTGCTCGTACTGAGGTATGGCTGAAATAGGAACTGACAGGTAGCCATTTAGAGAGAGTCTGTGGGTCAAACACATTGAAAAGTGAAGCTTCTCCAGGGAGCGCCCTCACTCTCCCGTGCTCCTGTCGGGAGTGCTGTTGAAGCCAGCGCTGGATACAGACACACACACACAGTCCCTCAGCCGGCTCCTTCCAGAGATCCACGTTTCTGCCATTGCTTCTGTTAAACTCAGTGTATGTCAATCCAAACAACAATAATAATAACATAAGCTAAATGAATGGTATTACCCAGACTGTTATTGCTTTATATAACTTTTGTGGTTATACAGATAATGGGTTTTCATCTTTCTGGTCCAATGTGTGATTATTAGTCATGAATGTACCCGTTTTCTAGGTCTACTGAAGTTATGGTATGGAGTATCTCAAGCTGGAGGATATTTTCCAGCAGCTCTTAACTTTACATTTCATATCAACAAGTGGCCTTCACAATCAAGACAATGGGATGGGCTTTAAAACACCAGAAACAGCACTAATGTATCATGACAGAGCACTGTTAATGTCCCTCCACTTTCACAAAGGGCTTTTGGTTGTCAGATATAACTGGCTATTCACATATTTCAGGTTTCAGATTTTTCAAGTTGTTCAGATCTTCTCCTGAACATGAGTGATTGGTTCAACATACACCACTGTACGGAGCAGGTTTTAGTAGGTAGGAAGGCTCACCACAAACCACAGCTAGTGAAGTCCAGTTTATCACCTTCAAGGAGGTTTCCGCCGAAAAACTGTATCCTAAATTGCCTGTATTCTGGTTCTATGTTGGGTCTTTTTAGAGTGACGTACAATACTACACAATCAGTTGCACTCCTGCTTAAGAGCAAAAGTCTTACCAACTTCTCAGTTTAAAATACACCTGTAGGCCACTCTAACTCTTAATGTTATTCACTATAAAGTGGGGATTTTTTTACAGAGCATTATTACTGTTGGTATGTTGTGTACATGTTGAACATTATTGACTGGTTGCACAGAGTTTGGTTAGCACTAGTCTAGAACTACTCTATACCTAAAATAACACTGAAGAGTCCACAAGACTAGTGCTAATCTGGGTCTGTGAAACACACCAGCCCAAAATGTTAGTGTTTGTGAAACTCTGTATGTCTCCTTGGATATGAATATGTTTGTGTTGTTTATTTTCCTTATTTTAAACAGACTAAGAAATCGTCAGTGTGGTGTACTGTATTATAAACTGAGATTCAAGAATTAAAAACAAACCCAAATTCCACTGATCTAGAACAGCGATGGTACATGTTATAGTGCATATTAATGTACAATTTATTTTTAAAAGGACTGCATTTTGAACAGACAAATATTTACCTTCTTTATTTGTATATGTTTAGTGCCTGTCTTCTATAAATTATTACCACACTTCCTGAGGTTAACTACTGTTAGCCTAAGTAATACATTGAGGGAAATGTATACTTTTTATTAGATATCATTAATAACACATAAATAAAAAACTACATTAAAAAACAGATCTCTAGAGTATACCTTGGGAAGAGACTTAACAGCTTAGGATTTTAAGTGGGAAATCAATGTCTATAAACTCTAGTATAAAAATCCAGATCCAGGCAACAGAGCTGGGTTCTAAATCAACTAATCACACGCAGGTCGCGAGTATAATTTCGGTTTTAGCACTGCACAGCATTTAGAGTACGTATTTTTTATTGGCAGCTTTATTTTTTTGAACTAAAGATGTACAGTGTGACCTGGGGTGTAAAGAGGCATTTCCCTCCTCCTTTCAATGATCTTTACTGCACTTAAAGGGCTGTATATTAGGGTGGGTCAGCCACTGATGGTTGATTTAGGTCCTGTGTTGTTAAAGATTGCATATTTCTAGCATTTCGACTGGCACACGTCATTAAATTGTCCAGTGCATCACAATCTCTGACCTCTTCATTGCCTCCCCGTGCCATCCGCCACATTACGTTATGCTGTTCCAGTTCCGAGTGATGTTTCAGTGGATGAAACTTTCTCCTCCTAAAGGTCTTTGCTTTGTAGTTGTTTAAGCCACGGGGGTGTAAATCTATATAAGCCTAAAACCTATAGCACACCGGATTACTGGGTGACAATCTAGACACTGTCTTCTCTGCCTCTTCGCGAAGCCTGTTGGATGCAGCCTATCTCTGCAAAAGCGTCCAGAGAGCCTTTGAGAACACATTTGAACATTTGGTAACATGATGTAACAATGAAAGGGCAGCAGATGTCACCAGGACCGCCTTTGTTTTCAGCACTGGCCATTCTTTGCTTCAGGACCACCTTATTGCCTCAGTCTATTGTTATTAATTTGGTGCTCTGGTTTGTTAATTTTCCCCTTTCATTGTGTCTCCCCCACTGTCTCCCACCTCCCCTTCCCATTCAGTACGTGGCAACGTTTGCTGACCTGCTCTGACTTTAAAGAATGCCTAACCTCATCCATGCTCAATCTCTTCACCACTGTCCGTTCAATGTTACCAACTGACTCAGACTCAGGCAAACAAATTCTTAAGGTTACAGTGATGTGAAACAAGAAAGCAAATCTCAGCAAGTGGGTGCTTTCTTTAACCAAATAAACATAGGTCATCAAATTTGCACCACTTCAAATAGCAATACCGTCCTTGTCAGTCCTGAGGTCTCCCTGATTTTCTCTTATTGTTTGTTTCTTGTAGACTATTTGTCTAAAACTGTTTTATAAACTACTGACTGAAGCAGTGATTTCAAAATTATGTTTTGCTCTAATAAGAACTAATCGATGCAAATAATGCTGTATATATTTTTTTACCAAAATGTTCCTGAATTCAGACAAATCTACTAATTGTGATGTGCACAGGGAAAACTTTAAACAAAATAAAATGTGTAGCATAGTTACTGAGTTAGGGAGAGTTATTTCACAAATACAGAATGAATTCACTGAGATGTTATACTACTTCTGGCTTAATGGGTTCCCACAAATTAACAAAGGCTTTTAATTGGCTGCAGAAAACCAAGAGAGCTTAAATGTTCCACTCAGTATATATTATATTACATATAAAATAAGGAAGTGAGCAGAAGTCCAGAAGGTACATTTTTACTGCAGTCCAGTCGGACAGTAAGTCCACTGCATTGACCTGTCATTGTGTTTTGCAAGAAGTCTGCCTGCCTTGCTTCACTTGTTCTCTGTATTATTTGGCACAGGGGTCTGCCACTGAGCCTGGACTTGTTTTCTTGTAAGATGCATCAGCAGACCACAAAGAATAGGAAAAGCAGGCTGGGAAGCATTGCCCCCACAGCTAAGGCAGTCCCAGAGGAAATGCAACCTGTTCTTTACAGTACGCCTTTTCATGAATATTCCTGTTGTAATGGGCAAACAGCACCCCTTTCGCTTTAATGCAAGCCATTCTTTGCATTTACAGTAATCCTTCAGGGAGCGTGCCAGATGAAAGTTTAAAGAAAACACAGCAGATCCCAGGCTCTCATCTCATTTGGATGTCCCTACGTTCGTCCCTGCAGCAGCCTGGCAACAGCATGTGCAAAGAGCCTGAGCAAACAGATCACAAACAAGCAGCACCAGCCTCCACTCCACACTTCAAGGAGGACATTTGGATAAAACTGTCCCAGTGCACCCATAATAACAAATAGCTGAAACACTGTGTCCTTTTTTCCCCTCTTAGTACATTTCTGTGCACACATACACACAGAGCTGTGCACACAGATTCCTCTCAAACCAATCTGAAACTGCACTGGCTTCGCTGTAACACACTGCATAATACTGGTTTTCGTGATACACAATTGTAGCACATTTCACTTTCCTTTAGCTCAATGCAAGCTGTGCTGCCAATTGTTATTGGCCTTTGATCAAAACAATTATTATGGAACTTAATAATAATAATAATAATAATAATAATAATTCAATAGCCATTTTAACATTTGAAAGTCCAGTACTGTTTGTATTTTTCTTTAAAAAAAAATCCTTTGACCAGCTCGCTTCAGCAAGATCCGTAGCAACTTTAACACGAAATAGCTGTCAATAAACTGTCATTTATTTTGTCGTTTCTGTTCATGGCAAGAAATCGAGCTAAAATACTATATAAAGACATTTAAAAAATGAATCGCAGCTCTTATCCTTGCAATAACTGAATTTTAATTCATTTAAATTGTGTACGGTGCTTACGAATACGACTTCTACATTAATTCAAACAATGATATTGATATTGCAGCCCCGCCCCCAACCCCCACCAAAAGACAAGAGAAGCGCCATTATGTATTAATACTAATAATAATAATAATAAAACATTCTCATATTATATGTATTCATTAGTTCTACAGAAAACGTTTTATTGTAATGTTTATTTTGTTTGTTTTGTATTGTTTTATTGTATCACTTTACCACTTATTTCCTCAAACATCATAAAGGTTAACTAGGCATGAATAATTTTCATAATACTGTAGAGGTAGAAACATGTCCCTCACTTTCATTCTGAGACGCCTGTCTCCAGAGGTAGATACCTCATGTTTAATTAACTGTTTAATTATAACAGTGGAAACTGGGACTACACCGGGATACATGGGGGTCATATTAAATGAGCACCTAAAACATTTATAATTGTCCTGTTTTCCAAAAATAATATATATAAATTCCGCCGTTGTAGTGATTATTATTATTATTATTATTATTATTATTATTATTATTATTATTATATGTTTGCATTAAACAGTGATGTAGACAGTCTTCATGCGTAAAGTATACGCATGTTTTTACAAACAAAGCTTGGTTTTGTCCGCTCCATTTTAGCTCGGTTTGACCATTTCACAATATCTCGGCATAATATTGAGATATATTAAAATAATTTTAAAATTATGTACGGCCTAATTATGTAATTAGTAAAGTAAATATTTAAATAAACAGATTATTCTCAGATACCCCGAAATAAATCTGATATTTTAATGTACGTTTGTTTTGTTTTCATTAAAGCTTAGCGGTTTGAAATAAATCAAAATGTAAAATTGTCACTTTAAAATATATATTTTCCGATATCTAAACAATTTCCAGATACAAATGAAACTCAGAGATCTGCAGATTAAATTATATATTAAATGATATCTGGAAAAATCTATACATCTTGAACTGATCAGAGATCCAATTTTAAATATACTCTTTACAATTGTAGTTTAAGACTTATCTGAAACATTTCAGATGACATTTTAAGTCATTGCGTTTTTTCAAAAAGGAAATCTTAATATATCTTAAATGCAGTTCTCTTCACAAATTCAAGATCTCATAATTCAGCTTACCATATTTCTGAGATCTTGATAAAAGTGTAAACCTTTCTCCATAAACATAGACAAATGGACCAGCTATACATACAAGACCACACTAACAATTGCCTGTTTGTTTAAGTCTGCTCCACTTTGTGCTTGGTGTTGTGTTGCATACAGGTTATTACTCTTTAAAGTGGCTGGTTGTAATGTAGGGTATGGAACTCCATTGTAAAATGTATTTCGGTTTGCAAAATAAAAATGAAAATAGTGTGAATAACTATTCACGAGAGAACATATGCCTTTCTCCATGACAAAACCCATTACTGAAGTTACATTACCACTTTATTGGGAAGAGGAAGTGGTTTTGGAGAGTAATCAGTATTTTTCTGATAGATGAACTCTAGATGCTTTCATTTTCCAAACCTGCAGGGCTAAAGGGGGTTCCAAAGTCTGCAAGCAGTAACCAAGAGGGAGCTGCAAAGTCTGTGATAAAGCGGAGTGGTTCGGAGAGGCAATCCAAAGCAAAAATTATATATATGAGTCAGCAATTTCAAGAAAACTGTATGGATAAACACCAGGACTCCATCTGAGTAACATAATATAGAATATTGCAGGTGTATTTTTAATTATGCAAACTGGCCCAAAGTTATATTTGTGGATATGCATTTTCACAGTTCCTCAAATTATGATTCACTTTGTCATGTTAATAAAAGCACTTGATAAAACAGGGTTGTAGCAACATTTAATGATGCATTTATTAGTTGGAATTGTATAGTTACATAAAGCTCCATGGCTGCAGACAAATTACAAACTGTTCACATTTACAAGATAAAAGGCTTAAACTTTCCAGACATAAATAAAATAACTTAAACATTCCTATGCAAATCGAATCCCTCTGAATAATGGAAGCAATACTAATTTTATTTCCATGCCCAATGATTCTTTATTTATAAATTGAATGTGCACATCTTTCAATATAAACAGTATTTCACATAACTGGTAGCTTCTAACAAACAGCTTTGCATTTACAGTAACACAGAAGGACACAATGATCTAACAGTCAGTACAGGGGATATATCTTAGAGGTAGTAAATAATTGCATAGTGTCCTGAGGCCATCTATCATTTTATTCTATAAAATCTATCATGAAGCACATTGAAGATTGGCAAGGTAAGTTCAAAAGTTCAAATGCCTTTTCTGAATGCCAGTATTTTATGCAGAACAGAAGTAAAACATTTTTAAAGAAATAACCACATTCTATCGGGTTATTTGTTAATGTGCAATATAATCTCAGTTAAAACGTCCTTGTGCAAACAAATTTGCATATTATAAAAGTAGCCATTAAAAAGTGTTTGTGCATGTGCAAAGAACAGAATTGTAGCTTGAAGTCAACGTATGTAAATGACTCAGACAATATAGACTATTTCTGGAAGAATATAAAACAAATAAAATTAAATACTTTTGAAACTTAAATTCATCATAGACCTTGCCATCACACAAAAATTTAAAATGTCAAAGAACAATTGTAAAATTAAAAATTATACATTTTTTTTACAATAATTAAAAGCAGAAAGCAATTTCATCTGTAAAACAAAAACTGATAGCAGCATCTTTAATCTTAATTTATTTTTTCTCTTTTTAATTCCAGGGCCTATAACCCTCTGGATTGAGGACTGTGATGCTAGTGTTTGTCATGAATGAGTAGCTCTCTCC
This sequence comes from Amia ocellicauda, assembly GCF_036373705.1. Taxonomy (NCBI): domain Eukaryota; kingdom Metazoa; phylum Chordata; class Actinopteri; order Amiiformes; family Amiidae; genus Amia; species Amia ocellicauda. The sequence continues at coordinate 20,842,922 of NC_089851.1, forward strand.
ATGAATCCTTTTCCCACTGGAACAGTCCTTGGTTTTGGTGTACAAATCCCCTTCTGTGGGCACATTTGTAGGAATGCAGGAGTTTTTGACGTCTGCTGCAATGGTAGTTTCTAACAGTGGTCTATCTGCCAATTACAAAATGAAATTACAGTACCATCTGTATTCATAGATAATGCATTATATCAAGATAGTTATGAAATTGAAGCATTTATTCAATAATACATTGATTGGATTATGTCCTACCAGCAACTGCTAATGTAACTTTGATACCCATTGTATTTATATGGATTTTCATATTTCATTACTTTAAAAAAAAATATGCATTCATCAATTTAAAAAACATGTGACAAAAACTAAGACGTCACTCATTCTAATGTTTTGACAATAGAAATTAAATATTTATATTGTTTTTTTTAGGATGTCTTTATTGCCAGAACATCAGTATTAATGAATCATTAGGACTTCAGAGGCTGTTATTTCACAGAGCACAGCGATTGCATACCTTCGTGGTTCTTCATGTGATATTTCAGTTCTTCCAGCTCTTGAAATGTATTCCCACACACATCGCAGGTATGTGGTTTATCCTTGGCGTGGGTTCGTCTCACATGGCTGTCATGAGCTGCGTGGGATGCGAAAGCCTTTCCACAGTGCTTGCATTTGAAGGGTTTCTCGCCCGAGTGCTGCCTAATGTGAGTCCGCAGGATGCTGGAAGCGGTGAAAGCCTAGGAAAGCCGAGCAAAAGCGCTGTTAGATGCAAACATTATATATTGTAAATTTGCTAACACTAAAAAAGGCGAACACTTTTCACAAATTATATTAATAACTAATGCGGCGTTCGAGATAAAATAATTGTATATAAAAATACAACTCTCTGCCAAATAAACAGTCTATGTGATTTCGGAATTGCAATGCGTCTAAATGTGAATATAGTATTATAAGTAATATAATGCTATCACACGGCAGCCACTCATTTCGCTCATGTTGACAAAGCAGCAATTTAGTAAATGAGAATTTTTGTGGGGTGAAGGGCCGGTTTTTGTTACTTGGAAAGCAATAAAATTGAAATCGCACACTCACAAACAATGGAAAGTGTGTACATCTGGGCATTAATTAGCATGTAAGTGTCTCCTCGCAGTGTGCCTGCTTTCACAAACACAATAAGCACGCTGCCAGTAAATGCGCCATGAAATGAGGAGGGTGTCCAATGAAGTGCTGCGCTGGCGCTGCGGACGCGGCTCACCTTGTTGCAGTAAACGCACTTGTACGGCCGCTCCCCGGAGTGCACCCGCATGTGTTTGTTCAGGCTGGACGACTGAGAGAAGCTCTTCCCGCACACTGAGCACTGCAGCAGACACACAGACACATTGCTATCGTTAATACTACGACAAATACAACACACTAACAATAACACTTTACAGCCGACACCTGGCCAAGTCTGCGGTCTATTGATGTCGCTTGTGTTGCGCTAATAAGTGGCCAGTGGCGTCTGCAAGGGGAGCTGTCCTTTCAGCACCACGACCCGGAGTATCTTACGCGGGCAGGACGAGGGACGATGCTGAAAACAGTCACATGGTCTACACATTATAACCCTATTAAGATTTGTATTGCAAATTGCTTTAATTTAATGTTCGTCTTAACAGGAGTATCATCGCTCACTTAATGTAAATGAATCCTAAAGAAAAGCTCAGCTCTGATTATAAAAATGCATCCGAGCACAAATAAATGTGGCCTAGCTGGAGATCTTACTTTGTGGGGTCTGTGCTTCTCGTGTACGTGTAAAATGTGGATGCGGAGTCGATCCCGCTTCTCAAATGATCTGTTGCAGAGGTGACACGGGAATTTCCTGTCCCCCTGGTCCACACAACGCGTGTACTTCAGATGTTTGTCTCGGTAGTATTTGTACGCAAACACTTTCCCACATCGGTCACACTTGAATCCGTCCCCAGATTCTGCAACACAAGCAAACAAAACCATGCTGAATCTGAAATGCGGACAAAAAAGTACTTCTATAAACAGTGATGGGTTCATTCAGATTTATTAAAAGTTGCATTGGGTCCAGATTGGAAACCGGGACTGCAATGTAGCTATGTGAAACCTGGTATGCTTTTTTTAGATCGCTGGTCCAAACGTTAATGAAATAACTTTAGCTTATTTTAAATCAAATGAATTATCTTGCTATGATAAATGAACCATAGGGTATACTACATGATGTATAGATAGAGGGCATAAGTGCGTACCCTCATTCTGCTGTTGGAGGTCCTTTTCGTCTGCAAGCTCTTTCAGGGTCAGCGGGATTCCCAGAAACTGCGAGTAACAATCTCCATACCACACCAACAGCTCTTGTTTGGGCCGAATTTCTTTACAGGCCTCGTAAAAGATCTGGCCCTGGCTCTGGACAGCGGTGAGGTTTTGCTCCTCTGGAAACCGGGCACACTTCACCAGAGACATCCAATTACCCGACGAGCCCCTGCCGTCCACGAAATGGCTCAGCCGGCCATTGTCGAAAATCTGGAATCAAATATACATATATATATATATATATATATAAAATGTGCATTTCCCCTGCGATTTAAATCTCACAGTGACATAAACGACATATACAGAAGCCTGGTAAATTTCGATAATATTCTTTACAAAGCGGTTAAATGTTTGAAACATGTATTACATTGGGTTTGGGTTCGGGAAAAAAAAAGTATAACCCGTCTCTCCATTTTAATGTAAACTGTATTCGGTATATACTGAAGATGAAACCAAGACTCACCAATGTATTAAAATCCTATTATGGACAAAAACAAAACAAACGAAACAACTCAAGATCCTGTCGAAAATAACTGCATTTTTAAGAATTTGATAGGGTTGAAAGTTTGAATGTCTCTCCCTCCCTAATCTGATGTGTATAGAAGTTTTAAAGGTCTGTTGATGCTTACTTCCCACATAAGCGTGTTGTCATCGTAGGTTTTGATTTCACTGGTGTTGACCACCTTTCCCTGAAAGGGTCCAAACCTGCACCCCTTCGGAATGATGCTTTTGCAGTAAATGCCGTAGTGAGGAAAACATCCGTATTTTGTTTGCAGAATAGACAATCCTGTGCAAGACAACGGAGAAGAAAATCATAAAGTCTCGAAGTACAATTTAAAGCAGTAGCAGACTACATGATATTGCAAGCAAAATAACGTACCTTCTGGCAGGTCAAGGGAATCGCAATCCAGTAGTTGGAATTGAGATTCAGGAACTGTAAAAACAAGTATATATATGTTATTATAATGTTCTTCTAATTGGCGTATACATCTAGAATTCCAGATTCTTTATACTTTTCAGAATGTAAGCATTCTAAATCAATTAGTGAACTACTTGTATCATCTAGCTGTAATAATGCAATTCATAAGTCTGAATCTAAAGTTTAAATACATCTAGAAACAATGCTAAACCAATAAGTGAAATGTTTTACAAAAGTGATGTTTTAAAAAAAAAAAAACACTCTCCCTTTTTCACACATACACACAATGATCGAGTTATCCAAAAGCAAGTTCATTGAATGTACGCATACCTGCATGTTCAGGGAATACCAGTCCAGATATAGCGTGGCCAATGCTCTGGTCTCTGTTCTCCTTTGAATATCCGTATAGCACCGTGTACAGGTCCTCCTCGGTGAAGTTGAAAGTGCGGGCTCTCTCCGCCATCGGGCCGCCACTGTGCGCACTGAAGACACTTTCTTTTGCCGGAGAACACGTTGAAAGAGTTGTCTCGCTTTGAGGACTATTGAACCCTGATCTAGGTCGCGCAGGTTGACCAGTAACCCTGGCACCTGCATCTTCATGTCTGGAGTAGAGAGGGTTGGGGATGCTGGCTGGGTGCTTGTGTGACGGTAACACGTTGAAGAGTTGTCCATGCAGGGCGGTTGACTGGTGGTGAGGGTTGAGAAAGGATGGGAGTCCACTGAAGTTAAATGGCATCACTGTTTGCGTGTCCGTGACAAGGCGTCCCAGAGACTTGAGCGGGTGGAAGATGCTCTGGGCGCTTCTGAAGACATCCATATATTGCGAGCCGGGCAGCACAGCCGGGTAATAATGTGGTAGTTTATCCGGACTGGTTGTGAGAGTTTCTAAATGGTAACTCTTGTCCTTCAATGCAGGATTGCTTGACAATGACAACGACATCCCAGTAGGAGATCAAAGATTTCAGAGTCTGGGAAAGGAATTCTGTTCCAGCCTTTGATCTAAAAGACAAAAACAAATCAGACATAATTATCACCAATACCACGTGTATTCCAGCGTTAATTGTTATTGAATATTATATTCATATCAATCATTTTGAAATGATAATATAAAAGATTCATTTGCCGTTTTATTTAAATTAATGTTTTTATGCATTTAGGGAGGAAATACGCTCTCTTTTGAAAAGCTAATGACATCAAAACTAGATGTTTAGTGATGAGCTTCGTTTTATATAGGTCATACTCTTATTGTATATGCTCGTAATTTTTCTAATTGTCAAAATTAGATCAGAATTGTAAGGGCTCGTTACATAATTCAAGAAATACAGTCTATATTTTGTAGCCGGTAGTTTTGGCTTCTCTAGCATATCAAAATTTCGGAGAAAGACACTCACATTTCTCTCAATTATAAATTTCGTTTTAACATTAAATACCCAGCCGGTTATGAGGTGGTTATATAAATAACCAGACATGTAGGCAGACAGGGCAGTTAAAAATCTATTAAATTATAGTAAATAATGTATTACAGATATAAATATTCTGTATTCTGTAGTTAGTTGATGCTGCAAATTAATTTATAGGGTAAATGCATTGGCATGTTTAGGACGAATAAATAATTCTCTAACATCGATTTTAATCAAGAAACAAAACTTGCGGCTAGAAATATTTGATTATGTGTGAGATGAAGTAGTGCACGCAAAGGGTATTTCCAAATGCAGATACTTAATTTCCCAAATGCATTTGCAAATCGAAATCTATACGGCGATCTAGGTGTGGAGGATCAGATGCTAAACTTAGCAGTGATCTTAACAGACCCAGAACAATAAGTTCCTATACTGAGGGGGTCTCCCTGAAAAGAGGCAATTAAGGGCCTGGATAAAATAACAGCCTGCAGCTAAATCGCTGAATTTGTGAAGGGTGCAAACAATGGGGACATACTCCCATTTTAGCAAGAAAACCCCCAGCAGCAGAGCACCAAGACTGCAAATCACATCCACTTCAGTGAGTGTTAAAAAGCATTTACATGAAAGTTGAAAAAGGGGATCGGTAGCAGGCTAAACAATATCCCGTCAACTACTTTAAAACACAAAGTGTTATGCCTACAAACAAAATCACAAACCCATAAATCTAAGGAGTTATGTTTAGGAATGCTTATAAAATCACATTTATAAAAATTATCTAAACCGAAAATTGAATCTTTACCTATACATGGGATTTATTATATATACACTAGAGAAAATCTTGTCAAGTTTGCCGGCTTATTAGTACAATTACGGCGTTTCATAAATTGCACGATGAATAAATAGCTCTACAAGATTAAAAACTGTACTCGTTTAGTTGGGAATTATAAAGTGTGTGAAAATACGTCGACAGGTTTAATCCGTGTTGATTTGTAATAATTTTAATATTATCGTCTGGATCAATAACAGCCAATAACTGGAACAAATCAGGGTCGTGACACTTAAATTAAAGTACAGCGGGTCAGCCAGAAAGGTCACCAATAATGAAGCCATCAGAGCTCCTTCACAAAGCATTAAGTCAACACATGGACCTCACTGGGTTAATTTGGCTTCCGACAAACACAAATATTGTAAATGACAACTTTAGTTTCAGTGAATGTATGCACTTAACTGTTTTATTGAACTTTAATTGAATTGAGATTTGCCATTTTACTAATTAAACTACAGCAATGCATGAGGCAGGTTATCCAAATGTAGTTCTTAGGTGAAGTTGCGTTGACAGATGCAAGAAAGAATAAAAAAGAAAGAAAGAGAAGATTAAATATAGCATCTTACCTTATTGTTCTAGATCGGATGCTTTTCTCGTTTTAAATGTTCAGGTCTGTTAACTCCAAAGACATCATAGGAATGAATACTTTCACACACGCTTCTTCAATAGCTTTGTTTAACCCAGCGCATCTACTCGGGTTCCCAGGTTGAGGACAGACAGCGAGTTGCAGTGCTCATCCTGCCCCATGCACGACTGAGGGCAGCTGGTGTGAAGAGTGGACTGGACAGAGACAGGACCGGAGGAGATGCCTGTCCCCCTCCTGACAGCCATTGGTCAGAAATCAGCTCATCCAGATTATCTATCTGCGCCCCTGGGGATGGCACTTTAACACATTATTATTACTAACCTGCTTTCCACTGATCCCACGCTTTTATATTTACAGGACATCACTCAACAGACAACACTCCGGAGCTGCACAACTTCACATCACCTCGCAGCTAATCCTGGATTGTGTGTAGGAAATTACTTTCTGCATATCGTGGAGACACTTTTATTGTCTTTAACAGATTAATTGTTGGACTGTCAGAAACTTAAACATGCATCTTCTCTTTAATATAAATGTAACTATTAAAATTAGTTCAAAATAAAGATATACATAAACAATTACAATGTACTTCTTCTAAAGAAAAACTGTCTGGCATGAATAAACTACGCCCAAAACTCAAATCAATGTTTTATATATAAGAGCATTATCAGACGTCTGGTTTGATTCAACAAATGCATAGTTGAGTTATATTTGCAACGAATTCATTTGTATTTAAAATGTTTAATAAGAGATCATTACTTTTTTTTTTTTAATGTTGTACAGTGGTTAAAAAACAAAATGGGAACATGCAATAAAAGTAGGTTACTGACCGAGGAAACTATGGATTCAATCAACTTAAAATACTGGCGTTCAGCTTACTGTGAATCTAGCTTTTTGTTTTTAATAGATTAAGATTTAGCCTATATTTAGCATGATAAGCGGTTTCATGGATGGATATAGCTATTCCTACACCCTGTCACAAGAGCGACCCGTATTAAAGCAGGCACATGCACTTCACTGGGGCCCAACCCTGGTCCTGGAGAGCCCCAATCCCCTTCATCATAGAAGTCACCGATTTCTAAATACTGGGAACACATGGGAGTAATTAATCAATTAAGCAGCTCGACAAAGGGAATTATTGAAATCTGTAGGTGTTCATTTGATTGCTCCAATTGTTTCTAGATTACTGAATCGACCACCTGCTTAATTGTTTTGAATTAAATACTTTCAGGTCTTTCAAATTTGGTAAAAGAAGGGTGATCTCCAGAACCGCTGTTAACACCTTGTCCACAGAGGTCTGTCTCCATTTCTTTTTTTCTTCAGTGTTCAAATACTTTACAGACGTGTAGTCGGCTGCATCACCTTTAACCCGTATCAGAGAAATAAAACATCAATTAATTGGGAGAAAAGCTTCTTAGACTTTCTGTAATTGCCCCTTCATTCTGTAAGAAAATGTTGAAATAATATGACACCAAAGACCGTTTTAAACATTTTTATAATAAATAAATTGAAGCAACTACGAATCGTAGGGATAATTAGAAAGAAAAACTTGGTAAGACTATTTAAGACATACAAATAGGTGTTCATGTTTCAGGATGTATATAGGTCAGTCCGTTTCAAACTGATTTTACCTTATCAAAATATCTGTAAGGTATTTTTATCCCGGTTTTATCCTTAAATAATCGGTAGTGAGGTTTCAGCAGCAGCAAAACAACAAAACAAATATTTATTTGCCTAAAGTGATGATTTTTGCTTCACCAAAGTAAGATATGCTGAAATACTTTGTTTTCTAGTAATTGTAAGTGGGACACATTTAAATACTCCTCAGACAACACTTATATAAATAATTAAACTGTCCCCGCATTGATCGCCGCAATCGGTGATTCGTGAATAAACGATCAGGGCTTTATTATCGATCCCCGCATTATGAAGATATCGATGCACTTGTTCCTATAGCCGCCATTAAATCCGCAAGAAACACAAGTGCCTCTGGACTGGATATTTTACAGCTTGAGTAAATGATGGCAGACAAACAAACAAACAAACAAAGTGCGGTTGTTCTGTATTGCTTAAAATTGGTATGTATTGTGTTTTAATTAAAAATAACAGAAAACTAAACCAAATACCCCCCTTTAAAGTGTGACTCTAACAATAGTTCAATAAAAAGACACCCAAGAAAGGGTACAGTTTTTAAATTCCTGGGAGACCCTGCACGGTCAATTTAAAGCAATAACAATAGGATGTACTCAAAGTTAAACAGCATCTGTATTTATACTACTCTTTTTAAATGGGTGTGGGATGTAACACTCACTGACAAACCATCTATTATATATAATAGGCTATATTACCTTATTTATTCATTCAGTGTGTTAAATGAAAACAAGTGTAGATTGATGTATGTAGCTGCCAACACTTTTATATATTCCGTGGTTATTTTAGGAATATACTTTGCATTAGCCAGAACAAATGGGTCTAAGGATAATACTGTATTAATTTATTGAGAACATGGATGAAATTAATTCATTCGATTTCATTTAATTAATTATATCGATTAATTATGTATCAGAACGATTTATACAAACAGTTTCGAGTAACAATGTGAGCAAAATGAAAATGTCCAAAAAACAGGTGGAAGAAAATGTTACAGGTTTACCGCAAGATGTCGCACACGGAGGAGAAATCAGAAAACACGCAAAATTACCCCAAACCACCACTTTTCGCTGTTGTGTGCGTTTTAACATGGGACTCAATGTATGAGTACAGTATAGAGAACTATTCATAGACCTACCTATCTCTTACAGTAGCTTGCAATAAGACATGTTTTAAAACACTATTCATATTAATCTGTTAAATGAAAACTTGCATCTTCTGGATCTGACATCGTGCAGGATGTATTGAGGGGACGGGTATTGAGACAACTTAATATTAACCCCATATTAATCCACAATGAAAATAAACTAACACATCAAAACAAATCGCAATTAAACAAATACAAATATCCCACTTTGTCCATTCATAATTACAATACAGACTACGAAGTAACAATCACCAGTTTTCTTTTTTTTCCCTAGGGAAGCGACATGAAACTCGTTATGTATTTGGTTAATCTACTGTGAATACATTTTTGTCTTTTTCTCGCTACCGATACATTTCTTGATTTCATACCCAATGTAATTCGTGGGGCTCATATTTTACCGGGTGTCGGGATTGTGTTGCAATGCATTTTAACATTCAACTACAACTCGGAATGAACTAAATACAGCAGATTAATAAATCACAAATTACGAGAATTCAGCAATTGATCATCTTTCATTTTCACTGGGTGCTTTCTTAATTGGTTATTATCCAGCTGTCAAGATAGGGGTCACATGCAACGGCGTTTCAGATTAAAGATGAGGTGTTGCAAACGGGAGAAGGATATATATATATATATATATATACATGACAGTGCTATTTAATAACCCCCCAGACACCCAAATTGCGTTAAAAATAGTGTTAAAATACTACTATTGATGATGATGATAATAATAATAATAATAAATGGTTAAATAGAAAAGCTTGTAAAGCTATACATGGATGCAAAAATATGTAACATTTCGACTTACAGATGTGGTATTTAATCAGGTCTCAGAGTTCACTCTTCTAGTGTTCAGTGGTGAAGTATTATAGCAAGCTGCAGGGGTTTTGGTTTTAGCATGTTATAATGAGAGCTGCTTCTCCTGCAAAGCCATTATTCACTTTACTGTAATGGACAATGGTAATGATTTAGCTCGGATTTCTTTTACCTAAATAATTACTAGCTCTTCTGGTCACTTACCCTTCCTTTGGGAATTACACTTCACATTTCACACATAGGTTCCAGCTGGTTTTATAGGTCTTCTTAAATTATCACCAGCTTTGGACCAGTGAAAGGGTTAAATTTGTTCAATTAAGTGACTAATTAGTTGATTTAGCTAATTAAGAAGTCAAGTGGAATTAAATCCAGAAGGCCCTGTAGTCCTAAATAACCCAGGTTTCAGACCCCAGCACCTCGGGGCCACAAGAAGGTAGGCATTCATGCAGGTTTGCTTCAATCTCCAAAAAAGCAACTGGAATATTCTGATCAACCATATTTATTAACAACAAAGCCTGATTTTATACATTTGATTTGCCTCTAAACACTAAAACATTGTTGAGAAAATAGTTCTCTGGAGTTGCAAGTTTTGGACAATTAATAGAATCCTCATGGGTCTTAAGACAAGCAACTAAACAAACTATAATCCCCCGTGTCAGTCCTGGAGCGCTGGGTCTGAGCTCTGCTCCTCCGCATGTCTGCTGCTCTGAGCTGCCTTGTAAGAGGCTCTGGGACTCACCTGGAAGGGAGCGGTGCATAAACATGTAGGATGTAGAATCTCAGACACGAAGTCTTATGTTTAAATGACATCTCACTGATTACTCCGAGTGCGGTGTTGTTCATAGTTTCCCTCTCCTCACTGTGCATAACTGGCATCTAAGGGGATGGATAGAAAAAAGGGTGTAAAAAAAACCCTTCCTTCAAACCACAAATATGTTTTACATTGCAGTGGTGGCTTGTCAGACATTTAATTCTTGCACACACTAAGGGGAAGAGCGAGCTCCCCTGACACTGGCAAAACATACAGTCAGTAGCTTTTATTAAATGTTGCAATAACAGAATTCTTTATTTACAATGGCATTATTTAACATCAAATAGCAAATAGCATCAGCAAAGCAATATTAGTCAACAACTTGCATAAATGTGTTTAAAGTTCTCTTAGTAGATCTAACTTTGCATAAAATGCTCACACTAAGGTTACAAACATCAATGCAGGTGAACAAGGTGATGTTTAGTGTGAACGCAAATGAAAAAATACATCTCTGAGCCTGCAACACTGTAAGCTTTCTCCAGAAAATCCATATATTTTACATATTGCTTAGATTTACTCTTGCATCATCTTTTTTCATACATAATTCACAGACAGTAAATGAGAAACAATTGTACAAATAATATAACCCACAACTGATCACAAATAACACATGGAAAATTAACAGTAATAACGAGCTGAATATGCCAGTGCTGTAGTCTTTATTCAGCAACAAAGACATATTGAGTGATGATGCACTCATTCAGTATTGTACACAATTCACTATACAAATATAATACAACAGACAACGTTGTAGTAATATACAAGACATAAAACCAGATCTAAGGCATTATGCTAGGTTTTAGCATTTCGAGGTTCTTGCATTTAGCTTTTTACCAGTTCTAAGAAATTGGCAGACTATACAAAAGAAAGTTTAAAATTAAAAAATTAAAACAAAGGTAGAGAGAGAAAGTTTTTTTAAATTTAATCAAAGCCTGTATGATATTTTTATGCAAATAGTTTCTTTGCTCCTAGTCACAATTGCCCAGATACAAATACTATAAAAAGGTTGTTCACCCACACCAACACTTCATGGCTTATGTTTTTAAAATTGACAACGTAATCTTTGGATTTTGCAAAGGGAGCAGTACACTTGGTTCTTTCGCTAAAACTGGCTATTCTAACACCTTCCCCCCCGCTTGCTTTTCTTTTTGTTGTTTCAAACACACTACATTTAATAAAAGATGGTAAATCTGTAAATCGTACTACAACCCAACCTTAATAAAACGGGTTTTGCCAAGATTATGTATAACACTCAGCAGGAATCTATGTATATACCAACTGCTTTCAAAATTCACTGCATGCTGTGAGAAACTAGGATATAAAGGATAGGTCTAATTCTTTTCAGGTCTTCCAGGGAAAGCAAGAGGAGCCCAGCCAAACCAGGGGCAAGATCTCAGCGAGAATGGTGGAAGTGATTTTCAAGCCATACATCATTACCGCCATTTGCATTTCCATAGCATTAAAGAAGACGAAGTACAATTTACAGCTTTAGAAAGGAGCAGCTAAAGCCTATACAAAAGTTGTACATTCTTAGACAATCATGTGGCATTTGTAGCAAACCATGAAAAATCATTTATTAGAAAGGAGTCATGGGTGTTCATGATCACATGGAAAAAATATCTCAACAGTGCTCTTTCAAAAGTTACTTCATTTAAACTGTATTATGACATCATAGGATTATTTGAAAGATAAATACCAAGGGGCAGATGTACTAAGAAAAGCCAGTCGCAATCCAAACATACAGGAATATGTGATTCACTTGCAATAATTTATTAACTGACATTTTTTTTAAATGAATCCAGACAAAATGCTAATGAAGAGAGCCACAATATACTAATTTAAATATCTGTCGTGACTCGTATGTTCAAGATAAGAGGTGCAGGAGGTTTAACCATGGAGACAGATTACCTCCACTAAACAAAACCAAAAAAGACTTGGATATCATTGCTCTGCTTTCATATGTCATCCAGTGCTTTTAAATTTGTAAGATGTTTACAACTTAACCCAGGCCCAATCCTTTAGTACTTCTGCCCCCAAATCTTTTTTTTTTTTCATTTCTTGTTACTTCTGATGTAGGTTTTCCATTTTGAAAAGTTGTGTGCCAACTGTATTAACTAAAAAAGAAAAACCAACAATCACACAAAACTATTTCATAGAGTCCTTCATTATTCTCTCGTGTGTGACAGGGGGTAGCCTTAAGGCAAGGTTTAATTTCTTTCATGATGAATTATTGAAAAAGGCAAAGGAATTTGATTTTCACTAATGCATGGCATGTTCAATCAGGTATTTAAACAACAATGCATGGTGAAATACACTACAACAGCTTGCCAATTTTAACTGACTTGAAAATGCCTATAACATGTCATAAGCATTTAAATATATTATGAAATCTACAGGGCGAATCAAATTAGACAGGATATAAAATTGTAGATTTATCCTACCTATGATCGTTTACATACGGAAACTGCCTCTGAGGTATCTCGGAACAGCCCTGGGCTTCTTACATGAAAAAAGTGGTAGCGAGTCACGATTTGCTAGCTAGATGGAGTTCAGGTATTATACTTCCTGAATGAAAAAACAGAATTAAATATCCAAGTTGGCAACTAACACCTACTTTTCTCTCTAAATAAATGCTGTAGATAATGATTTAATAGCATCATGATTTTTACTTTTTTAATACACAACAGCAATAAAAAAGGTGGCTAGGTTTAATACTGAAGTACCTTATTTTTCAGAATCAATCACGGGACAAAACTGCCTCCAGAAATCTGTACAAAATTGTAAAACAAAAGATTCTCAAGTAATAGTTATTGCTTGGTTACATACACCAGAACAGTAAAGTTTGTACCTAGCAGCTCTGAACTAGCACTCCACTCCAAATGACAAAGAAAGCACACTTTAATATCGAGTTATGGCTGTCTCTTGGTTTTCCTTCCTTCCATGACATCTACGCTAAAGGCTCAAAGCAAGCAATATTTTATACACTAACTCCTCCCCCATTTGCTACTCCAAGACAAAATGTCTTCTTGATTCATTTGACTCTCACCAGTACCATCTGAAGTCACCATGTGAGTGCTGCTCATCTCACCTTTGTACATGAACATGTGACACTCCATTCTTATTTTAGAAGCAGTTATTAAGACCAGACTGGAGGAAAAAAAACAAAAAAACAAAAGCAAAACAAAAAAAAACATTTTAATGTATATACAAACTATCAATACTCTAACTTTATAATCACAAGAGATGATAAGTTTTAATAGTTGTTTTAAAAATACTGGACCAACAAATCCATACATCCAACATAACAGAACTGTATTTCAGATGGAACCATTTAGGGGTCAAAATATAATAAAGTGCCTTTTTAAGACACTATTGCCAGTTCAAAAAGTCTATTTTATTGTAATTATAATCGTACTGGTCTACACTGTTAAAACAAGAAAAAAAAAAAATCAATACAGAACATTAAAACTTCATTTTATACACTATCAACCTCTCTTTTAGACTAGATTAGTCTAGCTTTAGAATACAAACTGTAATAACAATTTTACAAAATTGTATATGCTCTTCAAACCATTCATATCTGTTATTAATTCATATGATTAATTTATAAACCATTAAACTTTATTTAATATCTTTCTTATTTGCACACAATAAAATAAAAACAAACAGGAGAGAAAAAAGAAAAGCAAAATGGCTGAAATTCCAGAATTCAAATGTAGTTGAGGAGTCTTCACACCCAAAAGATAACAGAATAAAAAGTAAAAGGAGAAGAGAGAGAGAGAGAGAGAGAGAGAGAGAGAGAGAGAGAGAGAGAGAGAGAGAGAGAGAGAGAAAAGCAAACAGCGTACTTCGTAAAAGACCAAGAGTGCGGTCATCGTCCCCATAAAGGAATACATTCATCTGACAAGGATTCTGACGCCGCTATCAGTTAGTCATTCAGGGGAGACCTAAGTCACACTACGGTGAATGCGATGAACAGACTGACTGACTTTCAGTACATTTACTTGAGACTCGGAGCAAGATACAAGTTGCCCATTAAGGAGGAGTTGCAAGGGGTCAGTATGCGTGTACTCCCCACCCTCCCTCCCCCTTCTTCCTCAGAGGAGAACACCTTGAGGTTTGGACGCTGAGCCCAAGCAGGGCAGCTGTGGCAGAGCTGGCTTTCGGCGGATGGTCGGGTGGGTGGTTTTGTGGGTTGGCGTGAATTTCAGCATCCCAAATCAATGCTGCGTTTTTGCAATGCTTTGTCAGGTAATGTTCTGAGGGTCCACCAGCGACGAGGGTCATCAAAACTTCTGCAAAGACATTAAAATCATTATTTTCACACGTGTGCATTGTTAACATGGTAAACTGCAGTGGAATTTGTCACAGCAAACTTCATTTAAAGCCAAACAAAGAAAAACATTCAATTTTATACATAGGAGTGGCATTTTATTTGACCACCTACACATTTGAAAAGAATGCAAATAACTCTATTTGCAAAGGAAACTAAATAACTATTCGTATTGTGTATCTGATGTACGTTACCTTTTTTTAATTTGAAGAATTTGTTAGTCAGGGAAATACCTCTCACTAAACCTTCTCAAATTAAACGTGCATTTCAAGACAGTGAAATTGCTCTCTTTCAAGTTACCAGTCACTACAAATTCTGAATCTGCTCACTTTTGTGCTTGGTGTCGAGCTGTCATCCATATGTAAAAGCTGCTCCTTTCAATATCAAAAGGTTGTGTGCCTATTATTCCTATGACATAATATAAATGTATGGGAACAAACCCTTTACTATAAAAGCATATATGATGACCCAGACCTACACAAAGAAAGGAAGACTGAAGACTTCAGGCTATTCTACCTGTCCCTCACCTCCCATTACACCGAGAGGTGTTCTGAAGTGAACACACAATGATGATAATTCTCTAAAACAATGTTTAAAACCCAATTACACCACACTGAAGTGAACCAAATGTCTCAAAAATAGAACGTCTTGGGATTTCTTAACTACCTCGGGTAAGTTCATATAAATTCACTGTAGCTGCACTAATGGCTGGGCACTAAATTATTCACTTCAAATAGTTACAATAGCACTCCTTGAATATAAATCAAGTGACATAATTTCCAAGGCTTGTTGGCGTACAAGAAAACTCCACTGGCGGAGTTCAAAATCACATAATGTTGTACTGTTGTTAAATATTCATACAATTTTATGAGGCTTAAAAGCTTTAACAGCAAACTTATTTAGATCTCAAGCTCTTATTATACCAGAGAGAAAAAGATCAAAGTTGGAAAACCTGAAGCTTTGCTAAAAGACTCCAACCAGTACAACAGATTGTATCTGTAAGGTACATTAAAGTTGCAAAGTTATAAATATGCAAGTAATTATTTAACATTAGGCTGTCGGATTAGACAGTAATTTAATACTACCACTTTCCATTAGATGGCAATGCAGACAGATTACACTGCATCATCAAACTACGAGCACTTCTATACTGTAAGGTTATACAATTTCAACCAGCAAATACCTAATCTATTTACTTTTCTTCCTGGAATTGTAGTCCTGTCCTGCAGCTGGCAAACCAACATAATTCGAATAGTATTTAAAACAGCAGTAATGTGTGTTATTAACCCCCGGAGAGATAAAGATGGCATTTTAAGAGCTCCTTTTCAATTGGCTTTTGATAGGACCCAAACTGTTTGCAGAGTGAGTCATAAAAGAGGTGGGAAAAAATAAATCAATATATAATAAGTAGTTGAAATCCACCAGCAAATTTAACCTTTGTTTATGTCTGTTTTATAGCATTTGATGTCATGCCCTGAACTCGACAAGGACTTGTCTTTTAAAATATTGCCTCCATGAAAACAAATCTGTCTTGCACTAAGTGCACAGTACTAATTACTCCACCATCTTTAGGGGTTGTGTTAAGTCAGTGTAGCAACATAACTCTTGGTTTCAAAATTACATAAGGTAATTATGTTAAATTATTCACAACCTGGCTGTCCTGCAAACAGCTCAATTAAGTATAAGCAAATAGTAAGAAGGCCTTCAACTTGTAATGGGTTAAGTAATTAAATGCATTACATAAATCAGGACCAAAAATGTATTCTACAATGCATCTCTCTTTCTTGCAAATAATGCTGTACAATAAATAAACAAGCAGTCTGCATTAGCAACTACAAAAACACTCTATGAAACATCTTTGCATCTAGGTGACGTTGACTGTTTCTTTTGAGTGATACTCCGGAGAAAGATTAGAGTTGGACACAGCTGCATCATTACTTACTCGAGTCCCATCTGCCTCCTGCTTAATTAAGTCTATCCCAGGCAGCTGGTTAGAAAAGAGGGCGTTTCCTCTCATGCCAGAATCATTTACCTGTGGAGTGAGAAGGTGAATTGTTGGAGTAAGATTCACATCAAAACACACAAAACCGACAGTAATCAACACTACATTCCTGGTTTTAGAACAATTTATATTTTGGTAGTTGTGTTTTCTTTTTAAAGTGCACAGCAGATGAATATGGTCTCAGTGACTGAGGTTAAGTAATCTTTCTGAATATCTTCTCAGCTAGCCGGCACAGAACAGGATATGAATTTTGAACTTCAAAATGTCATTTTCTACGCAAGCTACTTTGCATAATTAGAATGGTAAAGTTACAAAAATGTACTACTAGAAATAAGATCGCTTTTTTATTTAATCATATTAGTGATACTTATGTTATTATCCCACAGTATAGATGCCACATAAATACACAAAAACCAGTAAACAGATGCAGCTCTCTCTTACCTGCTCCGGACCCATGGAGGACAACCCCGATGTAGGCACTGAGGCCATCGAGGTCATGCTTATCTGCCCTGACATCTGGTTCATATTGTTCATGCTGCTGGAGTTTGATGCCATGGATACATTGATGTTCATATTGTTATTGTACATGCTGGCGTTTGACTGTTGCCCAAACTGAGGTGATGACTGTTGTGTGAACATGCTATTAAAAAGAAGAAAAATAATATTGTCATTAGACATATGGGAATACATACTTGACCTTTATACTCCTTTTACACCCAACTGAACTGAACTGAACTGCAGAATACATCCACATCCAGAATACAGGACACTCCACAAGACCTTGACCAATGTGCATTTTTAGCTTGGATGTATGACTTTCCTTGTATATCATCTTTCAAATCTGTATTGCTGGAGGGATGAGGAAAAACTTTCAAATAAATACATTTCTACTATATAGGGCATTACTGTAGGATGTTGAGTCCCAGAAACATTACCTATTCCCACTCATGTTTCCCTGGGGCCAGCCGTTCATCTCTGTTGACGGCTGGAAGCTTGTGTTGGCCTGAGGCTGCTGCTGCATCATGGGGCTCTGGGCGTGACCCATCCTGGGCGACATCAGAGGACTCTGAGGGGTGGCAGCTCCTCCAAACCCCGCGTCCGGCTGCTGACTCATCCCTGAGGGCCAACACAGAGTGGTCAGCACACTACAATGCAGGACTCAGACCCGGGGGTACAGATCAAGCGGTTCCATACTGTCTAGGGCTGGGCTGCGCATGAGGACGAGGCTCAGCCTGCGATAGTGGGCGTCATTTATGAGCTGTGGCTGCAATTTGTACTTTGTCAACACGTGTTGGAAAGCCGGGGCACTGGCTTTCCAACACGTGTTGACAAAGTACAAATTGTAAGTGTCTTAATGAGCAACAATAATTTGTATTGAAGATGAATATCATCATTGTGACTTCTAGCGCATTTGCTACTTTCATAATTATACAGCACTTGATGGTATCTGTATTTTCAGTAAGAGCGAGTTTCAATAGACTAGGAAATGACACATTTACATTGATAAATAATTTAACACTGCCCTGCAGAATGCAAATGTGTGGAAAATGATCTTATCATATTGTATGCAAATTAATTTAATAATATACTGGTTGCCTATGTATTCTACAACATTAATTTGACCCACTTTTATATACGTCTTGATTAAGTACAGGATGTACCTAATTCCAGTGAACATCACTAGACTGTGAGGTGAAATATCACTTAAGAAACTGCCTGCCGGTTTGATGGGTGCTGTATGTTGTAATGTGGGTCTGTGAGCTTGTTTAGGATCCTATTGTAGCACGGGTCAGTCTTATTGTACAGACATCTCTTGTTAATTGCACACATTAAAGACAAAACACATGCGGGTTAGTGTCATTGTTGGGGGGTGGGGCTAGGGAGTGGGTAACAACTGGGTCATTCGGTTCCTACAGGGTTTCATTTAAAATCAACAGCTCCGCACCCATAGTAAAAGCAACAGCCAATTAGTCTAGTGACACCAAAGACAGGAATGACAAGTTACACCCATGTACACAGGTTTATCAGATTGTTAAGATTCAAATGTGTCCTTATGATACATATGGCGTTTTCCATACAGATCATAGGGAATGTCAATATCATTTGCATCTGTGCATCAAAATAGGATTATTTCCTGCTGTAATGATTATTGCAGAGCAAATACCATCTACCAGGACAGAAAATTATGGTTTTACAACAACAAAAAACAGCCTCTGCTCTAAAACAATTATCTACTGCCCTCTTGTGGACATATGTGAAACTAGTAGACATTCCCATCCTAAGGCTGAGTCCACAAACAGTACCCTAAAAAGCCAGGCCATAGTAATAATTTAAAAGTATACAGCCATTAAGATCTGCCACAAATCTGATTCTTCAACATTTTATTGCATATAAAGTAGCAGCCCTGTTAAGCCTGCACTGTACTGGCATTCAGCATAGTAATAAAAAGCACTCCAAAAAAAGGCAGTACCTGAGCTGGGAAACTGGAAGGCATTGTGTTGCATTTGGGGACTCATTACAGCCCCAAACTGTCCTGCCATGTTTCCCATCATTCCCTGGTTAGCCAGACTCATCTGGGAGCCATGCAAGGAGCTGTGAGAGAGGAGCTGTGACCCAGGAAGGCTGGGGGACACTGGGGAGAAGGGGCTGGTGGAGGGTGGTGGGGGTGTGAGTCCAGTACCGTAGTTTGGCGGGTAGGGGAATTGCTGTGGGTTTGCCTGAGGGATCCGTGGGTTGTTAATGGTCTCCGGCAGGCCCCCAGAGGCTGCCGTCCCCGCCGTCATGCCGGGAGGGATATTGAGGCCCTGTTGGCGCATCATCATGGTCCTCAGGCGCACTTGTTGCTGCTGCCGCTGCTGATCGAGCTGCCGCTGGCGCAGATGGTTGCTGAGAATCTCTCTCTGCCTCTGAGCCAGCATCTGAGCATTGATGGTTCCCTGAGAGGGGACAGCCCGAGACAACATGCTCACAACACACACACACACACACACTCATCCACTGTGGCAGCCAACACTAGACAGAGGCTGGCAACTAATGAGGGTGGGAAAGAAACTAATCCATGAAGACTAACCCTAACCTCCACCCCAAACATATATTTTGCAATATACTTTGATGGCAATTTCTTTATACAAAACTAGGATGGCCCCATCTTTTCAGTCTTATGGTCATTACCGATTAAATAAATCAATTGTTGTCTATGACTATCAATACAATAAACATTCTTGAGTGAAGAAGATCTGCAGAGAGAAGGACCTCTCGTGGCACAGAGTTTGACACCCGGTTGGACTGACCTGGGGTGGTACATTAGGGCGTGGAGGTAGGTTCAAATTGGACACACTGCTCATCTGGTTCATCAGTGGCTGACGGTTCTGAGGAAATCACATTTACAAAGCAATTTTGAAGACACACTTCATAATACAATGCTAGACACAAATGCAATACTAATACATTTAAATCAGTACTAACACTTATTTTTCTTAAAGCAAGTGAAAACCAGTCTCCACCAGGTGGCAGTCAAAGCTACCTTGACCTCTGTTACTTCTATGGATTCCAGTGAGGAAAATATGTAATTTAACCTTAGTGAACTGGAGGAAAAGGGGGCTTTTTCATGTCATTAAATCAGGTTCCATTAGAGATATGACATGCCTTACACATACAGATTTTGACGAGTTCCTATTCAAAGCAAATTAAAGAAATGCTTAGAAGCTGATGGCATACAATTTACAAAGGACACAATTTCGACTGGCCATAGGGCAGTGTGGTTTCACAGTAGAAACGCCAGAGGAACGTACCTGCTGTGCTTGTAGTCTGTGTTGGAGCTGGAGCCTCAGAGCATTGGGCTGGGTGGGCACTCCAGCAGGACGAAGCCCAGGTCTGGTTGGGAGGCGTAACATAGGGTACCCTGGCCTCTGGCCCATCTGCGTAGCCATAGCATGAAAGCCGGCGTCTTGCATGGGTGGGTAGTTCCCTTGCCCCATGGGAGATGGAGCCACATACTGCTGGCTGTAGATGGGAGGTTTCTGATCCAGCATCATGTTGGGGTCCTGATTGGGGAACTGCTCAGGGTCCATCGCCTGGCCCTGCTGAGACACCAACAAACACAACCATTACAGATTAGGGCCATACCATACCAGCATTATAAAGCATTTCTAAATCATAAACACAATGCATGTTTACATAAAGCAAGTGGTTGCCAAAGCATGTTATATACTACAGTACTCCAAACAAATGAATTAAAGATAAATAAACCAACCCACACCATGCAGCAAACACTGCAGGGGACCATTTATTGAAAAAACAACAAGATAAATTGACCATAGCTTCCTTTAAATGGAACTTTATTATTATTAAAGTAGGGGTTAACAGTTCAGCAGTGTAACTAGAACAAATTGCTTTTGGTAAAGGGCAAACCCAGAGTCAATGGAATAAACGATAGATTTAGCTATAATTCAGTAAACTGTTGTTTGGGTGACAGAATTCACATTTGCTACTACAGCTGCTTACTAAGGGCACCTAAAGACAGATCTCTCTAAAATATGACTGTGTGTGAATGTAAATGATACCAACATAACAGGCGTTTACTGAACTGAATCTGTTATCGTTTGTATTTTCGATTAGATCTTATATTGCCCCTTAAACCTGACCACACATAAATCATACACAGTGCACAAGAAGACCCTTTCCCACTTAGGAACATCAGCCAGAGTATCTGGGCACCCCCCTGCTTCGCAGACATCTATGTCTTCAGCCTTAATATAATCTAGAACAATTTATGATTTACTGGACAGGAATGATAGTTAAAGACAGATTTTGGGTTAACACAACATGCTAACTTTATAAAGTTATAGATGGTAAACATACAATCATCCCACCAATATATTATTAAATTATTGAGAAGCCTGGCAGTACATTTAACCTTAAGGGGAAAAGGGTCTGAAAGTATGCAGAAAACACAGGACTCATATCTAGCATTTGAACTTTTGAAAGCAATGATGTAGGGACATACCTCTTTGGTGCGGGATTCACGTGAATATACAAGCGCAGGTTTAAAGATTACCTGGCTGACCAATGCAGGTATCCCTAAGGCCCGGTCGATCTCCTCCAAGCCATCAAAGTCTTTGAGCACAGAGTAGAGCTGGCTGAGCAGGGCCCCCTCGTCCGCTGAGCTATCAGAGGCAGGGGGCGGACACAGCACGTCATCATGCGGGGCACTGTAAGCTTGTCTGGGGTAAACAAACATATCAGGGCTGAGACTGGAGGAGGGTTTCTCAACCAAGCAGCTTTGCTAAATTCACCTCCTCCCAAATGTCACAATTCTGAGAAGAGTTCAAACAGAGCACTGAAATTGTGGTTTAGTCCATCTTTGTCTACTGTAGGAACACCGTACACCTGAAAATAGTTCACATAAAAATGTAATAATCATAAATTAAAATAATCATATAATAATAATAATAATCTTATTGGCAAACATTAAGGCTCAAAAGTTCTCTTTGAAATCCCATTGTCCTGCATAGAAATAGACTACAAACATGATGAGTGCAGTAATCATATGACTCCGAAAGAAATGGAATAAAAAAGTATTTAATGACTTGTCAGAAAAGCCTAAACACACAGGCTAAACTGCTGTGAGACTGCCAGCACAGTGACTGTGACCATTTAAGGTGCTTGTTTTGTTGCGTGAGATGAGACTAATGATTTACACTGTTTTCCAAATGAAAATAAATGTACGTTTCCCACTGAACAAAAGCAGTCACTAAAAGAGGGACACAAAGGGCACTCAAACTCAGCAGAACATTTGAAATAACAGTTCTAAATACTGTTTAATTATTCAAATAAAACAACTGCCCCTAAAACAGACTTATTTGGATTACAGAATTACTCTGAATAAACTTTTCTAACTGGTTGTCTTTTACAGTAAATTAAGTAAACAATTAAACAATATGAACACATAAGATGTCCAGAAAATACATGTATAATATCAGTAAGTCATTTACATCACTTCTAGGCATTTCATTTGTATCATAATTCCAGCATTTGGTTTCATATAAAGTGCACTGGAACGGTCTAAGAATTTAATACAGATGTTATTGAAATAAATACATTATTAAAATTGGAATTGCATTAATTATTCTTACTACTTCTATTAAAGATAATAAGAACAAATATAACATGCAGAATAATCAGGAATCAATCATTACACTATCACTGCTAATCAATGTCCAACTTAAGGTGCACTCTCACTATACACACAAACACCATCCTTTTCATTTATTTAAACAGGTGATGTATAGATAAGTAGAATGAACGATGAACCAAGAACCAAGAAACAGCATGGACAGTTAATCAGTGCCCCGTGCAAGCACTGCTGTCAGGCCACACTAAGGCCAGCACTACAGTACCTGTTCTGGCCACTGAAGGGCCCATGCTCAATGGGCAGCATGCTGTCTGGCCAGGGTGCCGTCTGATTGGGCGGGGCCTGCTGCTGGGAAAACTGGGTACCCGGCATGACCATATCCAGGTCAGGTTGCGCTACATTGAGGAGAGTAGGAGAGACTAGTGTTAGCACTGTACATAACACATCCGCACTTCCTTGTACCATATCCCTGCTCATCAGGGTGCCACTTCCTAAAGCCTGTTAAAGAGCCCAGTGCCGGAGACAGCCGCCACACAATACCCAGCACTTAGTATTTTATATTAGGGAACATCATCATGAGGATTGGAAGAACACTATACATTTCTAAAAATAAACTGCAGCTTTAGATTTATAGGTTCAACACAACAATAACCATAATAATACACAGTCCTATTCTTGTTACAATGTCTAAATATCTGTTTACATTAAGATTTAATAAGGAATGACTGGTGAAAAGGAGCATTTAATTAAATCCACTGAAGTGTTTAAATAACAACAGAGGAATAAGAATTCCCGGCACTTTATGGAACTATGCTTCCTTATGCTACTGCTTACTTATACATTGTTGGAATGTCTATAGTTTTACTGCATCATCTTCCATGCCCCAACTCCTTAGCACATACCTAGGACTCAACTGTATTATGTCTGCACTTGTTACCTCACTGAACTCATGAACTCCGATGATTGTTCTACTGAACTTCTGTAACCGTTAAATTGCATTTTGTATTGACTGTACGACTGCACTTTTGCAAAGCTCAGTGTGTACACTGTAAGTCACCCTGGATAAGGCAATCTGCTAAGAAATAAGTAATAATTACACTGTACACCACTTTCAGGAGTGTGTTTCACATTAAAATAAAATCTGTAAATAAAACAAGGTTACACAAAATCTATTTCAGACTAACTCTGAATCGTTTTCATTGTCAGTCCTAGTTAAGTCCACATACAAAAAAATCAGATAATTATCCTTCCAATTCAATTATATTTACATAAACTATTTAAAGGATATTTTTCCAAGAATGCAGTCTCTCTTAAATAACCTGTTAGAAAAGCTCTGTCCTTGGCATGCTTCAATCTCCATGACAACCCCGTACAGTTTCACAGAAATCCTCTTTGAAAGGTTATGCGTGTTGCTGTGCTGTAGCTCCTTCTTCACAGACTGTGAAGACAAGACTGACAGGTCCAGCCTGACACTTACCCATTATCTGGGAGGACAGCATCTGCCTTGGGCCTGGCTGGCTGTTGGGCCTCATGGGGACTCCTGGGGTGCTGCTCCTGACCATGCTCCCCGGACCCGCTCCTCCTTGCTGCAGCGGTCTGTTGATGGTGCCAGCCACTGCGGAGCTGGCACTGCTGACTGCTGGGCCCTGGGAACCCCAGTCCCCTGGCTGCATGCTGCCTCTCGGAGGGTTACCACTCAGCATACCTGCACAAGACACTGACAAATTTAGCACTGGCCCGGGGCTGCCCGACCATCCTCTGGAACAGGTTTGTGGAAGTGTAGGTGCAGGTTGAAGAGAGGATTCACAGGTGTGCGCCGTGGTATCCAGGCTGGCACATTTCACAACAAGCAGAGCCGTGTGTAGACTGGTGCCGTGGCCGAGTGAATCAGTCCTCCTCAGTGAGTGCACGCATGGGCATGGCAGCCTCTACCATAGTGGTGGAGCAGTGCGTGTTGTCTGCTGTCAACCTGTTGACAGGAGGAGCTCTGTTTCGAACTACGCGTGACCATAAATGAAGTGGGGAGGAGGGCGGCGTGTGGGTAATCCTTTGCTTCCTTCCTCAGGAAATGAATCACTTCTGCTAAGTGGTACGTCAATGTTTTTAATTTCCAAATGCTATGAGCACGGTCTAGAGAAGTTATTCACACTTTTATCTTGAAGAGATCATAATATAAAAATATAGTTAATTTCTGTTCTTGCATATATCCATTATACATGCATGTGTAGGATATTATGGGACTGAAATGTTTTGTTTATGTGCCTGAAGTGCCAAGAAAGTCAGAAGGATACTCAGTGCTCACGGCAACAAAGGGAAATTACACAGAGGAACTTTCCGCTAGTGGCTCCTTTCAGACGCACCTTGACCAGGGGAAAACCTTTATTCTTCCACTGGAGCACCAGCACGCAAAACAACCGGCGCTCTCACCATACACCATAGAATTCTCTCTTCAAAATTAAAAGCTTTGTGAATGTGAATTACTTTTGAACTACATTTATGAAAAAATATGGATTTGAAGTTCCCTCTAAATAATAAATTTATGGATTAAAGAAAATAAAATGCTGAGCCAAAACAAAGTAAATTGTCAAAAATACTTTACTTTCAACAGTATAAATTAATGATTAATAGAACTATAAAAAATATATATATATTCTGTATGTGTGTTATTTTTTTTATTAACTCCTGAGCCGTGAAATAATACCTTACTATAAATGTACATTTTCTAAGGTAAGCCTCGACCTATGCACTTATGGACATTAAATGATACCAACCTGGGTTGACTAAGTTTGCCTGGTTAGACATCATGTTGTGGTGCTGGACTGAATAGGGGCTGTTGTTTCTCATGGGCTGAAAGGGCCCTGAACCCGGCTGTCCTGACATGTTCATGTCCAGAGAGATGCTGCGGGCAGGGGGTCCTCTGCCTGGCTGGCCTGGCCTGGGGCTGTTGAAAGCTGGGAGAGAAAACACAAGAGACTGTCAAGCAAAACATCACTCTCGGTAAGGAATGGAGAGTGAACAGTCTCACGCCGAACTCCTGACACTGCCTCTACTGTCATGACTTAACAGCATGTAAACACAGCTAACCAGTGTCCCAACAACCAATCCAACATCCACCTAATCTTAGTTGTGTTTATTCCATGAAACACTGCATTCAGGGGTGTGGGGGGGTCAATGCCATTCATAGGAGTATGTGTCTTATTACAACAGTAACAATTGAATCTAGGCCGGGTACCATGCACATAATAATTAAGAGTTGCCCAAATGTTGTCATTGAGTTTTGTCCTCTCCACCCGCCTTTGAAGTTGTAATTTGCATTGTTAAACCATGTCAATTTCTTAATTAAATCATGGATATCTAAAAATGATGAAACAAGCTCTAATATTTTCTGGCTACACTCCACTTAAAGGAAATTGATTGCTTTATTGTCAGTGTTGGGGACATGTAGCCACTATATTTTATAATGCCTGTTTCTTAAAATAAAGTAACTTCTTATTAAAGTAAAGTTCTTGTTAAACTTAGGCAAAAAAACTAAAAATGCTGAATTAGCACAGATACAATGGGAAGATTGATTTTACATTTACATTAGAAATTCACTGCTTAAATCCCAATAGAGGGATACAAAAATTAACCAGTAATTAAATTTAGAAATTGGGTTGCCATGTTTGTTTTTCCTCTGTATCATCCACTGAACTCAAAAGACTGCCTCACTGAAGTTACTCTCACTGCTGATTAATTTGTTTTCATTTTTGTTTTGTTTTTTAGCAAAGAATCAGCCATGAAGGTAAAAAGATTTGGTGAAGACAAGCTTTAAAAAGGCAACATTTATTTACCAACATTTGTTTAAAATATAATTAAAGCACATCATCTCTGTTAGGCCCACCTGATCAGTGGCAATTCACTGAAGACAATGTCTAGATGTGTGCATTCTTCTTATGCATAGTAGTAGAGTGAACTCTCATCCAGGTAACATCAGTTTGTGATACTGTTATATTCTCTCAGTATGCACATGGTAACTACTCCTTTAAGAGTTTTGGTATTTTTCTTAGACGAAAGAATAAATTACCAATTCAAATACGGCACTACAATTGACCTATATGCGTCTACACTCATGTCAAAGTGCTAACCTTCAGCAAAGTGCACATAAAACAAATACAAATAAAACTGAGCTTCTCTAGGACTGGATATTTTCCAGACACAGAAAAGCTATTTTAGGATGGACAGTCTGGTAGCCAGAACATAAAGTTTACTGGCAATCAACCTGCATGTGTATTCATGATCAGTGTAATGCATTTATAAAGCTTCAACTGACTCTTTCATTAAACATAGAGCCTTTAGACTGTTATGTTAAGCAGGTAATAAGGTTGAAACCGAAACTAAAGAGAAAATGTGAAGGACTCTGTTAACTCCCCTGTAACACCAGCATTGGAAAGACGCCCCCTTTCCTGCTGTTGTGACAGATGCAGAGCCAGCTTACGTGTTGAGTGTGGCTTTCCTGACAGCTGCAGTGTAAGGTGGCGCGTGTGTGTGAGTTGGGGAATTACCGATAGTCTGTCATTTGTTAACAAACAAAGCCCGGAGTTAAACAGCTGAAGCTGTACAGATTAAATATTTGCCTAAATATCACTGCTGACTCATTCACCATCTAAATCTGTTAGTCCATTATGTAGAAGACTAACGTCTTGACTACGTCCTTCTAGAGTAAGACTAACTGCAATCTGGAAAAACAACAACAGGGTGGATCATTGAAAAGAAGAAAGTACGGCTTGGGTCCTACAGTGCAGTGATGTCTGGTGTGAATCTGGACTAAATCACTAAATCACTGTGACTGGGATTACCCAAGTGGCAGTGCACATTTGGCCCAGATGCCATAGGTTTTAGGCAATTTAAAAATTGACCCTAATGGTTTGCTCATCTTGCCTGGGAGCTTGCCGAGTTGCAAGTCAGAGCAGTGATGCCTCTGGTGCCATTTACACAGTGGGCTTAACATTGTGGGAGAAAGCAGATACCCTGTTTATGCAGGTTTTGGATGATTCCTGTATCTTGTGTAATAGTATGAGGGTCATAGCAGTGATCTGATTTGACTAACTTCCAAATAGAAGAAATTAAATTAAAAGAACAAAAAGAACAAAGACTTACTGCCTTGAGGCATGCCAGAAAACGGTTTCTGCTGCCCCATGGATGGGGCAGAGCTGTTCTCCCCTGTGATCTGAAGAATGTCGTTGATAATGGCTTGCTTGTCCACAGCAGCAGGTAGGGACACAGGCCGCGTGTCCGAGAAAAGCTGGGGTTGGCTATTCTGCAGGTCATCCAGAATATCATCCAACTCACTGGACTGTAGACAAAAAAATCATGGAAAAATAAAAAAAAACAAGCAGCAGCGAGAGGTTGCATTCTCTGTAAACTAAAACCAATTTGAATACTATTGTAGAGAGACTTTGTAGAATACATTTATTGCACTGGTGAATAGGATCTCCTGTCTTCTGAGTTTCATTCAAGACTTTTCTGTAGACAGTGTCTTAATATCGCACCCAATTTCAAATTTGAGAAAACAAGGGAGTAAAACATACATTAAACTCTTATAATGGTGTAACTGTGCAACTATGCAAGACCATCTAGAATAAATCAATGCTTCAGGAACACCCTGCAAGAATAGTCTGGAATGTGCAACAGCTCACTGAAATGTCTGAAACATCCCAAAACACTGTGGCCTCTGACCACATATGCATTAAATTGCAATGGTGAAGTCACAGAAACTAAAATGTCCAGCCACAGCACAGTAACAATAAAGCTCTTACAAGTAGTAAACATCAAACTAATAAGACAACAAAAATACATATTGCATAAGTATTAAAAGTACACATGTAAATGTATATTGTACTATACATATTGAGAGTCAGACCCATTAACACCTCATATTTATTCTGAAGGTGGAAGAGTTCGGATACAGTATGTAGTTGGCCTAAATGTACTGCAGTGTTACAAGTAGAAATGCACTACTTTCTCTAAAATGGAGTCTAGGAAAACTAGGGCAGCTTTCACACAGAGAAAGAGGCTATCAAATCTATTCCATACTTAAAAGCCTACTGCTGCTACACTTTAGAAGCACATAAGCCCACCATTCAATTCAATATCCATCAATAAAATAGTGATTTTGACTGAACCATTACATAAACTACCTCTTTTATACCACTCAAACCATACGAGATCTATTAAACAGCAAAGTTGACTGACATTGTTTTGTAGTGGCCCAAGGACAGCTAGGGAATCACCCACAGGTTAGCTAGCACCCCCAATCAGGGTTCTAATTTTATAGCCTTTGTAAAGTACCAATAATAACTCAATTAGGACAGTTCATTTTAGATTTTGGGGGAAAACTCCGGGGGGGAGGTAATTATATACGTGATTTTCAGAATTAAACTGCTATTGATATGGACCGTGTAGCTTGCAAAGATTTGATATGACAATTGTGCAGTGTCGGTGTGGAGACTGATGTATGTGTAAATTGTAAATTATAAATGATACAGATAAACAGGCTGATACCTCGGTTATGGTATTTAAAATATGCTTTCTAGCTAACTTTAAAACCTTTAACTGACTTCACAGATGCTCTGTGGGTTTTATCCTCACTGTGAGACCTGCTGTTGATGATTTACTAATTCTCCTCAATTTTAGGTCAGGTGCACAGAGAAAGCTATCCAATTGAAAATAAACACAGTAAAACCAGAACAGGGCTTTCTGGGTTGTTGGTGACTCAAGTAGGCCTACTGTGTGTGATTTTCATTGGTCGGCCATAGTTTCAGGCACACTTTCTCTCTCTCTCTCTCTAATTCTCTCTTGGTCTACTGTTCCTCAGTTAAAACTCTCCTTTTATTTTTTTCTACTCAGTTCTTTTTGGCTGTATTACTTCTTTTCAATTAGTTTTAATTAAAACTTATTTGTTATGGTACTGCCTATGTGCATTGATTATGAAGCACTCAATACTGAGGGTTGAACAAAAAACATTAAATTCCCAAACTATAGTAGTGTAATATATAGTAATGTAACTTGTAGTACTTTCTGGTCTATTACAAAAACAAATATACAACCAAACAAACAAACAAAACAAGCCTTCTGAAGGAAGTAAAGAGACATGCACATTTAACTAAGCAAAGTATCAAATATCCCTTCAGAACGTATTTGTTGTTGTTTCTTCCGATATACAAATAAAACTAAAATGTTCCAAATTCCAAAGGGTGACTGATCTTAACCAACCCAATGACTTCAAACTGTTCTGCACTGTATTTTGCAGATCCCTGAGGACTACAAGAGGACATACTCACAGCTGTGCAAGCCTTGTAGAACAGATACTGAAGACATGAGACAACACAAAACCAGAGATAATATGGCAACAATCCACAAAAAGCCAAGCAGGGTGCCATGTAGCTCTGGCATCACATCTAACAGTTTAAAGTACATTTCTAAAAGGGTAGGCATTAACAGAAAGACAAATTCTTCAGTCAATGTGTGCAAAGTACAGAAGCACGAGCTGCTGTAATGGGCTGAACAGGAATGCCCTCTAATAAACCCTACTGAAAGGCAGCAGTATAATATATTGCAAAAATTGTATTACTTAAAACATTGGTAATGGCTGCTAAGATGCATACATTTTCTGTGTATCACACCCTGCAGTCTATAAAAATACCTAGGGCCTAGTGCAGGCACTCCAAAGTCACGGAAGAAGCAAAAGGTCTGAATGTTGCTCTCTAATTATATCTGTAATATATTATGTAAAAGGCGCCATATTGATTTACATAAATCAAGCAAAGTCTCAATGTAAAAGTGAAAGAAGTCTAATATTTTACAAGCTTTATTGTTTAAATGAAGTTGTATAATGGTTTATTTGGTTTTTGTTTCCCCTTAGATTTATTTATTGATAAGATTTTAGTTAAGCCATGAATATGGAAAATGTAAGCAAAACCCATTCATTAAATCTTTTAAGGTATTATGAATTTATCTAAATTACGAAATCTCTGTGTAAAGCAGGTTATATCAATGTAAATAAGGCCAAGGGGGTGTTTGCAGGCTCTGAAATGTGTGGGCCCAGCAGGTTTCTTGGCAATCACCAGCCACAGTCTTCCATGAATATCAATTCCTGCTGGGTGGATGTGTGTCAGCATATGGCTCATGATTTCTATATGACTACTGAGGATTTATCATCCCACTGAGTACATCTATTACTTTTTAATAATCTACTATTTCTTTCTCTTTTAAACCCAACCAGACATGCAAAAAGTTAATAAATGCTTTAACTAACTTTTTCTTTGCAAGGCTATAAAATCAAATATTAGTGGTGTGAAAAATGGGCCACAAAAGTCACAGTAAACAGCAAGTAGTAAAAAGCTAAAACTATATAAATACAAACATCAGCAGTGTGCACTCCTTTGCACAGGGTTAATGCAGTGACTGTCAATAAAAATATATAAAATGCTTCCAGTTAATAACTGCTGTCTATATTAAATAATGCTGCACTTCATTCTTCTATTGTTCCACCAAATGTCTAGGGTTTCAAAAGCTCATTCATTCTGCCAGGCTTGATTCAAAAGAACTGCCAAACCTGGAAAGTAATCCAACTATGTAGTTAAGATCAAGTACAGTGAAATACCGCCAGGTTTTTTCAAATGTCACAGTCATTTTCAAATACCTGCTGGATATCAGCACATTTGTTTCCTGTATGAAAAGTTATGGAACTCTCAATGACATGGGACAACTCTAGGAGCCTTAACTGTAGCCAGGAGATGTTCCTACCCTCCACTACACATCATCTGGACAGAGAGAGTACGGTTTCGGTATTAAAAATTAAACAACTGGAAATATTGTATTTCTATGAAGCATAATCTAGGCTGTCCTGAGTGGAGGAAGATGGAGGGCAGCTTTAGAGAACGAGCTGGTGACATAATTAAAAACCGGTTTCATTACACTCACTGCAGAATTCACTTATCAGAACAACTCTAACCATGTTGAGACTTGTCCTGAATTTAATTACCAGACAGGTAATTCCTGCCACAGCTGTAGAAAGTGAAATGAGCGGACAGAGAACCTGTACAATATTTACCTGTGGCAAACTGACAGCTGACAAATAGAACAAATCCTAAGCTAAACTTCCTAGGAAGACAAGAGGAACCTTTTATGCATCACATACTAAAATGAAAATAATTTATATATAACAAAATATATTACAAAATAACGCAATTACAAAAAGGCTCAACATGAAAACACACACACATTCAGGAATATAGTACACTTAGTTCTCTGTATGATCACGCTTCATGTCAAATACCTTTCTGGTATTAAAGCAACCAAACAATGCCTTTAAATACTGCTAAGGAAAGCATAACATCACAAGGTGTCCTCAACGGTGTATGAAATTCCACACAGAGGAGTGACTGTATCAAAGCAAGAGATCAAACGAGTTTTGTACATGGAGTACAAGGCACTGCCATGATCTGACTGTTTATAGAAGCAATAGTACATAAATAAATGCAGACCCTGCTATTTAGAGATTCTCTTGTTCGTCCAAAGGCAGACAAACCTCCTACAAGCCTCCTGAATCAGCTCATCACTGGGTTCAGAGGAAGTACAATAAATGCAACTTATGTAAAAATGTGATTCAATGTCTGTTGTCGTTAAATCATGCTCACCTGCTCTGATCTCTCGTAGCCTGTATCCTGCTTCTCAGTCTTGACGTTTGCCATCTTAGTGCTATTGCAAGAGTCCATCTTGCCCTCCCCTGGCTCCAACTTAATGCTTTTCTCCTGTAAAACAGTATCATCCTTATCCAACAAATAGCGGAGAAGCGCATTATCCTTCTTCCTCGGGCTTACCGGCTCCTGTTTAATGTTGAGTTCAGAGCCAGGGACCGTGTTGCCGCTGTTGCCCTCCTGGCTGAGGTCTTTCCCTGTGGCCTCCGCTGTAAGTTTGGCCAAGTCCACAGGAGAGCTGCTGTTTTGAAGGAGTCTGTGCAAAATCTTATGCTTCTCCTTCAGTGAGGTCCCTTGCCCTGTGGCTGCTGACTGACTGCCTCCTCCAACACCGCCAGTCATGGAGTCCTTATTATTGGGGTCTCCAGCAGCAGCAGCTAGTGGTGAAGAAGGATCCATTTGCTCAGACTTGGTGGTTAGCAGCTGCAGGAGCTTGGTGTGACCCTTGCCGTCATGAAGCCGGCTCTGCGCATCAGTCCTCTCTCCCCCACTGAACTGGCTCAAGCTGTTCTCATTATTGTCCTTCTGCTCGGCAAGGTGACTGCCCCCCTCGGGCTGGGTGGTCTCTGACGGGGGCTGGTCCCCAAACAGCCCGAAAGACTCTGAGCTGCCCATCTTGGTCAGCGGGTGAGGGTTGACGTTGCCAGGGGAGCTCTGAGCATTCCCCATCTTTCTGTCGGGCGAGGCTAAGGACTGCCCAAGAGTGACACCATGGCCTTCGCTGAGGGCCTGAAGCGCACTGAGGGAGTTGCTGGTGTAATTATGGCTATTTCCTGTGCTGCTGCACATCCCAGCGGGAGAGTGCAAACTTCCTGCAGGGGAGAACTGGGAGGGGTGTACACGAGGGCTCCCTGCCATGCCTGGGCTGACACGGTGCCTGGGGGACAGCATTGAGTTCTGCCCAGAGGTCATGCCAGGACTGCTCTGCGAGGGGCTATTCATTTTGAGTGCATAGTTACTACCCTGAGGAGTGGCCGGCTGCATGCCAGGGTTATGGTTCATTACAACCGGGCATCCGAACCTGTTACCCGACATCTGTCCCATTCCAGCCTGATCCTTCAGGCCGCCCATGGCACTGAAGTTTGTATTGCTGCTTACAGTTGTGTCCTGACCTGGCATTCCTGTGGACATGCCTCCCTGGTTTGGTGGGGTCATTGGGTTGACCGAATTAATTTGCTTGCCCAGACCTTGTCCAGTCATGTCCTGATTCATTCCGCAAACCGTCTGCTCCCTGAAAGATGGAAAAGCAGTGTAGGGATTAAAGGATTAATTGTATAAAGTGATGTTAGATACACCATGTCTAGACCTTCTTTAAAATACTAAGGAATATTACATAAGTGTTACAAATGAAACATTTTAAAGCACCATAAGCCTGGGTTACCAGACACAACAGAGTTGTGCATCATGCATATCTCTGCAACAGTATGTCAGGGCTCTGTATATATAACTGCACATTTATTACTTTATTCATTTGCACAGGTGCCTGCACACACACACACTCGCACTACAGTGTAGCACAGCAGTCTGATCGGGCTGGAGTAAGAGAACGCACCTCTGGAGAATATGTAGTGACATGTAAAGCTGAGGCTCATTTGTCGCTGGCGATCGTACGAGTTTGCTCTTCGTGTGGGCAGAGACAATCGTTCCATCAGAAAGAGAGAAACGATAAATGGGGCTGAAAGCATGGCCCTGCCTCAGGACTAGAAGACATTCAGGTTACAGGGAAAGAGAGAGAAACACAGAGTTCAGAAAATATTGTAACACACAACATAAATTTCAAAGAATCAAGAAAAGTAATTTAAAGATATTTGCATATAAATATTTACATATTAAATATGTTAAATGCTACTGATATTTATACATGTAATAAAAAACTACAGCAAACACTGATATTTTAAGAGGAATCCTTAAGACATCTGAACAACACATACATTTTTATATATGTAGATACATAGATAGATAGATAAAGAGATAACAGAATCTGCAGGTGAAATAACCGGTCTGCCTTTTCCCTCTCTATCAATCCAGGTGGCTCACCTTCTTGTTGATGTCTTTTGGCAAAGGACATTTCCCCATCGTTCTGTAAATGAAACTTCTGAATGCATCTTCTCACCAAGTCCTCCCAGCCTGGTTTCATTGAGGCACGCAACAGGCTTGTATCCAGCGACGTTATCTTGCCTATTGTCAAATACATAAAAAGGCACTGAATACATTTGATGCGACTTGAAACTGTTCTCGTGTTAAAATATACACAAATGTGTTATAATAGCTTTAAGATTCATATACAAATATACAACATGGCATGTAATCTGAGGACAACCACCCGATCCTGTCCAGTGTAAAGTGTCACTGTTTAATGAAGGCATGAGAATCAGTTAAAAAGAGTTTATGAGGTGATGAGCTTAAGGAATGCATATATCAACCCTTTTGGAGCTCCAAATGGGTACAAACTTGGCACAGTCCCAGGTGTTAATTTGTTGTGTTAATAAAAAAAAAAAAGGAGAATTACTGAATAAGGAGAGTGGATGGTTTCATTTATTCAACCTGCTGATTCTTTTGTACAAGTTGTAGTAAGTTACAACTGGTACAATTACTAGTAACTATTTGTTAGTATAAAAACTACATACAATAAAAGCATGGAATGAATAAATCTACACAAGAGCAGGATACAACACTGATTTCAGTAAAAAAAAAGTCAAAGCTGTCAAATCATTAGGCTCAATTAGCACTGATCAGAAATCTTTGCCCACATTAGACTTAATAGTGGACTGTGTTTAATAGAGAATTTACTGAAAATATGTATTTTGTTTAGCAAAACTGTAAAAAAACATTAAAAAAAAAAAAAAGGTTAGTGAATATTCAGTATATCAAAAGCCCAAATTTCAAAATGTTATCACTCTTTTCGAAGGCCAGCTGCATTGACCCTAGTAAGGACTTCACCTTGTAGATCCTGCCTCGTAGTAAAGCTCTCGTGCGTAGGGGGGGCGGGCCTTTCTTTCATGGGGACTCTCCTGGCAACGCAGATCAAACAGGACTGGAAATCTGCAAGGCAACATTTTGTCAAAATGTACTGAAGGACTACATGCTACCTACTCTTCAGATAAAACATACACGTAAAGAAGGATTCAAGATGTAGGGTTAATTTAAATTGGCACAAATTGGGTGCTGACTTTTTTTTAAATAATAAGATAATGACAAAGATACACTGGTGAAATGATGGAATGTGACCTTTGTATTTTCTCTCATTATGCCACTCCTGATATGAGTAGGACCTCTCCCTGTTGTGCTGTTTTCAGCAGATGATTGATTTTGGAGCCCCAGATTAAAAGAAATAATCCTTTATACTTGACAGCCAATTTACACAGGCAGCTCGGCAGAGGGCTGAGTGACCCCAAAGTCTGCTTGCCAACTGCTTCAGTCCCTATACTTCATTACACAGCCTACACAAACAGTCATTTTGTTAACAGAGATGTAAACATTTGATTTTTCTTTGCCTCGGCAGGCTTACTCAGCTTCTTTTAAGCAGCTGCATTAATGTTGAGAGGTAAACCTCTGGCTGGTGTTTTAATATTTTCTGTCTGTGTTCGTGTTAGCACCTTGCATGATTTCTATATATTGATATCTGGCACTGGGCCTGGATGACTACAAAGCCAGGAGGGAAATCTGGAAGAGCACCTGGCAACAAAATTAACTGGAATTGGCTTCTGCCCTTTTCATCTACTGCTTCCAGAATAAAGGATGTAGGCTTTATAATTAAACTATTTCCTCTGCCTTTATGTAAAACCAAGAGACAAGAGTTTTGATGTGGTTATAGTATGGATGAAGACCAACACAGAAATACTTTGTTCAAATCCAAGCCAAATTCACTGACACCAAGTACAACCCCAGGGCGAATCATTTCAACAAGCCGAGACACCATCCTATAACTCTGTTCATTACCTCATACTTCCTTCATCCCGTCTCAAACCTAACTCAATCCACTGGCAACATAAACCTTATATAATAGAAATAAGACAACTGAACTCTCTGTGACATTCAAGTGGAGAAAAGGGTGAAAAAAACCTAAAACTAAGAACTTGTAAACTGCAACTCAATTTGGCAATATTGAAACTTCTACCAAATTCCAATGCTCTTATTACAAAAATATATCTACATACTTTTGGCCATAAAATCACTTTTGTTTCAGGGCCAAGAAAAAAATTACAACATATTGTTTAATTCTCAGAAAAATGTCTCCAATGCATATGGAAAGGTGGTTAATACAATTATAATACATTTATAACACAACCATGTAACTGATGAGAACATAGATTGAAGAAAAACACTGAAAATATTTAGGTGGCCATGTTGTCCCTCAAAAGTTGTACTGTAAAATATTTTTCATACTCTCATCCAACACTGTGGTTAAATGACACGATTGAAAATCATAATTCCATTAAGTTTAATTGTCATAAGCATAAAATCAGTCATCTTTTTATTACTACTATATTAGTAGTGACACTCTTATGGCATTTTTGTTTGTATACAGTATGATATAATCTATCAGACCATGGTGAGCTGTCAGGAGCAGGGACAATCTAGTCCATGAGTATTATGGAACTCTATGGTAGTATGTAACTTAAGTAAAGGAACACTACCAAATATAGAGAAACCATGAGGCACACTGGAGTGGGTTCCTGACTTGAAACAAAACCAAAATAAGTCAACCAGCTGCTGGGCAGAGTTCACCAAATCCATTTAACATCTTGCCAGGTTTGATCCCCTTTCAGTTGGGCTAACTGACTCATAAATGCTACAATTCTGAAGTTCTCACAGCACATGCATTACAGACAAAATAATATATACTGATCCTATACATCTATGTATAGTAAAAAGCTCTCACCTTCGCCTTCTTCTTTGATGGACTTTGGTTCAGACACAGCAAAACACTGCATAGTTTCATACTTCTGTTGTGCTTCCTGGCTGTCGTGGGTCTCGTCCTCGTGCTCGCAATGTGGGTTCACCAGCATGCGGCAGTTGAAGGTGTGGCTGTTCCGACGAGGGGTCTCACTTGACCAGGACGCCCCGTTCACTGCAGAGACCGGGCACAGACAGTGATACAGAGTCAGCAACATGTACACACCACACATGGGCACCGACAATGTGCAATGGGCAATCCTCCAGAGCACAAAGGGCTTGCATATTGGTTCACATACACAATGAGCTCAGTTATGTACAGTAACAACTAAAGTTGTAATTAGGGGTTTAATATTTAATATGTTGTAAGTCATATTTAAATGTATATATTGATCCACTTGCTTTGATACACACACACACACACATAATATATACACCGATCAGCCATAACATTAAGTCCACTGACAGGTGATGTGAATAACACTGATAATCTCGTTATCATGGCCCTGTCAGTGGGTGGGATATCTTAGGGAGCAAGTGAACATTTTGTCCTCAAAGTTGATGTATTAGAAGCAGGAAAAATGGGCAAGCGTAAGGATCTGAGCGACTTTGACAAGGGCCAAATTGTGATGGCTACACGACTGGGTCAGAGCATCTCCAAAACTGCAGCTCTTGTGGGGTGTTCCCGGTCTGCAGTGGTCAGTACCTATCAAAAGTGGTCCAAGGAAGGAAAAGCAGTGAACCGGCGACAGGGTCATGGGCGGCCAAGGCTCATTGATGCACGTGGGGAGCGAAGGCTGGCCCGTGTGGTCCGATCCAACAGACGAGCTACTCTAGCTCAAATTGCTGAAAAAGTGAATGCTGGTTCTGATAGAAAGGTGTCAGAACACACAGTGCATCGCAGTTTGTTGCGTATGGGGCTGCGTAGCCGCAGACCAGTCAGGGTGCCCATGCTGACCACTGTCCACTGCCGAAAGCGCCTACAATGGGCACGTGAGCATCAGAACTGGACCACGGAGCAATGGAAGAAGGTGGCCTGGTCTGATGAATCACGAGTTCAAGGTGTTGACTTGGCCTCCAAATTCCCCAGACCTCAATCCAATCGAGCATCTGTGGGATGTGCTGGACAAACAAGTCCGATCCATGGAGGCCCCACCTCACAACTTACAGGACTTAAAGGATCTGCTGCTAACGTCTTGGTGCCAAATACCACAGCACACCTTCAGAGGTCACACCAAATATGGATTTGATTTCGATTTTTCTTCTGTTCACTCAATTTGCATTTTGTTAATTGATAAATATAATCTATTAACATGTCTATTTTTGAAAGCATTCTTACTTTACAGCATTTTTTTCACACATGCCCTAAACTATTGCAGAGTACTGCATATACATAACAAAGTTCATTGTGTATGTGAACCAATATGCAAGCCCCTTGTGCTCTGGAGGATTTCCAGAAACATTTAGCCGTGTGTGTGTATATATATAATTATACGAGGATCAAATTTAAATCAATAGTCCAAACCCTGCATTTCTTATTGATTTTGTTATATAACTAAGACACTTATTGGATAATTATGCCAAGATAGTTTTCAGATAAAATAAAGGGTATTATATTTAAACTTGGTAAAACTAGATGACGAGAAGAAATCCATATACCTCATTAGAAAATAAAATAAGCGTGTGAAAGCATATTCTTAATGAAAACCAGTGGGGCTGATTAGTACAGTATGTTGCTTTATGCTGAACGGATAGATCGAATGAAGGAACACAATGCAGGCATGCAGAGAGACTTACTAAGAGACTTAGGCAACAGGTTCTTGATGAACTCGGCGTGATCGCCCACATGCAGGATACTGTACACACTGGTGTTCATCAGCTCCTCCTGGTTGTATCGCAGATACTGCGTCACATTCTCGGACACAAACACAATGTTCCCCTCCATGTTCACAACAAAGAAGAACCCATCTAAGGCCTGTGTGAGAGGAAAGACGGATCAAATAAATAACTACAAAATACGTAACTGATTATTTTGTACAACATTCATTTTTAATTGTTCAACTTCATAGATCTAGTTTCTAATTTCCCATCTGTTGCCGGATCTCCATTAGGCAGTATTCCTTGGTTTCTTCCTCAAGCTTACATTCATACTCAACCTTTCAGGAGCTCAAGCTGGGCCCCCTTTTCCAAAAAAAATAAATAGGAACTTGCAAAGCAGTAAACAGATCAGATTTGACAGAGGGATTGAAATTAAGGAAGAATATAAGTAAAGCAAATAAATGTACAATTTAAAAATAACAAAACTAAATACGGATGCCTTTATCATAAAAGCATTCCGAAATAAATACATGTGGGACAAAAAGATGACAGAATACTGATTTGGCCTTCAAAATTGTATCTAAAAATAACTAAAATAAAGCGGTAAGGGCTGTTTTGAATCGGTATATTACTCTAGAGCAAACTGCAGTGCGCCGATCACTTTTGAAAGTATTAATACATGACTTTCCACAAATCTCAGGTCCCCACTAGTTTCCCTACATGTACCTCCTCCTCCTCCTATCCCTTCTTGTCCCATTATCTGCCATGATCTAATTAGTTAGGAATAAATAAATAAATAAATAAATAAAATAAACCAAATTAATGACTCATCCCAGACTGTTAGATGTTATTAAAGCACATGCTGCTGCACTCTGGTATGACAGTGACAGCAAAGCAAA
The DNA here is from genome assembly GCF_036373705.1 of Amia ocellicauda. NCBI lineage: Eukaryota > Metazoa > Chordata > Actinopteri > Amiiformes > Amiidae > Amia > Amia ocellicauda. Next base: position 20,883,193 of record NC_089851.1, read on the forward strand.
GTCAGACAGCTGCTCCCCTTCATTCCCAATGCAGATAAGCGAATCCAGGAGTGTGCCCAACCCGGGCCACTTCAAAGTCCTGCTTGCCTAAGTGTGACAGACCGTAGCCACGAGCCCTCCCCTTGATCGCGCACAACAAGCCCAATATTTGCAAGTCTTAATTGAATGAATATGGCCCCAAATCAACCATTACATACACGATAGTGTCAATTACCTCATCAAATGGCCCCATTCCCTGCGGGTAATTCAAACACAATAAATGGCTACATATGTTCTAAGACACAGGGTTTGTGCCAAAGTGATTCAACTCGACTGCGTACAAAGAAATTAGCGTGAAGCAGTCATTGGGCTTGTTTCTAATCTGACAATTAAATCTAATTAAAATATCTTGTTGGCACTTTGAGTTAAACTAATGACTCTGATCTCCTAATTTAGGCCTATTCTTTTGGCAGATCTGAAGCACCTTTCCAACTCTTTTTACAGGTATGGTTGAAACCCTGTTTAAACAATTGGAAAGATACACTGCAATACATCAGTAATACTAAACAACAATGCTAAGTATGCTCAGTAGTAAAAATATGTACACAAATGAACATCAAAACAGGTACATGAGATGAGATAAGCACCTTATTGTTTTTTTAATATTCAAGACATGTATTCCAACATGCAAAATATGGATGGAAATAATGTGTCCAATATAATTCTGAATATTATTTATGTATACGTTTAAAAAAACACTGCAGAAAAGTATATTCCCTCACACAATTGCTAATATTATGTAAAAAGCCAGTGTGTTCAGGGTGAAAGTGATCCATGCAATGTGGAAAGATCAAACAAAGCTGCTTTAACCATTCTACTGTGTGTGAACTCTGATTTTAGAAAACAATAGCCCTTTCACTGATTGCAGTGTGCACTGTAAAAATAGCAAAGCCCTTTTTGACAAGAACACCATGTTTGTTATGTGTCTGTCCACTCTGCATTCACACCAGATAACTCAACAGAAGATTTACGAGTGCTAGGAGTAAAAAACAGATCAAGGCGTTTCATTTGGCTGGCCTTTGGTATTGGCTCTTTTTCATTAGATCCTCAATTGTCTTTGGATGCAGGGTCTGGCATTGTTCCTGTGCCTCACATTAAAAAAATAAAAAGAGAAAAAGACAACACGCAGCAAAGATTATATTTAGAATACGCTGCATGTCAATATAATGACGTTGGACCTCAGAAGCTATAAATACACACTGACAAGACAGATTAAATACTGAACGGGAGAAAAGAGTAAACGAAAAGGTTTGAAAAGTTCTCCAGGTTGTGTTGCTTTGTAGCATTTTTGAGGGATTGTTATTCTGAAGACATACTGTCAAACAACTTCATAAGAATTAGTGTATTTTATATATATATATATATATATATATATATATATATATATATATATATATATATATATATATATATATATAAAAACATCTTAATGTATATTCATGAAAAGCAAAGTGCTACATTTCAAGCTCAGAGGCATTTTGCATCTGCTAATTGCCTGTAAAGTGGTAAGATTTACTAGAGATCAGAAACGGTATTCTCAGTCATTTTCAAGCAATTCCAGCAAGGTTATACACATTGTTGTACGTTTTTTTATACTGTGTGTATGTGAGAGAGAGATCATAACACTTTAAATAGCATTAAATGCATTTTTGCGAAGGTTAGAGATAAATAGCCTTTTAACATCACCCCTGGAAAGCAAGTATTCCCCTTTCTCCTAGCTGTGAACCTGTGATCATTGCCCTCGCCTTCACATTACACTCAGAGGGTTTCTCTCCCGACAGTGTCATTACTGGCCACTGGTTAGAGCGCCTGCAGAAGTGGGGCAGACACGGCCCCCCTAGTGGGAGAGAGTTGGCACTGTCACATGCTGGGCTGCTGCTGTGAAGCACACTCACCTCAAGCATCATTGGTCCAAGGGCATCTTTGTCAATCATACTTTGGCCTGTTGATGACACATCAGCCTTTTGTACTTCCTCTTCATTGGCTGCTGCAGCTTTTTCTATTAAAAGACAGAATTGTTCATTAACACCATATACAAACCAATGAGTAGGCCCCGTTTCTGCTTCTGGATATACAAGACCTCCATTTAAGGCTTACGACTCTGATGGACTGCATCCCTTTAATACATCTCCAACGGACCCAATTAATTATCTAATTTAAAACATACTTAAGTCCCCAAACATTATATTCCATTCAATTATTAGTAAAAGTGAAGAAAAATCAGGTTAATAATAAATGGGGAGACTAAAATGAAACAAACATTTGAATGAACTCCACAGTTAAGTATTTTAAATGATGATCTTTAAATCTTTGTTAGATTATTTTTAGATTGTGAATCTCAGTCTGCATATGCCGAAGAACAGTAAACGGTGAGATGCTTGGAACAGCTGTAACGGAATGCACGAGTTCTTCTATATTAGGTTTTCACAATGTGCATAAAAATGAATTGTGCAACAAGGTTCCTAGCTAAGGAATCAATTAAAATGGTGGCACTAAGATTAGATACTTTGGAATTAAAAATGTTAATTATTTTTCTGGTGGGCATGTTTGGCCAAACTTTTTTTTTTTTTTTTTTTAGAAACAAGCCTTTGATCATTTATAACCAGATTTAAGGGCAAAATAAAATACTGTGAATCACTGTTGTTTCTAAAGGCCCTTGTTTAACTGATCATATTAAGCCTTCTCATGCATTGCGCATTGTTAAAGCATGTTGCTATGGTACGCACCTAAGAACTTAGCAACCAGCAATGTGAGAGGACAAAGCAAATGACTTCATTTGAAGCAGCACAGCTGCTGTGCAAGTAACAGCTACTGAATGCACAGATACAGATCAAAATTACTAGAAGGAAATACATATTCCTGCTCAGATGAGTCTCCTAAAAACAGACAAAAGCCTTCCTATGTCAAATAAAGACTTATTCCACAATAATAACTTTTAAAAATAATGTTAACTTAGCATGATAGTGTAATTCAATTTTTTGTACCATATTCAAAATTATCTCCATTGTTTTGGAAAAAAGGTTGCTGACAAAACAAAAAAGGACCTTCACTAAGTAGATTGACCAAATTGTGAATCATACTAAAATCTGTGCAACTGGCCACACAGTAATTGCATGGTGAAAATTATAGGCAGTGGCTACAGTCTTAGAAGAGCTGTTTGAATGTGGTTAAACTTCGCTGCTTACAGAAGGGAAGTGGGCAGAAGGGAGGTGAGCCCCTGACCATCAACACTGCAGGGTTTAATAGATGAAGCCTCCATTATGAGTTTCTGTCAGCAATGCAACTTCAGCTTATCCTAAAGGCCTGCCTCTAAGGACTACAACACCCAGTGTCTTTCTTTGGTCTCATTAGCATACACTCCTTTTCAAAGCTATTAACACATGAGAAAATGCTATACTGCCACGTGACCAAAGTTGCGTGGTTAATTAAATTAAATGCTAAATGTGCAAATTAAGTTGACTCTTTGTGCTGAGCTGCGAAACTGGTGTCTGTTCTTGCCAATTCAGAATACAGCTTTCATAGTTCAGTTCTGCTTTCTCAGAACTTTATGACATTCCTATTGGGCACTGGACTAGCAAAGACTGTCACTAATGGAAAAAAGTTATCTGTGTACTCAAGCTGTACAAATTATCTTATTAATTTTTTTTTTTTTAAATATATCAATATCTCCGTGTCTGGTGAGTTAAGCAGTACACAATTATTATCGTTCTGCACATTTAGGTTTCAATCTTTAGTGATTATTTTAAATAGATGAAGGAACAGAATATATATATTTATTGGGCATGATCCCAAGGTGCACTGCGAGTCCTGGAAGATAAAGTAAAGAAAGTGAATTCTATAGCTGTACTCCATTAAAAGTAACAAAGCTGCCATATGGATTTGGGAGGTGTACAGCAGACACCCATTCATTAGGTAACAATCTGGGAGAGGTAAAGACCAGGCCCATCCTATGCTCTCCAAATGTGCTGATGTTTTCAACATTAATATATAATACCCAGCTGGGCATGGTAAAGTGTGTGATCCCTCACAGGGTGTTTAGATTGAGCACAGCCCCACAACTTTGCACTGTGTTGTCTGTATGCAGTCTCCTTCTCTGCCTAAGCAGGGCTATTTATTAGAAGGAGGATTAGTGGTAGAAGTGTGTTACAGACCACCCAATTCAGATATTCAGGAAGATGTTGCATTGTACAATGTAATCAGGACTGCATATAGCAAGGATGAGTCTTAAGAAAGGGATCTGGAAAACAAAGAGGGAAAGCTCTTGGAGCTAAAACTAAAAAAAGCAAGAGGTTAATGAAGTGAAACAGATAAAGGGCAAAAATGGAAGGATCTTGGAAAACGAATAAGATGTGGCAAATGTTCTAAATTAGTATTTCACAGAGGTTTTTACAAAATAAAAAACAGATGACATGCCACAGGTTAACAACCAGTCCAGTCAAACCCTAAGAGAGATCAGGATAAATGAGGAGCAGGTACTAAAGGGACTAGCAGAATTAAAAACAAGATCACCTGGGACAGATGGTATATTTCCAACAATACTTAAAGAAATTAGGGATATTATTTATAGGCATGTAACTAAGATATTCCAAATGACACTTAGAACAGGGGATGTGCCAACTGACTGGAAGACAGCAAATGTCACACCAATCCACAAGAAAGGGGACAAAACTGAGCCAGGAAATTACAGACCAGTCAGTCTCACCTGCATCACCTGTAAAATGTTGGAAAAAAATGATTAGACAGAAAATAGAGGAGCATCTTAATGAAAACCATATTCTTGGAGATACTCAACATGGGTTTAGACGAGACAGATCATGTCTTACTAATTTATTAGAATTTTTTGAACATGCAACTGCAGCTGTAGATCATATGATATGATATACTTAGATTTTCAAAAAGCTTTTGATAAGGTTCCACACCAAAGACTGATCCTCAAATTGGAAGCTGTAGGCATTCAGGGTAATGTAAGTAGATGGATTATGAACTGGTTGATGTATAGGAAACAGAGGGTGTCGATTAGAGGAGTTGCTTCTAACTGAGTGAGGTTGTTAGTGGAGTTCCACAGGGATCAGTACTAGGGCCTTTGCTTTTTCTAATCTATATTAATGATCTGGACTCTGGGATAGTTAGCAAACATGTCAAATTTGCAGATGATGCCAAAATAGGTGGCTCAGCAGATACAATCTCGGCAGCACAGGCTATTCAAAGGGACTTAGATAATATTCAGTTGTGGGCCGACACCTGGCAGATGAAATTCAATTAGGACAAGTGCAAGGTAATAAATGCAGGTAACAAAAATATCCACTATAATTACACTATGGGAGGAATAGAACCAGATGAAGTAACACATGAGAAAGACCTAGGAGTCTATGTGGACTCCTCACTTTCTCCATCCAAACAATCTGGGTAAGCAATACAAAAGGCAAACAGGATGTTAGGGTATATTGTCAAAAGTGTAGAATTGAGAGCAAGGCCAGTGATGTTCAGACTGTTCAATGCACTAGTTAGAGCTCATCTGGATACTGTGGACAGTTCTGGGCTCCACACTTCAAGAAAGATATCGCTGCTCTAGAGGCAGTTCAGAGGAGAGCACCCAGACTTATTCCAGGTATGAAGGGAATATCCTACTGAGAGACTGAGGGAACTGAACCTTTTCACCCTGGAATAGAGAAAACTACGTGGGGACTTGATCCAAGTCTTCAAAATCATGAAAGGCGTCGACCACATCAAACCAGAGGAGCTTTTCCAGATCACCAGGAACACAAATGGAAATTGGCCTTCAAGGCATTCAAGACAGAAAACAGGAGACACTTCTTCACACAGAGAGTCGTCACAATCTGAACAAACTCCCCAGCGATGTGGCTGAAGCTAAAAATTTGGGAACATTTAAAAATAAACTGGATAGGATCCTTGGATCACTCAGTTATTAATGGACATTAAACAAGCACGATGGGTCAAATGGCCTCCTCTCGATTGTAAATTTTCTTATGTTCTAGTACTGTGCAAGAAATCCAGCTCACAGGTCTCGTGTGTTACAGCTGCATTCTTGTGCGCCGCTTCCTTCTACAGATCAGCACAAGGAACTTTTGGATGGCTGTTTACCTTTCACTACTTCTGTGGTAGCCAACAACCTATATTTAGATGCTAATTAAGCCAAACGCATATTTCGGTTTAATTTACTGTAACTCTGTTTGGAATGAAAACATTATTAATCTTGTTTATGTTTTTTACTGGTTCAAATATGTTTACTTTTTTTGGGGGGGGGATTTGGAATGTATTTTACTGTAATTAAATCTACTTTATATTACTGCACTGAGCTTTAGGTACAACATATTGGAGCAGAGTGTGAAGCATCTGTTCTGCTCATGCAGGTTTAATTTTCGCATTTTACAACATATTAGGTCGCAAGAAAAGAAAATACTTAAAGTTCCTCCTTTTGAAATTTTTTCGTTACATAAGACATATGACAAAATGCACCAGATAAAATCATTCATTCATATTCATCTCAGAATCTTACATTAATAATTAATAATACAAAAGTCATTATGTTTTTCTAAATTTCATTTCATACATTTGCATTAAAGCCTCAATCTAATATTACAGAATTAATATAATCCATATTTAACTAGGAAACATTAGTAAAGTATAAAATGTTTATCTGAATGGCACAATTTTTTTTTTTTTTTTTTTTAAGTTTAATATTTTAAAACTATAGTCCAGAACATTTTCATTCAAACTACGTAAGCAGTAAAACAAATGTTCATTTGACTAATGGTAAAGTAGAATAAAATTAGAACTCTCAAGATACATTATTTGTTTATGATAAATAATTTAGGCACAAAGGTTTGATTACTGAATGAGCGCCCTATAATCTAGAACTGGTAGAGAAGAGAACTAAATTATGAAGGTCGTCTAGCATGTTTTCAGTAAAAATGTTCTTGTATTAAGGATGTGTAAAATTAGCACATAGCTCCATATAGTTTATATACTTATACAAGCTATTCAGTGTAGAGGTAGAATGTTTAAAAATGAAACCCCCTTAAAAAAATCAAGAAATAAATATTCCTGAAACCAATAAATTACATGGATAGTCTTTACACACCTGGTTTTGATTTCTTAAATTACAACCAATGAATAAACAAGTGCACAAACACAGTATGTGTATTTAACAAATATATTTGCCCATACACCACAATGATCTTAGTTAAAAAAAAAAAAAAAAAAAAACTCCCCTGCATCAGAACTTCAAAATCGGTGCAGTGCATCAAAAACTGATCAACACTTTGTACATTGACTATACTGCTGATAAGGCAGCTGTATGCTTATCGTGTGAATTCATTACATTTGTAACCAATAGATTTAAGCACAAAAGATAATGATGATAATAATAGAACTGGAAAGGTTACAATGTTTACAAGCTAAATCGTGTAAGTTTAATAAGGTGAATCTTCCTTTGAGCTTTTCCTTAGGGGTAGCAGTGTGTGGACATATTGGCATTGTTGATGTTAGCGTTCTGCAAGAAACACTGTGGCGTGCGTGCGTGCTGTACTGCTGCATTCACAAAATAATTAACTGTATTAAGATGACACTACAGGGCTTTGTGAACAAAGTACAAACAAGCATATTACCATTTCAAACACTGCCCAATAAGATCATATTAATTACAACGGCTAACAAACTATCTGCTTGCTTCTCTTCAATAAAGCTCAGTGTATTTACTGTAGGGGGTGTAATTGTACCATCAGTCAGTGGCAGACAGTCAGCCAGTGCTCCTTATATTTTGCATCATATTGCTCACCATTACATAAACCCTCTCCAGTGAATCATAAACAACCTGCATCATCAACCCTGACTCATCTGTTCTCCTCTGCAAACAAACCTTTAAATATCAGGCAAAATCATATGCTGCCAGACAAAATTGTAGGGACACCTGTAATCCAAACTGATTTTTGTTTTTCCATTTTCAGAAAGAAAATAACCTGCTGTTTTAGTTTTTTCTTTTTAACCTCAGTTATACATATATTAGCCATTTAAATTAAGGGTAAATGTCCTTTTTGGGCAGGAATCTGCAGACAGCTTTCAGAATCTGAACTACCAGACACAAAAGGACACTGATGCCCAGCCTAGAAGAGTATGGGGGACTGTACAGTCAGTAAGCTATAGTTTTAGGGAAGGAGATCAAATACAAGGATTATGAGTCTTAACTTCTATTCATATAAACTGCATAATGTGGCATTTCAAATAATTAAGTTTAAACCCACAATCAACAGATATGGAAAAACCTGTAGCTATGTAAACAAAGTGGCAGAAACAGAAACAGAGGAAAAAAATTAAAAAACTGACTGACTAGTTGGAAGTCTAGAGTGAATCTTCAAAGCACTGCCAGTTTCAATTTCACTTCATCAAAAAGCAAAGGTAAAGGGACATCTGGTTTTCTACCCGTTAGGACAGGAAGAGTTGAATCTTAGAAACTCCAGAAAATCAATAAAAGGAGCAATGGAGATGGGTGTTATAGAAAGACAAAATGAATTTGTAAGTTCAGAGTGAATTAATTATTCCAGCATTGATAGGAAGGTTCAGGTTAACAAAGAACAATGCAGTTTCCACAGAATTTCCAAACCAATAGGAGAGACGTGTTGGAAAACCACAGTATGTATGTGCTACATAACATTTTAATGGAGCTGTAAGGCAACTTTTCAAACTAGATTGTTGCCCGGCTTGTTTGTCCATGTGTGTGGTTTCAATAAAAACAATGTAGGTTCAGAGGTTTGCTTCAACATGTACATGTCTGCTATGACACATGACTTCCATGCCTCTCAGTCAGTTTCTACTCCCATTACACTGTCCTTACAGTATCAGCACTGTATTGGTCTAGAGATGGCAAAAGGTTTGGAGCAAATTGTGTCCTATTTTTATCATTTTCAAATCAGAGGTAAGCATATGTGCATTGCAAACAACCCAGGGCTATCATAAAGTAAGTCACTATAAAATAGATAACTCCAAATGCAGACTTCAGGAAACAAAGCTATAAAATAAGTAACACACAGATAAATCACTCAAACAACCCAAATATCAACAGACTCATCTTGGTAAAAATTGAATGGTTTGGTCAGTCTTACCTTGTTCTTTTATTTGACGTATCTGTTTCACAGTTTCTTTTAAGATTGCACATTTGTCAGGCTTAACATTGAAGTTGTCGATATCATTGAAGTTCGCAAAGATCAACTCGGCAAGTTCTTCGATGTATTTATTTTCATGCTCGCGGTTGCGTTTTTCAGTGCTTCGTTTAGGGCTGCGGAGAGAAAAAAGAAATCCATTTACTACAAAAGTTATATAAAACAATTATAATATGTGGTTTTAATTATAGATTTAAAATTTCTAAGAAAACACACTGAATCACTACTTTTCAAAGCCAAACAAAAACAACGATTGTATTTTCAATACCATTCAAAACAAACTAACTGAAATACTGGACAAAGTGTTACAAAATTGGATGTATTATTTAATTGTATCTATTCAAGCAGAACATTTTTAAAGCTACAGCCATTCTTGTTCTACAGTAGCAGAACATGTACTGATATTATCAAGGATTTAGGCATAAAATATAATTTCAGGAAAAATGTTTAAAAAAAAACAGACTAGGGAGGTTTTCACTGTCTGATATACAGCAACATCTCAATGTAGTTTGTTCAACTCAATTTGTTTTATTCTCAAACTTCATTCTAGAGATCCTATATGCATCAGAATAGGGGGAAACAAAAAAGGGGGTATTGTAGGTTGGACAGATAAAGATCATTACAGTGTTAATTTTGCACATTGAATGAATGAATGAATAAATAAATACATTTATGATCGAGCGCCCAATAAATACCTTAGGGGCTGTTAAATCAATATGTTATTAATTCACACTTGTAGTCTCTAATGAATGCAGCAGCAAAAGCTTGACAATAATCTCTGAGGACCAAGCATCTATCCTAGCGCTGGTGACGGTCCTGCCCCAATTCCAAAATGGGTCAAAACCTCTTGGCCGAAAGTCTCCATGCCTTCTGAATCCTGAGGCAGGTCTTTTTCAGTAAAATAGTAGGGCCCTCACACAGGCAACACACATCTTCTAAATGTCTCTCTGTGGTTAGAATGTTTACAAGCATTTTCTTTATTATTATTATTATTACAGTCTTGAGTCATTTTCCTTTTTAAAATATACATCAAAATAGGGAGATTTGTTTTTTCTACAATGTTTTGTACTTGACTGCAGGTTTATGTCAATAACAGCAAATCACAGTTTAGCAGAAAAGAGACTTGATGGAGGTTAGCCTTTAACACAAAAGAGAGCAGAGGCTGGCGAGGTGCTCAGTGAGCTCGAAAACAAACCTGTTACTGTATTGACAGGATGTGTTTTTTGGTTTAACCCTAACTGGCACTGCTGCAGGACACAACTTAACTTATACAGGAAATGCTCAGGTCCAGAAGGGAAAAGAGTGATCAACACCTAAAAAAACAATTCTGTATCGGTGCACAACAGATCTCTGAAGCAGGAAAGCCAAAGAGAAGCCTGAATGTGATGGAGAAATCTTAAACACAGCCTTTTCAGGCACAGTGTGGCATAGTTTAACCCTTGCCATGAAAATTACCAGCACATATAACAATATATATAATAATAACTGCATATAATCGCAACACCCAATTAAGTTGGCAGGGTGAGACTCTGATGGCAGTACCAATTATTCAAATTGCAGTATAATCATGTCACAACAATCGAAATGGAACAGATGAACTTTTACAGAATATTCCCAATCAAGGTTTTGATGTGTGTTGGTGGTGCTCACAGTGTTTTGCCGTTTGCCCACTAGCAATAAAATGTCAAGACCAATGAGGTACAAAACAAAATCATTTAGATTCAAAAGCATTCTTTTCTCCCTACTAATAACATTCAAACAACTAGTTTATTCGTAAGTAACGTACCACCTGGTCTCAGTTTCAATTTCTTCAGGTAAAATAATCCTTTTGTACGGTAGTTACAAAGTAAACCGTCTATTTGAGTTTCAGCAAGTGCTACAGTTTCTTCCGAGACTGAAAACATAAGATAAACACGGAAACTGCCCCCCCAACACACACCATCTTATTACTCATTTACTCCTTCTCTCTGCCTTTGCTACTGACATTTATCCATTTAAGCTTATTTCATGGATACATGCAAAATAAGCAACTATTGCATTCATTAAGTGAAAATGTAAGACTATGCAAATTACATGCAGTGATTTTTATTCTATAGATTAATCTTCTTTAATATTGTAAACAAATTCATATTGCCTCACCCAAAAGATGGAACTACACATTTATATTTTTGGATGGGGGGGAAGAAAACAGTTTTCCTGCTTATATGCAAGCTTGTTTAGGAGCATTTGACTAAATAAAGGAAGGAGCAACACAGTCAAGTTAAGAAAGCAGTGGCTTTATCTAGTAGTTAGATATTACAATGGATTAAACAATTATAAAAGCAAAATACTGTTTAAAAAATTTAATTAAATCTCCCCTGGTATATTTTTTTCCATATTTCTACATTCTCAGTGATCAATCAATTCTGCAGAAGTGAGCTTGGCCGAATATGTATCCTGAAGTTAACTGAAGTATGATTAATACAAATAGAGACTGATGCCAATGATTCAAAAATGAAAGCAAAAACATTACAGTCAGACATTTAAAATTCATATAAAGTGCTTACCTGGGTCCCAAGAGATCAGATGGACATTCCTTCCTCTTCCTGGACTCTGCCCTAGCAGGGTCAGAGGTATTGTCAACCACGCCACTCATCTTCAACGCATATCAGCAACTGCAGGGAGGACAGGACAGGAAATTGCCTTGAGATTTCTCTTTTCTCAGTTTGTATCTAAAAACAACTAGTAATAATAAACTAGCTACAATTAATAAGTAAATCACTAAACAAGTAAAGAGCACATGGTGTGTTGTGTCCCACCATAGTTCCTACGATTACAAGGAAGTAAAGTCTACTCTCAGATTATCCAATGGCATGCAAAATTAAGCAAAAGAGCAGAGCACACATTTCAGTCATTTCCCACAATGGCTGGGGTTCCCCTTTGAAAATGAAATGGAAATACTGTAAGCTGCAGATAACGTCCCATACTACCTAATTATGTACATTGTTGGGATAACTCAAGGAAAACTAATACCAAACAGAAATAAAGTATTGAAAACAGTAGACATTGTTTCAACTGTTGTCTGATTGTCTGAGAGTAGGAAAATTTAGGACATTTCTTTCCTATTAGACCTGGAAAGTGAAAGAATATACCAGTCACAGATAGGGCAGTTTCCAGGCAAGAGCAGGAAAGGGTACATCAATGTGTTTATTGTCATTATTTAATATTTATTTCACATAGTTTTCTTCCATCATTTTCAATCTGGGCTCTCAGAAACAGAAATGCACCGACACAGCACTGATTTCCCTACAATGCCAAGTCCAGGCAGACCCATTACACAAAGAAGGAAATATTAATGCTCCATGTGTGTTGTTGGGTTGACCTTCTGGTGCATTAAATTAACAATAATCAATTAATGCAAACGAAAAGGCCTTTTAAAATTTACACCAAGGTAAAGAGACATCTGTAAGTACTAACAATAATGGACTCTCAGAAAGGATCAACACAATCTCACTTTTTTTTTTTTTTTTTTTTAAACAAGTTTTTAATGCATTTACAAACTTATACCCCATGTAACACAGAACTGCTGATTCTCAACCCTGGAAACATCTTAAAAAGCCAAGGAATCCAAGGTCAAACATTATGGCTCACAAATAAACAGAGCTATACTAAAGTTTATTTTCTAGAAAGCACAGAATGAAGTCTTTCATATTTCCATTTTACAGATTAAAACTGTGATCCCTAGCTAATGCACACAGGATTTACTGTCTCCACCAGCCGCGTAAGTAAAGACAGTACTAGTACTCATATCCAAGAGATCCTATGACATAAGGTCTTGTAACTCGGAGGTATTAATACAACACTGTAGAACTTGTGTAACTAGAAAAGCACCTGAATGACTAATGCCACTGGAACACAACAGTGATCAACAGTACCCAGCATCTGAATACAAGTATTTGCTTTACATTACTAATACAGTCGTTCAAAGATTACAACCAGTCCTTGTGAAAAGGGGGAAAAAGGATGCATTTATACAGACTATCTGACATTTCAAAACACCAACGTAAGTTTCCTTGGAGGAGACCATAAAATATGCTGAGGAAGGTCACGTAACACAGACATACATGTAGATTTGATGTCGTTTCAATGAGAAGCAATAGTTTTTGCTAATGCAATTATAAATGGCCAGGATGTTTCAGCGGTGATGTCTGAATTAGCCATGCAGATACTGCTGTATTCAAGTCTCTTCTCCTAGACAAGCTGCAACAGTATATAGCACATCTACTGGTTATGTAACTTCAAGCAGCCTCATTTTGCCACAGTGCTGTTTAAGGAAAGCAGACTGCAAATCTGAATGAATCATCAGTAGGGATCCCTGCTGGATTGGAGTGGCCTACTTACACTAGAATGGCAGAGCAGAGAAATCAAAGCGGCAGAGGGGGGAGGAAAATGGTTTTAAAGATCGGGTCATTTCAACATAATGTATTTATATAATGGGGGTGAGGGGCTTCATCCATCAAGTCAGATATTGATTTTTTGCTAAAAGAATAAATATTTGGTTTGAAAGAAATACTGTACTTTCAGTTTAAAGTCTAATTTAACTTGTACCACAATTGCAATAAAATGTCTCATTAAATACTGAGGATTATCATTACACCTCTGTGCAAAACTCTGACATTCCAGAAAAGTACAAATCAGGGCTTTGCTTTTTTTTCTTTTTAGTAAGAAGGGTAAGATCTCTCTGTAGTAAACTAAATGTAAGCTGTATCAATAACAAATTATACAAGTATATGCATACTCTTACCCTACCCAATAACATTTATGCCACAAGAGCCAATTTTGAGCAGCTCTTCCTGTTCAACTGTCTACAAAAGACGGGTTAGCAGCTGAAAAATTGCCTGCACTGTTTTCTAACTAAAAAACTCTCAACCAAAATCAGATGGTTAAAAATAAAGTCCTATAGCTATATTATATATTAATGTCTTCATAGTGGGAATCAAGCTACAGATTGCTTTGAATAAACATATCAAGATCCAGTCTGTATAGGGTGTAGCGACTATACCATAAAAGGAAGGAGAAGAGCACTCAGAGAATAGTCAGAATTATATGGAGAAGAAAGGGAATGCGCTACTCAAGAAAAAAACAATTAAATTAAAAACAAGACGTTTATGGGTCAATGACAAATAAGGTTTTCAAAATGAAAAAAAAAAATGCACAGAAAAAAATTGATGTAAAACATTTTTATGTGCACAAGGATGTATTTTGTGTATTCTTGTTTGTTTTATAGCTTTAAAGATGGCATTTATTTAATTAATTTATTTATAAGATTTCTGATTTTACCACCCAAGAAATGTCAGGTGGTGCAACCGTATATTAATTTTTAAAAATATACTTTTAATGTATTTCCCACAACTGGATACAAGTACATATGAATCATTGTACGGTATCAAATACATAAGACATACTAAATTTCCCATTAAATTATTTATGGGGCTTTTAGTACATTTCTTAGAAACTGACACTTATTTATGTTTTTAAGCATCCAAATTTCCCATACAGAGAAAGAAAAACTTTTTAAAAACTGTATAAATTTGTTTACGTTATATAAGGTGTTAAGCTATGACTTAACTTTGCAGTTGCAATGAAAATTGATGTTTTAAAATACAAATTTGCTGGTTGCACCACCTGACCATGACTGGTTGTGCCACCTGATATACTCAATAACAACTGATTATCACAAAATAACAAGAAGTTCATGCATTTTATTCTGGTTTTGTTTTGGCTTTGAACTCACCGCCATTTTCGCTTGTTTTAAACTTCTTAGACTAAGTTTTATTTTTTATATTACATTTTAATATGGACATTATAAGGAATACAGGTATGTGACACCTATCAAATTAAAATAGACAAACTGTACTATAATTTTCTGCATAGTTGATCATGATCAGACAAACTATTACAGTACTACCAAGTTTTTTTTCACAAAAACACATGTTTTTTTTTTTAAATTTTACCTTTTCCTCCATTAAACTGTAAGAAACATTGAGATCAAAATTTTATGTTTAAATACCACTCAAACTGAAATTTGTAGACGTTGGGTGAAAACAACATATGAAGGAATAATGTGCAATTGAAATAACCTAAACTATGTGGAAAAGTTTAAAGAAAATTTGTAACACAAAATGCAAAAACAAAATCAAAATCACTGTTTTCATGAAATAAAAAAGGCATTTTTTCTGAACACACATAAAATAGTGAAAACATCTTTGAAAATATTTTACAAATACATATTCTATATGAAATGTATGAATTTATAAGCCTGACCATAAATTCAGTGTATTACATGCATTAACTATATCAAACATTCTTTCATGTATGACTCTGTCACTGTGGACTGGAGGCTCACAATGAGATGCTGGGTTTTTATTTAGCTCAGGTGTTTCTTTTGAAATAAAAATTAATAAAAATAGATGCACTTAAATAACTTAACATCATACAGAACGATTATTATGATCATTCAAATGTATTTAATATATTCAAAAACATGCATTAACATGACTTTTTTCCATTGGTGCAACTGTAATTCTGGTTGCACCATTTGACTAATTGGTTGCGCTACCTGACTTTTCAAACTCAATTAAAATCTAACAAGCATTAACTTGGACACCTATATTATCTTTTGGCCTTAAAGTAAAGTGTATACATATATTTTTAAAATAAACCATAAAATTGCTACAAAACCATTATTGTTTTGTAGTTTTCTAGGGGTCATACCACCTGACATGGTAACTTGACCCAACCTCAGCATTGCTCAAAAATGTCAAATCACCAAATATTTGTGAGAAAATTGCTAATCTTGCAGCATAGGGGTCATTTGGGGTATTCTTTTGTGATGCCATATCCTGATCATAGTTTTCTTAAAGTGATATTACATAAAAATGCCTGTTTTTTTAATGGGTGCGCCATTTGACATTTGGAGAAATGCATTTTTCTGACAAGTTTTTTTTTTTTTTTTTTAATCGAATACATTTAAAATATCACTGTTTCAAAACTGTAAATAATTTATAAGCAAATTAACAATCAAATAGTTTGGCATAATTGTATAATATTTTACTGAGTAAAATTTAGTGTTTTATTGAGTAAAACTTGTTAATACAAATTTGTTCTCTGCATACATGTTCGGATGGTTGCACCACCTGACATTTTGGAGCTCTGGAACACCAAAACTCAAAAAATGTTTTACATTTAAATAAAATGAAATTGGTTCCATATAAAGTAGATATCATAGAATTGTATATATTACATGTATTTATTTAAAACATGTTTAGGAAAATAATGGCTTCGGACACAAAAAATACACATCATGTCATTGACCACTATACGCTTTTTAATTCATAAAAAGAGCAGAAAAATAAAACCTCTTCTGGCATTCATTCTTCAAATTCCAAGTATCTGTGGCTGGTTTAACTACTTTGAAATGAAGGAGTATTACTTCTACAGTCTTTCACAAAGGATTTTGGGTCACAATGGTGTGAACGTCTTGAATACTTTGACACATTTTTCTGCAGTCAGGGAATCGTTTCCAGATTTTTTAAAATCTAATCATCCAATCTTTCCTGAATGTACAGTACACCAAACTTCCACAGTACAGAGTGGAGATGGAATGCAACCGATTTATTTAAGATGTAATCTAATCGTTCTAGGCAAGATGCCCGATTAAACTTAACATAATACAATTTACGTTACAATTGTTTCAGTGAGTTAACCTGGTTTCAATGATTTTCTATCCCCACTCTCTCCTTTTTCTTGCCTTGAGAGGGCATTATTTGAAAAGCCTTTCCCAAGTCGGTTACCCACCCTGTGACATCTATATTTACTTTGACACTGCCTTAAAAAGACAAAGGAAGAAAGAATGGGTACTTCACAGAGAAATGCATGAATCAACAGCAACAATCATGTGGAACGTAGGCAGTAAGAAACCACACAATAATCATCTATAATAACTATTTACATCATTCTTTCATGTAATTGCATCATGTGGCTTCCCAATACTATAGAGCTGGAGCAGATGTACAAGCTTCATCCAGGGAGTGATCCCTCCTAGACGGTGCTCCTACCACTGCACTACTGTTTACTGAGCAGGATTTCTATGGCTGGATTTTTTAGATGTCTGGTATGATTACAGTGTGAAGTAGGGTGGGAGGAGCTGAAAAGTCATCTGCTTGAATAGACTACACCAGTGGAAGACAGTACTGGATTAGAGTGTCAGAAAACAATCTACAAACAGCTATCACAATCAATAGGCATACACACAAAGAGGGGGGAGGAGGTTCAGTAGCAGGTGAAGTACTTTGGTGATAAATTGGTCTGCATTCAGGTCTTTTGATATACACCACCTCGCAAATTAAGATTTAATCTCCACTGGTTCAGAAGGATGACTGCGTGAATTGATTCTAACACAGTTGCAGTCAGTGTTTTACTGAACACAACAGACGTGCTCTAATTTTAGACCTGGACTGCACAGCATGCCTAAAATCCTATTGAGCACAAGCAAATGACAATTAGAAATTTTACTCTGCTGCCCCCCCCTCCAAAAAAGGGGAACAACCACAAAGGTACCCAAGTCTTGCACACCTGCAACATGCAGATTTCGACATCAAACGCTGCAATTATTTCAAATCAGTGGTATTTATTAATTCCTTCAGTCTTTAAAACTCCTGAATATCAGTGTTGTCCTCCGTCTAAATGTGCCCATGACGCCTCGTGTGACAAACAGCTCACCCTCTTCAGGAGGCATAAAGCCCAATGCCCTCAACACAACAATTAGGTCAGGTCGGGGTTATAATCACCTTCTTATTTGAGGAATTGTAACTGCACTGAAAATATAACATCTGTATCTCAAATGACATATGTGAGAAGTGCTGCTGAAACGGACATAGCCTGAACATTGACTCAAACACTTGTTATAAAGGGTGCTTGAAATAATTAAGAGATGCCACACTTAAATCTCTTCACTCTTGCTGGCTACACACAAAAAAAAATTAAATGTCCATGTCTCATGGTGTACATTGTGTGTGATCAAACTCATGTAGTGACAGCATAGGAAAAGCTCAGTCCAAACCCATCATTCAGTTAGCTTTCAATAGTATTGATTTTTTTTTTTTTTTTACGTAAAAGACGTTTCTGCAGTAACATTAAAACATGTAACACTAATATGAAAACTGAAGGAAGATAGTATACCTGTTTTTTCATTTCTCTCAGTCCTTTGTTTAGTTATTTGCTACATGTTGTTTGGGATTGCAGTCTCACACAGCATGCTGTCTTCTGATAACTTTTCAAAACTAACCAAAGGGAAGTGCGTCTAGATTAAATCCGTAGGGTTTACTAGTCAGCAATAAAGCATTACGCAATCTTGATATGCTTCATCTAAACATGCATCATCTTGGTAATATGTTGTTTGAGACATCTGAAATCTTGTCTTTCCTTGACTCGAAAATAATGTAATGCACAGAAGGCTCAACAGAAAAGCAAGTATGACAAAATGAATACAGGACACAATCTTCTACACATTACTTTCATAAAAAAGAACAAAAAAAACTTTTTATAACTGCATAATCTTTCACTCTGACTCCATAAAGTTTCAAATACAAGTTAATTTAGCAGGTTTCTTTGATACAGCTTAAATGCCAGGAAGGCTTAAGTTTACATGCTGTTTCTCACCAATACTGAAAACAATGATTCTCCAACTCATCAATAATGGAAGATTAAACACCTCTGAGATGACGTGTGTCCTAATAGAATAGAGTCTATGTATATAATATAATCTTACAGTTCAGGGTAACTGTAGTACCGGCACAAAACTAATGTTTAGACCAAGACAGATTCTATAGCCTTTTAATTACTTAGACTCCACTTACTGCTTAACACAAAATGTTACGATAAGAAAGGACCCCAGTTACACCTTGTTAGACCTGGTTTGAATTCTCTCAGAACTCAAGTTAATGGGGAAGTTGAGATCATTCCCACTAAAAAAACAAAGCAAGTGTTTGAGTTGTGCGAGTTATTTGGTAGTTTATAGGGGAAATCAATGCTGCTTCTGAAACCAAAGCACTCAAAGTATACCTAGTGTAATATTAAGATAGGCTAATCTGCCATCAGATATGCTTTAACAAGACAAAAAAGTTGGAAACTATGATAGAGGTTACAGAAAAACTACTGACTGACCTCACAAAATATTAACAACATAAGCAGCTAAAGGGAGCAAATATATTAAACAATTAAGTTGTAAGCTGCAAGTGTCATCACTTCATATTCAACCATTAAGTTAATATAGGGGACACCTGACAAAAGACATTAAATGCAAAATTAAAGGAAACAAAACAAAATATCACAAGCTAGGTTTACTATGTACAGAACAACACTAATAGATGTATGTACCAAGATGAATGCTTTGTCATACAAATGGCCTATAACCTATACAAAACTCAATTTCAATAAATTTCTTCTGAAGACAGCCCATGACTGACGATGCGACTTCAGCAAAAGTAGCTAATGCGTTGCTATGGTGTCCTAATTATTGACATGGAGAGGATGATGCGTAGTGGTGAAGGCTGAATAACGGAGGGGGAGCCCACCCACTGTTTCCTCAGGGCTGCTGAAGAGACGCAGGAGCAGGCTGGGGGAGAAAAGCTTGCATGCTTCTCAGTCTCGGACTTCATCCATGAACGCTGCTGTAATCGCCGTAAAAATATTCAACCCCCCAACAAATTCCAGAAACATTCGATTCAGGTGTTGAAAGTGACAAATGAATAGGACATTTCAATTATCCTGCACAGTTACCAAAAACAGATGGAAAGGAAAATAATAAAATAAAAAACAGGAATTGTTTGCACATCATACTGTATATTATACATGTCAATCATTATCTGGTCACTATAAATACAACATTTTCTCGGTACGATCATATAAAATAGCAACAGAGCAGAAATGTTTATTTTAGTATTTGGCTGAAGCACCTTTTGCAGTATGAAGAGGCTCCTATGTTCTACAACAGCTGTCTGGATTTTAAAATGAGGACTGTATCTGTACTGGCCTGGAAAAATCAATGATTTGGTCGATCTTCGTTTGGAATGGGAGATTTTTGCTTCCGTTATAAAAAAAGTTTTTATTTTTTTCTGGCTCCATATACATATGCTACTATTGCCATGTTTGGGATGATTTAATTTTTTCTTCTTAAAAAATAATATTGAGTAATTTTAAGCAATGTTATGATGTTCTAGAAAAACCCCTCGGAGCGTATGTGAAATCTTCTTTTAAAAAATAAGTGACAACTGACATTGTTTTCCTTATTGGAAAGACAGGCTATGCTCTTACTAAGTTAACAGCAATCTGTAGCTTCCTATAAATGCTTAATATAGGCCTGGCCTTCATTTATAATTCAATGCTAATATAATTATCAAAGTCTAATGTCTAGCAAAGTAGACCCATTTCAAAATAATTCTTGAGGAAATAAGAAAACAGTTCACAGGTCAACTCAGCAATAAGTGAATTAGGGAGCAGATTGATTGGAACATTTAAACAACTGAACGTTCACTTCAAACTGATTAGTGAAGCCATTCTGTCTTCATAAGCAGGTTTAGTCATACATTTTCCCTTATTTATTTTTCTTCTGTAGGAAAAAAGTAAAAAACAAAACAAAACAAAAACAGAAAAATGAAAAATGAAAAACACAAATCTAATAATTGTAAATGATTAATATAACTCCTATTCTGCACTTATAAACACCACCATTCCACCCCTGGAGGACTTGTCTGCTAGTGAGTGCTAAAAGATGGGTTCCAACTCACTGAAAACTGATTGCAGGAGAGTGATACCAGCAGTAAGGAAAATAACATCTGGGTGTTGCATATGGTGCCTTCATGGCCACAATATAAACTACAAACATGGGTTGAATGTACCAGATGGTATCATATACAGTGAGTCAGTCACTGTCTTTACACGGCCACTAATATTCCACTAGTACTTGGAAAACAGAATACTCAATCTATATTCAGTCAGATAAACAGCATATTTTGGAATATGGATCAGAGGTATTGCGATTCAGAATATTCTGAATATTGAGCGAGGTATATTCCTATAGTATTCATATACTAAAGGATTTCTGAGCCATGTGAAAGGCATATTCCCAATATGAGACACAACCAACAAATATGCATCTGTAAAAAGAGAGCCAGAGTGATCCTCAATGCGTCTACTCACTAGCCATAAAGACAGATATGTCAATTGGAATCACACTGAATTAAGACCCATATAAACCATCTAAAAATATTAAATTTACATATCTGAACCACCCCCCCCCCCAAAAAAAATGAGGCTACAAGAACACCAATTCATATATTACAGGTGAACTCCAAACCCTTTTACTGCAGCACACTCTGCACACTTAGCCTACTTAATAGCATGAATGTAAATGCCATGTAAATGTGAATATTGGGAATTTCCGACGGATGAAACAGAACATTCTGAATTCCAAATAAATGGGTCATGTAAATGTACTGAATGAAACTGCAACAATGGCTAAATATATGCACACCTGAAGCTTAAAATAAACAAACAGACAACGTAAACTAAAGAGTATAACCGGAGACTAAAATATGTAAATGGTGGATTTAAAAAATGCATGTTGCATTTAATAATTACATAAGGCTATGGAGTCTGAAGAACATAATCCTGTTAAAGTAACAGTGAATTTCCATTCAAAAACAATGTCTATGTTGAATGCATCTTCATTAAAAAAAAACAAAAAAAAAACTAAGAACAATAGCATTTCCTCACTGGGTGGATTAAAATATACGAACAAGAACACCTCAAAAAGAGATACTCCAGAATTATTAGGAAACAGTCTTCAAAAAATAACGCAGCTCTGCACTATTCTCAGAAACCTTTTGGGATATAATATCCCCTTTGACACAGGAGAAAAATTATTTCATTTCAAGAGAAACTTCAATGTTTATAGTGTTCATATGTAGGTTCTAGTTTGTGAAAGACAGACCTGTTTTCCCAACCCTTTCTACCAAAAACAAAACAGTGGTTTCTGCTTTCATTGTGAGTTAACATCCTCCTGTACATCCCTTCTCACCCATCTGCTAAAAAAAGAAAAGACAGAAAAAAAAGAAACAAGAAATCAGCTTAATGCCTGTGTGTGGGCTACGTGTGTACTACTACTGCTACTTTTATTACCAGATTTGTATCATTACATGTGACTAAAAGGAGTAGATTAAAGCCTTTTCTCTTCAACCTTGCTCACCACTGCTTTACATACACTACCGTTTTCAGAAGCTCTTTCTAAAACTTCTCAGTTAAGTACAGTAACAGCACAGGGTTAGTGGTCAGTAAAGTGCCCATAGTCAACAATCATCATCACAGTACGAATTCAGAATTTCCTCACACATTGTTTTGAATGCTATTCTGGAAACGTCGAACGAAAATGATCTGCTCTGTAGTTGTTAAAGCTGTACGGTTCTGAGTGCACAGCTACTGGCAGGGAGACAACACTACAGTTGTTTACTTTCATTTTCATGCACTGTCATTCTCTGACACAAAGCCCACACTTCCACAGCACACTGACACCTCACTTTTGTCATGCTGGCAGTTAACCATTGCATGTGTAAGCAAATGTGTTTTACAAGTAATTACTGCATTTCACCTTCAGAATCTAAGCTGTCTGCCTCACTTTAGGAAGTTCTGGTGTTCTCACTTTAAACTCCATTAAAATGAGACAAAGAGGACAGCAGCAGGAGCAGGAAAAATACCTCTTCCCAGGTGCAGCAGTAAAATCTCATCTGAACAAATATTTACCAAGTTACACATCGTGTATTAGTTCTGCCAGCCTTGAGAAAAGTCCCATATTTAAATCTGTAGGCCAAAGCGTTCCTAGCTAGCTCCTTGTAAAGAGCCTCCTTGTGTACGTGTGGGATTACAGTGAAGGTGAAACAAAAGGACATTTCCTCTGGAATGGAAGGAGCCGCTGAGTCTGGATCTATCGAAATGCAGAGTGGACTCCAGAACCTGGAAAATGGAGTCCCCACAGGGGAACTCGAGAGGCAATTGCTACTCCCAACTACTCCTGATACACAAAGCTTGTCTAATGCCTGGAAGCAGAATACAAACTCCAGAATTCTATTCAGCGATAATTCTGAGACTTAAAATAGACACTTGGAAACAAAATAAGATGCCTTCTTAAAAGTGAAGTCACTAAGACATTAGCATACGGTTTGAACCCAGAAAGTCCGATTACATTTTTTTTTTTTTTTTTTTTTTACTGTAATTTGGGTTTTCAAAAGGAACACATTTCCACACCCCTTTCAAGAAAATCATGATTTGGTTTACCCCCAATCATTGGGGCAGTAAAGGCAGAGTGCGATGAGAATGCGTGTCATGTCTTTAATTCCGCAGGCATAACCGATACAGGCACACCCTATGTTTATGGAATCAGGATGCCGGCATACTGCTTTGGCATTACCACTGACATTAACCACACTGCAGTTCAAAGGGAAATCCCAAATGAATACCCTGAAAAATACCACGCTTAACGATATTGCTGGCACTAAGCACTGTCCTGCCTTGACCCCCTGGAAATTCACCCCATGTGAAAAAGGGTGGAAAGGCTTTTGGAGACTACATGACCGTCTGTTCGTCTCCCACACAAAGTGCTACAAAGTTATCACAACAATCAGGTTTTGCTTATGGCACACACAGAAAAACAGTCCTTGCGCCTTGGACTGCACCAGTGACTGGAAACTTGACAATAACCATGCTCTGGCATGATTCTGGCTTTATATGACTTTATAGGGCTTCAAGTGTAAGCACAATGTATTCAATATTTATAGTAAACAAGCACTATTGTCCTAATTTCAGAAGAGTCCACTTGCTCTGGCTCTAACCGATGAGCCTAACCCAGGCAGTTCAAGCTGGCTTAGCAAGGTCACAACTGTTTAGAACTGCAAACTCCAGGTCCATTGTGCAATCTTGAAAACATTCTAGTTTTCAATACGCAAGGGTTCAAACGTTCACTCTGGAGTCACACAGGACGTTGAAATGTATTGATTCTGGTGACACTTGTCTAAGGACTTTCACAACATTACGTTTATTTATTTTTGTAAAAGTTTTTGAAGAAAAACAGATTCACAAATAGATACCAAAAAGTATAGAAGGGACCAAACACAAACGTGTGGTTTGCACAATAAGGTACCAATAGTGACCATGACAGAAGACAGGATTTTATTATATTATGGCAAGGTAGAGCAAATAAAACCATACAGCAATATAAATGTCTATTCACTTTCACAGTGTTTATAATTTCAGAGTAATTGAAATTGCAGTGAAAACAATATTGTTTTTAAAATGGAGTTCAAATTACAACAGGGTCCTTCCAGAACAGCTGCAGAAAGATTCCATAATGTGTTCCAAAACAATTTAAAACTTTACAACTGTTCAATTCACAAAAGAATGAGTGTGTAACAAAACCAAGCACACATGGAAAATATAGAGATGCGGAGGGAAAAGGGAGAAATAGAAACGTAACCCTTCTTGTGGTCAGCTGCTTAGTACATTCAGGCATTTATGATTGGGATTGAACCACAGCAAAGGCACCTCCCCGGCAAACGTGTAAGAGCGACTCCACAGTCATAGGCCTGGCCTTGATCAGCTGTCCCAGATGGCACGGAAATGCTCCAGCTGAAGACTCTTGTTCATGAGCTCTTTTTACAATTACTAGAACGTAATGGCCTTAAAGTGCAAGCATCAGACGGCAACAAAAAGCCAGCATCCATTTACCGAAAGCTGATCACATTCATGAATCTTTTAAACTGACAGACACTTCAAGATGCCACTAGGAGAGCTGTATAATAAACACATTAAGCTGCAAATGGCTGGTATGGAGCAGTAAGCACAAGATGTGCCACTGCGATGAGCAAAGGGGGGGGTGTTTCTGCACAAGAAGAATGGCATCTGAAATTAAATCCACAAGTCCTTCTATTGAACAGCTGAATACCATCGCAAGCTAAATATTTAATTGGACAATGCATTTAGAGTTGTCAATGTTTTTTAGTGTCTTATATTCTTCAAAACTGTTTCTAGATCTTCTGATCTCTCTGACCTTGGAAACCAGGCTGAAGCCCCTGAAGTCTGACTGACAGTGGGATTCACATAACTTCATGTGAGTAAGCATGTACCAGCAACTTTATATATTAGTTTCCCCACTATTTAAATAGGAAGTGTTTTGTTTGTTTGTTTTTTAAATCAATCTGTCAATGTATTTCATAATTAACATTAAGTTATTTAAAAAAAATGAAATGTCTACCAGACTGAAAATGATATCTTCTTCTAGAAAAACTATTTGCAAACCAAGGTTTTCTTTTGTGAGCGAGGGGGATTGGGTTATCTGAATAGAATACCACAGAGAAACAATGCAATTATTTACTGTAGAAATACACTTAAGATGGGTCAATATAACTTAGGCTGATTAAATAATAAATCTAGACTTATTTGATAACCATATGTTTAATTTAACCAGAGGGGGGAATAAAATCTTATAATTATGATAAATTATGTGTGTTTTCTGGTATGCGAGATTCTGCATGAGCACCCTTTAAAGACTTTTCTCTGATGTGAGCCAGCACAAGGATGGAGAGACATGTCTTTACATTAATACTTTTGCACAAGCTCAAAAAATACATAGACTAATTCTAACTGATGTATTTTACAAATTACAATAAAAGGTACATTTTAATAAAATGTTATTTCTAAAACACATTCTCTGTGCACCATATGTCACTGTATTACAATGCTTGTTGATAAACAGTGTATAAATCTGAAAAATACATTATATTTCAGGAAGTAGTGATTTGAATGACAAAAGCATTGGAGAAACCTACTAAAATATTGGGCAATAAATAACATGCAGGATCATATATTACCAGTTACTAGTCTGGGGCTCCTCCTGGCCTGTGGTACATTGAACAGTCTTTACTCCAGTATGCTGTAGGATCTGATTTTCCTGTTAAATACTGAAAGGGGCTTTTAAGGGGGCACAATGTGTGTCATGCACAGCCAGGGATTGTCCAAAACAAAGAACAACCACAATGGCAATCACCCAGAAACAGAATGCCTGCATCTTTGATAAGCCTTTTGTGTGGTTTCATGATACTGACAACAGCTGCCAAAGGGAAGGCATTTTGGTGGGAGCTTCAAACTATCTCCAGATTTCTTCTTTCTGAACACTTCATTTTTTCCAATGTTTAAGACTGAAAAAACTAGACTTTATGAGCAGAATGTGTTGAAGTATCTTTCACCATGAGCTGCATTTTGTGAAAAACAGCTGCAAAACTTCAGAGGGCATATCCCTACTCCCTGCTATGCCACATGCTATCTGAGCTACAGCACAGAAGTACAAGTCAATGCCAACACTATTGTCAATAAGGAAAGAAAGTAGATTCTGTGATGCAACTTTAACCTCTATAGCAAACTGTAGGAGTTACAAAATATAAATCTGCACCAGCAAATCATTCTATACTTTCCAAAAAATAAACTTGCATAGAAGAACATGAACATGACAAGAGAACAAGGATCCAGACGATACCAAGCTCAGATAATTAACAGGAATGGTATCTTTCAGGTGTTTGCACAGGTTCAATGAACGGGTTACCCCAACAGTCCTTTATTAAAGTACCTTATTAACGATCACATCAATAAATCAATGACATTTATTCACCTAGTTCTAGGAGAAAATTGATCTCTGGTTTTTATGTGATAAATAAACAATGTTGTTTTGCTCGACTTCAGTCATGAAAACACAACTTAAGCATTTCAATTCAGAGCAACTGAGCAGTGTCAGACCATTCCCATAGTATGACATTATATTAGCTGTGAAGATGCAAAGCTCAAGCACTTCTGAACAAGCTGTGTTTACAGTACTTTTGATCTCGAGTTGACTTCGCTTTAATTGAGCTGGCAGCAGTTCAGCAGCCACTACATTCTGCACAGAAGAGAAAAAAAGAAGCTGAGCAAAGAACAGGATCTGTCCGAGTGGTGCTGCAGTGTTTCACTTTCGTAAAAACATGTCAAGTGCCTCTTAAAAAAAACTATATCAGCATCTATATCAATGTTCATGTAAAAACACATATGTAAATAAAAACAAAATGTCTGAATGGATAGGATCTTTGTTCCACCTGTTGTTCAGAAAGGCAAGTATAAAGACCAGTCCTAGCCTTTTGTACTAGGAATCCTCCAAATATTAATCAAATTGTAAATTAGCAATTGTGCTATAAATACTATATAGTTTTCTGAATAAATGCTGTCTTGATACTGTTGCAGAAGCTTCCTATAAAGTAATACATACATTTAAAAAATGTAGTCCTATACAATTATTTTCTTTCTTTCAGGAATGACTGAAGGAAACTTGTTTGTCATTTAGCAATTAATAAATACGACCATTTGTTGTACATTATAACTCCCTACAGGAAATCCTTGCATTAGTGGAAGATGGAGGAAACTAGAATTTGGTCAGTAGCTTCTAAGAGTAGGGAGGACCTGTGTGGACACCAGACACAGAGCTCAAACATAATAAACAGATCCCTCTCCCACTTGAGAAGTATACTTCTCAATTAATTTGTTTCCCAACATGCATTATGGACTTAGTTTCTCAGTCAAGGCAGGCTTTGGACTGTTTAAAATTGGAAAATGACAACTTCTCACACCCTTTGTTTAGGCAGTAGTGTGGAGTAGCAGTTACAGTGTGGTATAGTAGAGGGTCATGGGTTCAAATTGTGGATTGTGAAAGACTTTTGCGGTACCCTTTAGACAGGTCCTTTACCGAGATTGCTCCTATAAAAACCCAACTGTGTAAATGGGCACACAAGCAAGTCACTGTGGACAGAAGCGTCAATTCTGCAAACCACACAATCAGTTATTGCCTCTCTGACTAACTGGACCCACAGATTTGTTAACATGACCGTAAAAACAATTGATTGGAAGGCTTGTTTGTGTCTCCCACTCTCTACATATGCACAGTACTACTATATAAATAGAAATAGACAGACACACATAAATAATTTAAAAAGTCCAAAGGCAAACTTGAAGATCAGAGATAGGCACACAGTATCATTAAAATAAAGCATGTGAATATTTTTGTATAGGCTATATTTTATTCCCCAGATCATTCAAAGAAAAAAAAAAATATATATCAACTTATAAACGGCAAGTAAATTTGAAAAATAGTTATTTCCTTTTGTAGGCTAGGACATTGAAGCTTACAGTTTGGAGATTACCTACTGAGCTTAATATTTTCCTATCCATATATTTTCTTACTAAATGAGTTTTAATTAATTTGGTGCATTAATTCTTAGAGTCCCATAGAAAGGTCATTTAATATATATTCTTAAATAAATGTGTTTTAAAAATGATATCCACTAGCTGTCATAATACTAACTAACGAGAAAACTTGTAGAAAACCACATAAATAAGGCAGTCAATGTGCCCACAAAAGGTGCTGACAGCATGGGAGATATACATATGACACTCCTCCTCCAGAGCCCTGGGTTTTATTAGGCCCTGCCCCACAGGGACCCCCTCACAGTACAGGTCAACTCCACTGCAGACTGTTCACAGATGAAGGGAGGGGGGACAGCTCTCTAGAACAGTGGATGCAAGAAAAACCTTAACTTGATTCACTTTAGTTTTAGATTCTGCATATTTAATGTTTCATAATATTACGCATAATGGTGTATGATCTATAACAATAAGACAACGACTAAGGGATTTTGAAATCCCAGACAAAGAAAAACAAATCTAGACTGTGTAAGACCACCAACAATGGTAACAAGCCAGTTTCTTTCGGGGAGACTTACCTATTTTACTGGAACATAAGAGTAGGCACAACCACTGAGGCTTCCAAAATACTCCATTATAAAGCACCAATATAATAAATCTTGACCAAGAGATTCCCACTGAGTCCAAGACAGAACTGTCATGATGTAAACTGAAGCACATGCCAGGCAAGGATGTGCGCAAACAGCAGCTTATCTCCTCTGTCATCTGCTCCTAATGACAGCTGACAAACTACCAATGCAAATCCTTTTTCGAGCTGCTGATGAGATAGAACCCCCCCCTCCCCCTCCCCCTCCCCCACTCATCCCCACCCCCAACCCCCAGGAAAATCCAGCACAGCAGAGCACTCGAAAATTCCTCTAGCTTCTGTTGCTTTACTCAGAAAAGTGGTTTCCTTTTTACCGAGATAATAGACTGCTCTTTCATCACATGACAGAGAAACGACAATGGCAAAGCTTCATAGCAACAGACTAGATAGTGCACTACACGTAAGTACTGTGGCTTTTGTTTTCAGGCTTCGTTCTTGTACAGTCTCATTCTTTAATTTCACTTTCAATGAAACCTAAAGCTTTCATGCATTTACATTTTGTTTAACCTGGGCTGGTGCAAAGCTCACGTTTTTTTAAACTGATTATGCTAATGTGAAAAGAAAAAAAAGTCTGGCCCGTTCCTGTGGGCTGCTCAGTGGCAGATTAAGACGTATACTTGAAGATCTTTCCCATGTCATAATCAAGAAATATTCCCCTTTCAACTTTCTCGGGTCATGTATAGCGGAAAGTGATGTCAAACCTCCCACATAAACCACATCACAAACACTTCTATTAATTAAAAGACATTCAGATGATATGATCTTAAGTCATGAATTAGCTTCCATTTTGATTATTAGCTACAAATCAAAGGAGTTGTCTAACACAATGTCTTCTTGTGTTATACAGGCCTATAAATAAATAACATCCTGAGATATGAACGAAAGGGTTATCTCTGGGAAGGTCTTACATGCGAGAGAGGATTTACTCCTAATTAGGTATACTAATGGTAAAATCACAAGAAGTGGATTGTTCTGCAGGGGGAAATTCACATAATCTGATTAAATGATGGAGACTTTTAACACGGACGGGTATCACCATTTTAAATCCGATACACCATTTGTTCTACTTAGCATGATTTGGCAAAACATAAATAGCTTGAATGTAGGTCATAATAAAGTAATATTAAAACATACTAATACATACAAATATAAATAAACAAAATTGCAATTGCACTACCTGCTTTACAATTAGGTGAGTATCTGACCAACCATCTGTCATGAATACATACTCAATGCTGTCAAGATTTAACCCTCAAGATAATGGTCCTACAGGCAGTTTGGTCTTAGAAAGCTGACACCGGACATCAGAAAAAAGCCTTATCTCAATATGTGTTCTCAACGGCTGATGTGTTGGAGGAAGGTGAAGGCTCAGCAATTATTGTGCAAAAGGCATGCAGTCTATTGTCACTGCTGCCGACAGAGAGGGTATCAACCTGGTTCAGAAAATTCTTATACGCTCACCTTGGCTTTATCCCAAAAACACCCCTAGGGCATTTCTGCAGCAGTAGAATAATTGGTAATCTTTAGTCATCATCCGCTTCTCTCTGTTAAAGAAAGACACCTGTTGTTAGACAATCTGTATTCATAACTCAGTGGATTACAGAGTATTCTGAGAATCCGAGAAACCTTCTGATATTCCCTTTTTCATTAAATAATTTCGTTTATTATTTTTTGTTTTCATATTAATCTGTGCAGTACTTAATCAAAATCTTGAATATCTCACTTCACTTCTGCCTTCCCAAACATAACATTCCCAGCATTCATCACTTTGCATCCCTCCTCCACGCCAAACACCGCCTTTGCAGTTGCTCCTTGGCTCAATCTACCTGGTGGAGGGCGTTGTTCTATTAGTGAAATGAGTCTAAGCTGAAACTAACTATTTACCTACTGAATACATCTGTTGGGGTTATCCAAACTCCTCAAATCTGCATATGGCATTTCATGAAAATTGTGCTGCACAAACGCTCTAGTGAAATCTAGGTCTACATGGTAAATATGAATAAAAACAACTATTAGATGGTATCATCCTGATTTAAGCCAATCCCAGTCTCACAGTTCTATACAACAAGAACTGCGGTAATGTTCTACTGTAACATAGTCTACCTTATTTTATAGTAGTTTCTGAAACCATCTTTCTAATGGACATCAAAACAACAAACTTGAAGGAGGTTTGCAGAGGATTTAAAAGTATTTTGTGGTGAGAGGGAAATGTATGTTATAATGAATATGGACTAGTATGTACTGCAGCCCAGAAGGAAACCCCACTGTAATGATTTGTTCAATTACATTATAAACAAAATAATCATAAATACTTTGTGTCTTAAGACTCACTATTCTGCTCAGAGTAAAAATCAGGTCTCAGTTTGCTGCTACTTATATGTAAGGCTATCTAGAATAGTACTTTTAACTTTTGGTTTCCATTATACACAACGCAACAGTACACATCCAAGTTGTTACCGTAACTCTATATAAAGAAACACTGACAGTAAGTCATTCACAGTGAAAATGGTATGACATTGGAAAAGTATCCAGTTCAAGGAGTCTTCTCAAAACTACGAAAAATGTCACTTGGAAATAGAAGAATCTAAACTAATACATATTTAAGATTTGATCTATTTGGATGTGGAAATCATTTCATTTTTAATTTTCAACATTTACATGTGTCATGGTACAAAACAGGAAAAAAAAAAAAAGGCATTTCCTATTTCCTTGAATGTTCTTATTCTCATACCACCACAAAATGTAAACTGTGAAAATCTAAGACTTTCAAATGAAATGTGAATATATCACAATTATATAGCCTACTGCATATTTTGCATCCATCCCCTGTGCAAGAACCAGTAAAACTAGCAGGTATGGTTCATTTGGATGTAATAGGCCATGTAGTGACAAAGACAGCACTGCTAGTTATGCTAGTAAAAGCATGCTAAGGAGAGGGAAGCAAACCTTAACTAGTTATAGCACATGACACAGGTAGGACGTCAACCACATTAGAAAAGTAGCTATGTTAATTACAGACATCCTACCCTCTGTCTAGGCAGTGAAGGAAAATTAAACTGTAAACCCTTAACACACCTACTCTGAAATACAACCAGATGAGGTTTATACTCTGGGCGTCATTAAAAAAAAATAATAATAATCTGCCAATTTTATATACCCATTTGTGACTCCACATAAAGAGCACTTTTTTTGATTGCAGGCCCCGCTCCCAAATATAAAACCTAATAGCTAATATAATATCACTGCACTATAAAGTGCTGTTTATCTTGTGCAGATAATTTGCAATTGTTTTAAATTCATCAACTACAACAAAAAAGCAATGAATAGTAATTTACTCCACTGCATTTTCAATGAAAGAATGCCAAACACTGTGTACATTCCACTTGGAAATAAAGAGGTGTATTAACTAATTTTGCGAATAATTTCAAACTCTTTTATTAACCTAGTAAATAAATGGTGCATTGATGAAACTGGATTAAACATTAGATATACATTAATCTACAAAAGGAAACTAGCACTAAGAGAGGGAAAGGAGGCACAGCTTTACCAAATTTGAAACTATGGGGTTCCTTGGGGGACAGAGCGACCTACTCACCTATTACATAAAATGTTGTATATAGAATACCGTTCAAAAGTTTGGGGTCACTTCGAAATGACCTTGTTTTAACTTCAAAACATCATAACATCAATTTGATTAGAAATACAGTGTAGACATTGTTAATGTTGTAAATGACTATTGTAGCTGGAAACGGCTGATTTGTAATGGAATATCTACATATGTGTACAGAGGCTCATTATCAGCAACCATCAGTCCTGTGTTTCAATGGCACGTTGTGTTTGCTAATCCAAGTTTATCATTTTAAACTAACTGATCATTAGAAAACCAATTTTGCTATTATGTTAGCACAACTGAAAACTGTTGTGCTGATTAAAGAAGCAATAAAACTTCTTTAGACTAGTTGAGTATCTGGAGCATCAGCAATTGTGGGTTTGATTACAGGCTCAAAATGGTCAGAAACAAAGAACTTTCTTCTGAAACTTGTCAGTCTATTCTTGTTCTGAGAAATGAAGGCTATTTCATGCGAGAAATTGCCAAGAAACTGAAGATCTCGTACAATGCTGTGCACTACTCCCTTCACTGAACAGTGCAAACTGGCTCTAACCAGAATAGAAAGAGGAGTGGGAGGCCCCGGTGCACAACTGAGCAAGAGGACAAATACATTAGAGTGTCTAGTTTGAGAAACAGATGCCTCACAGGTCTTCAGCATTTAGAGGATAATACAATATATAATAATATCTAATATTAATTAAATATTACTGACAAAACACCAGTCTCAACATCTAAAGTGCAGAGGCGACTCTGGGATGCTGGCCTTCTAGGCAGAGTTGCAAAGAAAGCCATGTCTCAGACTGGCCAATAAAAAGAAAAGATTAAGACAGGCAACAGAACACAGACACTGGACAGAGGAAGACTGGAAAAAAGTGTTATGGACAGATTAATCTAAGTTTAAGGTGTTCAGATCACAAAGAAGGACATTCGTGAGACGCAGACCAAATGAAAAGATGCTGGAGGAGTGCTTGAAGCCATCTGTCATGCATGGTGGAGGCAATGTGATGGTCTGAGGGTGCTTTGGTGGTGGTAACGCAGGAGATTTGTACAGGGTAAAAGGGATCTTGAAGAAGGAAGGCTATCACTCCATTTTGCAACGCCATGCCATAACCTGTGGACAGCGCTTGACTGGAGCCAATTTCCTTCTACAACAGGACAATGACCCAAAGCACAGCTCCAAACTATGCAAGAACTATTTAGGGAAGAAGCAGTCTGCTGGTATTCTGTCTATAATGGAGTGGCAGCACAGTCACCGGATCTCCTATTCAAACTCATTTCACGTATGGTTTCATGGAAAACAAGGACCTCCAACTTTTGAATGGAATTGTAAGTGAAAAGGCAAAGTTTCATCACACTCAACAGTCATATCTCTGTGGACAAAAAAGACTAAAATATTGCAGACGAAATATGTTCGGATAATATGTTGGATAGTATAAATATGGCTTTCAAAAATCCAAAGCATCAGATAATTAATCTGAAGTTTCTACATATTTAACTCCATATAGATGCGTTGAGATTAAAGTTCCCCTTTGTGTACCCTGCTTTTGGCAGAAGGTCTCGGAAACTCTGTCATTCTTGGTAGGGTTATCTCTTGTACCAAACCAGTATTACTGTTGAATGATGGGTCTGCCTCAGATTTCTCAAGAAACGAAAAGAGAAAATGTTTAGCAGGTTTGACTGGGGTGGAAAAAATATCTCATTGTGCTCCTCTCCATTCTCTTTCGCAGCAGCAGTGGGTTCTTATTGAAGGTTTTGGCTCAAGACTGAGTGATGGGTGAAATTAGTAAATAGGGAAGGGTAATATGATCTTGAAAGTGGTGGTGGGGAGGTGGTTTGGACTTGACATTATGTTGTGTCAATGTTAGCCTATATCTTATTGTGTATGCTTAAATATAATGTTAATGCAATCAAATGATTAAAAAAAAAATTATACTATAAATACTTCAAATATAACTTCTTGAAGCTTGCACAAAACTTTCAAAAATGAATAGGGATAAAAATATCCCTTTACAAAGTGCAATAAAAGCTTCATATGCTTAGACAAATGTGTGGGACACTGCTTGAACATCTTAGTCATTTAAAATAAAAGCACACACAATATGATCAAATACAGCAAACGGTAGATTCACACATATGACGCAATAGAGTAGTGTTTGAACTTTCTTCTTGTTATGAATTTAATGGATTTTGATTTCATTCTACAACCTTAAGATTTTTAAAAGAAACCATTAATTGTATATAAAACTGGTTGAAATAATGATCAAGCAATCAAGTCGCATCAAGAACAACTGCCCTTTCATATAAGGGTGAACACATAAAAAAAAAAAAAAAAAAAAAAGCTGAACTGCATTACTTACATCTGGATATGTTGTTCATATCTAGGTGTGTGTCCTTCTATTTGCTGATTTGCTATGACTACTTCACACGTGACTGGATTTACAATAGTTCTCTGAAATTAGATTTAACACAACCGATTAGCAGAATTAGTCATTAATGTTGTCTTCTTTCATTACAAGTATGAAAGTACCTACCAAGTAAAAAGGAAACTATTTGCTTTAGGTGGTAATGCACATTCAAAAAAAAGTCGTAATCTACAAAAAGAAAAGGAAGGACAAGGAAAGAAAAATAAAAGTTGCCATATATTTATAATTCATTACAAGTAGCCTGGACTCTTAAAACAAATGGCCAGGACACAGCAGCCCAGGTTTTACTTTCCAATCATAAACAAAGAAATGAAGGATGTTATTCATAGTCTATGAATGAGGATCGTTCAATAGATACTTAAGAACCAGGGTTGTACACACCGAAAATGTCACACCTCTCGACACAAATGGGAAGGGAACTGACCCCGGGCAAAGTAACCCAAGTTCTGTTACATGTAAATGTATGGCAAATTCATTAGATAATCTAAATGTAATCATATCCTAGATGATAGCCAGCAAGAATTTACAAAAGGCAACTCTTGCTTATATTTTAAGATCTGTGTGAAAAAGTTAAAGCAGCAATGCATAGCAATAAAGCCAATAAATGACATATTTAGAATTCCACAAGGCTCTCAGAAGAGATTAATTCTAAAACTGAAAACTGTAGGGATCCAAGAAAAGATGTGGAATGAAAACTGTATATGCACAGAAAGATTACTGATAAGGAGAGAAATCTCAAGCTGGGGTGATATAATTAGTGGAGTACCGCAGGGATCGGTTTTTGGCCAGTTGCTCATCCTGAATTAAATAAATGATTTAGACCCCAAAATAGTTTGTAAACTTGTGAAATTTACAGAGCACTCTAAAGTAATGGGTGCATTTGAGGAAAGGTGAAATAATAAGCTTCCTACAAATACACAACAAACATGGCACTAAGCAATAGACACAGGTCTAATGCATATTTTTGGGCAGAGGCAAACTAATATTTTGAAGGCTTATTCTATAGTAAGAAGTTCATGAGGCCAGACGTTAAGCCGTCAAGAAAACCTCAGATCATGCCTCCCAACATTTGTTTAGGAGCTTAGTTCACTGGAAAACTAACCGCGACACTGAAACTAAATGAAAGAAAAGAACGAAACAGAAAGTGACAGTAAATCCAGTTCTTCACCCAACTAAACAATACTCATACAAACCCAAGCCAACAACACGAAGAACCATTGAAAAGAAAACCTGACTGAGCTAGAGAAAAATGTGACCATGGATTTTTTTTAAGAATTGAAAATAAATGTTTCTTGCAACCTTTATTTTGTAAGGCAATTTAGGTCTGCAGGGTCTGATCTCCCTCCTGGGATATTTCTCAAACATATCAGATGATAACATATGGTACACCTTTTTAATTACGTTCTGTAAGTAATTAGAAAAATCCCACAGATTAGTCTAGTTGCTCCTCTCGGAACTCTGAAACACAAGTGCCCTCACTGGTAAACGCCTGCGATCGCACTTAAAACCACCGATGTCGTCTTGAAGGATAAAGCAATTTAAAATGAAATCCTTTAATTTGCCATCATTTATCCTGTATCCGCTAATAGTAGAGAAACCGAAAGTGCAAACAATCCTTTCAACTATAGCTATTTATTAACCACTACATTTTTGCTCTTGCATAGTAAAAGGATTATGTTGTAGTTATTGCAGAGTGTATGGCTTGAAAACAAAGCTAACACTTAAAACTAAAACATACATTTAAAATAATAGAAAGACTACTGTAAGGAGAAAACACACAAAAACCAAGCATGGAAGCTAAAATTCTGCTTTTAGAACAACTTTCTTTTACCAGCGATGTTTACTGCAGTTGTAAATGCTGGCCTTTTACCCAAAACAAAGCAACTTGGCCTCAAAAGCAGCCCTACAATGTGAAGAAGTGGGACCCCGTTCAGGAGTGTGGTGCTGTATTGAGGTGGCGGCGCGCTGCCTTCCCATGTCCGCATGGTGTAACATGATCACAGCAGCAGCGAAGGGGGAGGGGAGCTCACAGTCCTGCCATCTGTAGGTGCTTTACACAGTTCCATTCGCCAGAGTCGCTGATACAGGGTCAAAAGTTTACACAATTTTCACTCGGTTTCAGCCAATCAAATTTCTGTTCTCCAGCAGCAACTTTCACCCTACTCTCAAAGCAGTCTTGTCCTGCCCAGTCATATGATTTTGAAGAAAAAATAATTAATGGTAAGTATCCCCCGCCCCCTCCGAACTGTGACTTATACACCAGTTTTTAATTTATTTCTTCTTTTGTTGTCATTTCTCAAGGTCCATTTGTCTTTTTGTTTTTTGTTCTTTTCAAATTACAGTATTTTCTTCATGAAAGTTACTTGAGTAGCAGCTTTTACTGTATATGAGGCTTTTTGGAGAGGCTTTCATCAAATAAAAGAACCAAAATGAACAGCGATATTCAGGAATATAGAGTGGAAAATATTCATCAGCTAGGACCTAAAAATAGATCTGAAGCTGAAGAAAGAAAACACACCTGGTTCAACAGTTAGGCTTCAAGTCAACAGCTGCCAAACGACACATTTCTTCTTATCTTTCAGGTTGGAAATAAATGTAAAACTTCACTCAAATACTTTTTTCAATGAGACGTTTCTAGATTTTCCTACTATGAGACCATACAGACAGTCATTAGAGAGTATTGCCATTTTGTCACTTTCCCTATGCACTGGCAATGAGCGTTAAGGGGACTTTATTATTTGGGGTCCTTTTAATGTTGAATTCATATTAAAGAATGTATTAGTTTTGTGAATTTTTGATTATGGTTGCTATTCAGCTTAATAAACATTGGCACCCCGGTGCTATATTTTAGCCCCTACACTTCCTCTTCCATTCTTTCCTCTTGGAGCTGCTTTGCATATGCCAAGGTTTGTTTTGTCAGAAAAGGACATACAGCAAGAAGTGAAGATCTGTAGAGCCGCAATAGAATGCTGTTCTTCCAGCTCACTCGATACCCTGGGAAACCCGCCATATGGGTGTAAGGTTTGTTCACCCACTCAACAACCTTTCCGTTTGACATTTTCATATGAATCAATTTTTTCACTCGTATTTGAGTAAGATTGTGTAGGTGTGCACCTAATTTTGACTGCCAGAGTTGCAGAATAATGCAACAGATACACAGATATAGTGCACTAGAACTATAGGAGTAGGATTCTATTCCAACTGCCCTCATGCATTCAGTCAAATTCATTCAATAACTAATAAACTCAGAGGTGGGCAGGAATGTATAACGTTAGTGCTGGGAGTTAAATTAATCCTGAGCTTTCGGTATTTATACGTCTTTAACAATCTGAGCAGGTGCCGCTCCTTTCAATGAGCTTGTCACTGGGGGCTGGGGGACTAATCACAGCTCATGGGCTCAGATTAGAGCTCAGGAGTGCTGACTGTAACAAAAAAATAAACGTAACATGACAGCTTGGACACAGAAGCCAAATACAATGGAATTTCCTCTCTATGTGCACGTTAAGATTTTTTGTTTCGTTTTAATTGTATTTTTTTCATCACCACTGCTGCTACTTCGGTTTCTGTAATCATGTTTACTTCAGTTTAATGAAATCACAATCCAGGCTGTACACAAACCAGTACTGCCTATACTTCACAGACACACATGACCACAGCAAAGCCTGATTCTAGTCCATAAATAATTCATGATATTCAGAAAGAGGCTCTTCACTGGGGTGGTTGGGGTATTACAGTATGTGGTTACACACATATATCAGTATTTTATACTAGACTGGAAGAAACCGAACAGATTATTTGCACCATTTTTTGCTTGAAATAAAGTTGCAGTCAGTTGCACCCAAGATGAGATTTCACATTTTGATTGGGAGTTGTGATTCCAACTTATCTACATTGTCATCTAGGAGAATTAAACTACATTCTGGTCTTCACAAAACATGCCTATACAAAAGAGGCATTAGACAAGTTATTTTGTTTGCATCAGAAGGTTGTAGTGACCTTTTGCGGTCTAGATTGGAAATAGATAAGGATAACCAAAATGCTAAAACATGTTGTTTTATGGAGCTCAAAACAGAAATCACTCCAATGATCTGGATTTGTAAAGGATACCACTCTTAAATATAAATGTCAACTGTAATGTAGATCATATGCATTCATACGAAAAGCAACAATTTAGGAGTTTTAAAACATGGGGGAAAAAATGTACTATTAAAAAGCAATTGAATTATAGGTGAAATAAACCAGAAGCCTGAATGAAAAACAGTACATGTACCTTTAATGTACCTGTAAAAGTACAAAATATATTATATTGGTGTGGTGTTGACAGGAGTTGATTGATGACTAGGGTTGTCTTTTTGAATAGATAGACTTTATTAACCATTAACCATTATCAAAAACACAATAAAAAATAAAAACAACATTTGGTGCTACTTATAAAAGAATTTCACTGAAATCTACTGGCAAATGTATCCCTTAGGGTGAGAAAGTAGAGATAAGGAACATCAAAATCACAGGAGGATAGTAAGGTCTGCTGGTCCTAAACCCAAGAGTCACAGCCACCATATCCTGGTTTAGTGTGAAGATTAGGTCAGCCACCAAAAACGTTGCATTGCGTTACCTTGAAGAAGCAACCAGCCGGTGGCAAATCTGGCAGTAAGCAGGCTTCTGCAGAAGTGGGGGTTCACTGTATGCAGATGCTCTCATACAATGAAAATAAGTTGAGTGATGAAGCAGCATAAACAAGCTGTGTCAGTGTATTTTCACCACAACACTGGGAACAGGAGCACAAAATACACCACCAATGTCACAGACTGGTGAATGTGAGAGTGATTGTTTTAATGCTATCAATTCTGGCGAGTTTTTTTTTTTTTTTTTTTTATAATTGGAACATTACATGCTAAAACCTGTACATAACCTGAAAGAGTAAGCTGATCTGTTCAGAGAGCATATTTAAAGAAAAAGGCAAACAATCCTATCGTTTTATTTTCCTGTCCAAAATAACTGAATGCTGCTATGAACAAAAAGTGCAGTAAGTAATCCAATACATTTGGCAACATCTGGAAACACCACTATGGGGTGAAAAGGACTGTGAATGTTCAGGCCAGTAGTACTGCAAAGGTAAGAAGGAGGTCGTATTTGAGCGGTAGCTTACATTTTGTGAAAAAGTGCATTTACATACAATGCCTATAGAAAGTTTACAACCCTTTCCAAAATGTTGTCATCTTTTAGGCTGGAATTAAAATGGAATATCCCGCGGATCAGGTAAAGACAATTATTAAGAAGTGCAAGATATACGGCAGGCAACCCTGCATAGATCAGGCCGTCCCTCCGAACTGGATAGCAGAGGAATGAGGAGACTGATCAGATAGGCACCAAGAGGCCAATGGCAACTTTACAAGAGCTACTGGTCAAAGTGTGCATGTGGCAGGATTATCCCCAAGCACTATACAAATATGATCTGTATGGTGTGTATACATAGGCTACATAAGATAACGCACAAGCATTTATAAACATAAGGTGAACATTATTAGTACCTTTGTCACAATAATCTTGGTATACAGCCACAAACCAGCACACCACATTTGCAATAGTTATGCAACTTTGGATTTGGCTCCAGGCCACCGCTATGTTAGAACTCCATTGTACCCATTTACTGCATGCATTTAATTAAGGTTACCACAAACAATTCCTTACAGTGAGGTTGATTAAGTCAATCCTGAAGATGGATGTACAAGAAGAGAAAAGTATCCCATACATTTGAACTGCCCAAGCCCAGTTCCTTACCTCACCTCTATTGTGCCTTAATGTTCAGATTTTCAGTTCACATAAGAAGTATTCTTGCAAGATTGAGAATCACTGGATTTTCTCCAATCCAAATGTTATCCAGCAATGCAAAGCCCTGCTGACCATCTGAACACTGAGACGAGCTTCAATGCCAGCACTGTACAGGGAGCAGGGAATACTATGTAATAGCAAGGCAACCTGGGGCTTCACCTTCAATCCCTTGTGTGCGTGTTTTTTTTTTAACCAAGGTACGTACTGTTTGGGAACCACTACAGCAATTTGTATCCCATTCGTTTTTTCTCCAATTGACAACTGATGCGTTTTTCTTTGCAGCATGTGAAAGACTACACAACACAACACCAGATTTTCTCCTGACAAGGCCCCTAAGTATGCATCTAGCTGTAGGCTGTTCATTCTTTTCGCTTAGCTTTGGAAACCACAGAAATTGGCATTTGGTTTCAGTTTGGAACTGAACTGTGGTCAGCTGCATTTCCACATCTGATTACTTTTCTCCCAAATGGGACTTTTTCATTTTGGCAAAGAAATGTCCTGACAATGGAGGTAACTGAGCCTTCTTTGTGCCTGGCTCAAAAGGCAATTTCACTTCAGCCTGTACTATACTTATTTTACATTGATGTCTAAATAAACAGGAATAAAATACTACCTATGTGAAGCCAATCTGTACAACATTCTTCTGTTTCAGTAGACAATGGCAAACTTTACGAATCTCTGTCAGTTTTGCCAACAAAACACAAACTATTCAGATCTATTCTTCTGTGTTATGCTGCAGGTTTCTGAATTGTATGCATGATTTGATTGAGAGCAAAACTGCTTTTCTCAATTTTCGTGAATCTGACAAGAGCTTCATAAATACCAAAAGAGACAAAAACAAGCTGCATCTAATTCAAGTGCACGAAGAATAAATTTATAGAAATGTGTAGAAAAATCCAAGTAAACACCATTTGAATACAACATGGCCAAAATGCAAATATTG
Organism: Amia ocellicauda; assembly: GCF_036373705.1. Lineage (NCBI taxonomy): Eukaryota > Metazoa > Chordata > Actinopteri > Amiiformes > Amiidae > Amia > Amia ocellicauda. The sequence goes on from NC_089851.1 coordinate 20,925,167, forward strand.
ACAACGGGGAACTGTTTGAATCTTGGATCTAAAAATTCTCCAAGGAATCCCCTATAGTAGCTGCATGTTAAAGGAACTAGCACCTATCATTTTACATACCAGCATCTAGCATTTCATATTTCAGAAAGCCTGGCAGTTTCTGTCACCCTGTCTCTGCACAGTCTGATGTGCTGGTTCATATCTCTTTTAAACTTGAGGCAGGAAAAATCACTCACAGGCAAATTACACATGTAGCAACATCTAAAATCATGTGAATTACATTTATTTAGTATTTTTAGTTTTGCTCATAGCTCCAGACACCGTGCTCTAAATGTCATTACATTTGTATAGTGTTTATTATGCTAGCATAAAAGTCACCTTGCATTTCAGAAGATATAGGCCTACATGAGGTTAAATGACAACTTCGGTCCTTTTAAAAACAAGTTCGCTGTAACCTTTGTGATAAAAGTTGTCTTTTTAGATCTTTGTACTCATTGTGTTGCTCCTACAGCAGGTCGTATCAAGCATAACACTGGTCTTATAGCTCTGGAAAAAAAAAGTCCCAGTACAGAAACAGCAAAGGGAAAACATCACAATTGGAGCAATTAATGTAACCCACAGAAACAACAGAATGTGACAATTAGCCTAGATAGAACACCTTCATTTACCTCCCTTTAGATGTATGTATCCAATGAGTCACAAAACTGTTCTGCATTGCACCGTAACTTCAGTTTTCACTGTGATGAATGTTTTCTAACATTCACTATGACCACAATGAAGTAAAAAACCCTTGCAGTCAAGTAGAGAGATCTGTTTTCCTCGCTATGCCAAACTGCTGGATGATCTTACGGTGTGCCGAATTGTCAATCATATTCCAAAACGATAGCATAGTAAGCACAGGAGAATTGGCTAATGGGCAAATAGCAGATACAAGCTCACACACACAGCTTCACCTCAGAAAACCTGCAAGTAATAATATCTCTGAAAAGTAATGATCCGGTCTGAAATCTTCCAACATGAGACAAGAAACTTAAAAACTGACCAAAAACTTTGAAATAAAAAAAAAATCTGATTTTTTTTTTTTTTTTTTTAATCTCTTTCTTCAATGTACCAACAAGGGTATAGTACACAGAAACCTCATAAATATCCTAGGGTGCTCTGATCCAATTTAATACCAGCTGTGATCAAAGTGCCAAACTGTGTTTAAATTGTATTAATTCATAAAAATCAGAAGAGAGGCAACAGCCCTGCCATGTCTTTTAACTCTAAACCTGTGTGTATTTTGTTTTTTTATTCTCTTGCCAGATGAGAAAGTCATGGATTTGTTTTGACTACCCATAGTTTCATGTGCCAAAACCACACACCTCTCCAGAGTAAGCAGATAAAAAGGGACTAAACCGGTAACTGCTGCCGAAAGACTCTTTCAGATCCTCCAGCCCCTATACATGGCAAAGTTAATCAGCGGATGAGGAAAAGCAGGATCAGCATGCAGATATGGGAGACCTTAAAGCATTTGATACAGGTGGCAGCCACACAGGAAGAAAATTAGTCTCGTGAGACTCTCCACGAGCCAATCAGCACACCATGTCAGCGCTAATCTTCACGGGGAAACTCCCAACTGAACAAAATGCAGAGAAATTACCTTTTTCAGGTGGTTTTCGGGATTTGCCCTATGTTAACGTGTTTTTTGTGTGTAAAATAATAAATGTAACTAATTTTGCATCAAATTACAGATTTTACAACTAATGATTAAAAATAAAAACAGTACACAGACAAGAGAGTAAGGTATAATGTGATTCTCTATTACTTATAATTGGGTAGATAACCTAAAATAATCATTACAACCTGAAGTAAATGATCAAAAGCTGAAATCAGTGCTGCTTTAATATAAATTAATCTGATGGAAAATAAATTGATCAATGGACTAATTTAAATTCACAGGAATGATCAGCAGGGAGTCTAGTCATGTTCCTCTAAATTAAGAAAGCTTTCAAAAAGGGTGGGGGGCACATCTACTACCCCTTGTAGAGAGAAAATCAGTTTTGGAGCAGTATTAGCTGATAACTGTGCTGTATATTTAACCAGACAGGAAAACAATTGCAGCTGTAAGCTACACACTAAACCAGAATTTAAAACAAACACTAACTGGGCGAGTGTTATAACAAAAAGATCAATTTCTTCACAACAGTGCTATGCAAAATCACCAGTTTGTGACAACAGATTTGAATGAGTGATGGTAAATGAAAGCAAATCCCACTTATCTTGACAAGCTGTTCTGATTTAAAGCAGTTAAAATGAAGAAGAGCTTCAACTGAAGACAACTCCAATCAACTAGAGACAGCAGAAGCAACCACAGAAATGCAATGTGGCCCCATTTAGATGTATATGGAATAAGATTTTTGTCTTCAGGGATATAAAACAGTTTCTTCTATACAGAGCTTTTTAACTTCATAGATGAAAACTAAGTTTATATAGGAGTTTAAGTAACTATGCCTGCATGTTTTAGATCCCTGAGCTATAAGCAAAAACCACAAAGCATCTCAAAGATCAATATGAAATATCATACAAGCAAATGGTATTCCATACTAATGCTGCACAAAATAATAAAATGTTGTCCAGTATCCAGATAAGTATTCAAATCATCAATCATTAATCTTCTGGAGACACTTATCACCACAGGTTTTTACTGTAATTGCTAAAGTAAGTGCCAGGGGTTAAAATGATTACATTCCACAAGGAAACTTAATTTAATATCAAGGATAATATAATATAAACAGTTGTGGATTAATAACTTTGGTTAAGCCTTCTGCTAACAAGTTAATCTTCAGATTTATGCGACGCATTTTGTGGAATCCAATACAAATAAAAATAAACATGATGAGCAAGATCTGAACTTCAGCTTCATCATTCAACTTTAAGTGCTATTGTATCCCACAGTTTTATTTGAAGATATGTCCCCCTCTGGCACATTCTACCCATTAGATTAATTTATTGAATATTTAGCAAAAATCTATTTTGGAAAGAATACATAAAAACAAAACTCATGTTAAAATGTCACCATTTGAAATACAAGACCGAGTCAATGAGTTTGTATGCTCTTTATATTATTTTACATTATTGCAAGCGACATTCATAATTCACTGACATTCATCAGAAAAGTCAATATGGGCGAGTAAAATATGAATGCAGCAAAGGCCATTTTTACACCTAGTTTGTTTATAAAGATGAGATATAGAGTTCACTTGAAAAGAAACAAACTTTTGCCATTTTGTTTTGGTTGGTTTCACACCATAACAATTTCTACTGAACTGTAGCTCACCCCAAGTTCACTGTATTGGGCCTCTCATTACTGAGACACTGGACTTCATTTAGTGTCACACTACCAGGTTTTCCCAGAGAACTTTGCCATGCTGATATCTGCATTTGAGAATAATGTGTGGTTGCAATAATAATACCAAAACAAATGCTTAACAAGGACTTTTTTAACTTACCACATTGCAATAAATTGTTTTGTCATTAATTTCTTGATATAATGTCAACATGCAACTGAGCTTAGAAGTGAAAACAGACATCACGTTTCCATGTTGCACCTGAGAATTAAAACTCTAGTTCTAGCAGAGGCAGGGTCTGTTTGAAGACTGAACTATTTAAATATAACTTCTTTTCTATTGTGCAAAGTTTATAATATACACACACACAACTTTAGCTCAGGAACTGTTAGAAAAGCCCTCAATTGCTATTCCAGAGGGTAGAAAAAGATTTTCAACTTACTGTATTACATTTTCTTACTTTCAATTATTTTATGTATTTCTGGAATTAGCCTAATCTCTCCCTGCCTGACTATCTATTTCAAGGCTAAGTGAAAGTAGCCCTTTAAGTTTTCCTAACTCTAATGCCAACAAAGCAGATCACAAATGCACCAGGTTTTCTCTTTCTTTCTTTCAAATCACTTTCCTTGGAAATAATTAATACAAATAATTAAATATATAATTGTTCATTGGAATTTGTACTACCCCCCATTACATTACACTTCCATACCCTTCATTACTTCCTTTAATATCACTGTGGTTTGTAGAACCAATTTTAGGTGTAGAAAAACAAAATCTCAAATATGCACAATTTTTTTTTTTTTTTTTTTATGGGTACATGCCTTTCATAATGCATTGTTATGACTATTACTATGAACTGATGTCCATATTTAAGCAGTAACTGAGCTCAAGATGACGATTTAATTTGCAAAGTCTAAAGAAAGTGTAATCTACAACATAGGCCTACTAAATATCTAGAAGTACAATACTACACACATTTCAGGTATGAACAGTCAAGTTTTACTGATTCTTAGCATGCCTTTAACTGACAGCAGGCATGAGGCCTGGAAAAGCTGTTTTATAAAACTTCAGTTCCTCTGTAGTAATGCATAGAGAGAGAAATCCACACATTACCAACCAAGTTCCTTTAAAAGAATATTAGAAAGAGAAATACTTCCGCTCAGTCAAGCAACCTCAAACTAAACCTGAGGCGGCTTAATAGTAACCTCACCTCTGAGATCCCAGCTCTCTCTCCCCCTTTACTGGCGCTCGCTGTATTTTTCCCCCCACTTCATACTCTTTCCTGAACCAGAGCCAGCACTCCTTGCCAAGGATCACACATTCGGCCAGCAGCCAAGCACATGTTAGGATCCCAGCTCATGCTGCGAGAGGCAGCAACATTAGGTACACTATCAGCTATTCAACTAGTGCAGTCACAGAGCCCTGCAGTTCGATGCCTCACACAGCCACCTGTATCCGATAGCCATGGCTACGCAGCCTCCCGTCCACCTGCACTGCCAGACCTGTGTCTGCCTAGACTGTCTTAAAGAAAGTGCTGCTATTTTGACATCTCCTAACCAAATTACTTAAGCAAACAATAATAATAAAAATAAAAATTAGAAAATCCAATGTATAACATGCAAGCCTGCATAATCTGTTAAAAGTTTTGTTTGGGTTCTAAACGCAGTACAACCTCAATTGTGAAGAAAGTACAGTCTGTACAAAGAGTAGCCCTACAGTGTGATACATGCACGAGTCTTGCTGCAACCCTGTGCTAACCCTCTTTGTAATAGAACAACAGAAATCCACCGGTAAGGAACAAAACAGTATTTCACCGAAGGGTATCTGTTGATATCACAAACCACAAGGCTAGATCTAAACCAGGTCAGAAAAGATTGCCCAACCAAAAGAGCCAATGGAGACCTTCAGCAAAACTAATCTAGGTTTCCCTATATCTTACGGTGGTTTCTAGATAATACAAACCTCAAATCCTTTGCCTTCTGCTGCCGGAAACTGACAAAAGCTACAGGGGTATACAAAAATGTCTGCTTTTGATTAAAATAGCGGCTTTCACACACATATTATAGTTTCAATGTACAAATTACAGTTTTGTACCAACTTTAGTGAAAGAACTAATAAGATAAAATATAGAGAATGACCACAGCTGATGAAGCAGAGTATAATTCCCAGCAGCAGGTTTCAGTCCTGGCATACACCTTTGTCTGCAGGTTTCTGTTCTAGCTGAACTCTAAATTACTTAATTAAAATCTCAATGAAGGTATAATTGCTTAATTTGAGCTTTTTAATTACCATCAGCTGTTAAACCGTGGGAGACATTTTCAGGTAAAGGACTCAAGTACGGAAAAGAGCTCCAGAAGACGCAGGGGGACTCCAGGACCAGGATTGAAAACCACTGTTGTAAAGCATCCGAAAAGTAAAGTGTGATGTAAGAAAACCGAGAGCACACAGAAGACTTAGGCCCAATGCCGATAAAAAGCAAATAAACTCTGTCCACATTAATATCCCCTTAACCCAAATAAAATCCTCCCAGGCTTATCTAACACTGGGAATCTGATGGACCTTATGCATAGCCAAATTTAGTTTGTTAAAAATGTATTTTGTTTACCAATTAAAGGTTTTATTTTCCACAATTAGACTGTCCACCCAAATAATGTTAAACTGGAACACAGCTACACCCACTGACTTCTAAGGTGCGCACACCTACAAATAAAGCTACAAGGCACCACACACACTTCCTAGACGACATGCCCAGCTCCAACTGTGTAAGGCCTTGTGCAATGAGAGCTTCAAAACTATAATGCAACTTTTCTTTTTCCATGCAGACACTACAGACCTTAAGAGAAACATACCACCATTCCTTTTAGAAGCAAATTAGGTTTACTAAAACACACTTATTTCCATAACTCAAATACATCAAAACCTTCAATATCTAACAGAAAACCAACCTTGTTCATATAAACAGTTTAGTCAACACGCCTATTTTTAAATTTTAATTTCTCCGAATTGACAACAGTAGTACGTTGGAATAGTGATTATTTCCTTTTTCCATTTCTTTGATTTTCTTTCTTAAACAAGTAGGCTATATTTAAACTGCTGTCAAATGCAGCTTCTTCGGTAATATATGGTGAATGGGATAACACCACATCTCACCGCACGCACACAGATCTCCTCACTGGCTCTAAATGGCCAGGTTGATTAAGTATAAACAACATATATATCTGTATATTATACCAGAATCCTTATGGGCTACTGTACAATGTAAACCACAGTCGTTATGGCTGTATTTATTTAAACAGTCTTCATTTGAGACCAGGGTAAATCTGGGTCCTGGCCTAAAGCTTTCAAAGAACAATGCTCTAAACCAACAGCTCCTTGTAGATGTTCTCAGAGTAAGGAGACTGTATTAAAACAGAAATGTGCTGCTAGTTCCTCTTCATTGAGGATGAGTGGTCATTATACCTCATCCCATCCGTCACCAGAACAACTGGTCTGTCAAACTGCTGTTTCCATAACAACACAATCCCAGTCAGTCCGTTTGCTTTATCTCATACCCCACGATTGAAGGGCTTACTGTAATACCAAACCAGTAAATGTACTGTAGATAGCGTAATTAAATTTTCCCCGAAGTGCTGCAGATTGTGGGTGTGATTGCTTTTTAAGACTCTTCTAAGCTCCTCTCAGTGTTTAAGTGGCCACACATGCTAATGTTATGATGTGAAACTTATTCAAATATTTTCTTTTGGCCTGTACTTCTGCTTATAAGGTGGGGGGGGGGGGGGAAGTATGTTCCCAGGCACCTTGTCCAAAGAAATGTCATACAACCAATTCATTAACAATGGCTACTTGGTTCATGGGCAATGTCCTTTTGAATAGAACATTCAAAATATTAATTCTAACAGCACAACAAAATTGACAAACATTACGAGGAATTGTCTTCCCATTTACAATGTCCACAACACCTGACATGTTAGGAGCCAAATTACACAGCCTAGTAAATAATATCACAAGCACACACACTCAACAGATCATAAACATTCTATTGATTTTGAAGTTGAAAATTTAAAACAGGTTTTCTACTTTAAATTATAAACTACAAAATGTATTATATAATTAATATCCTTGTGCCACAATACTGTACCATCACCCTACAAAGAATTGAGCAGTTTTTATATAGAATCACTAACAAGTACAGTCTAAATTGATGAATGGTTGATAAGAGAAACCATTAATTTAAGGAAAAGCTAACTTTAAGTAAGTGTATGTGGGTTATTAATGCTAAATATAAGGGAGGAACTAAAACGATAAATAAACAGAACAGAATCGGATAGAACCATGATTCTCCAGTTTGCACTGTATGTAAACTTACCATTTTATCTCACACAGGACAGGGGGATGTATTCCAGTCATGTGACTATGGAAACCTCCGGAGGATTTACCATATTTAGATCATCTCTGAACCTAGCTAAGCCATAGAAACCTGCCTCACAGCAAGACAAAATAGGCAGGACACTGGACTTTTATTGTTGGTCACAGCTCCCGGAAATTACAGTACTCGGGAAAACAAAAGCAGCAGCAAATGAAGATATCAGTCCAACCAAGCAGTAAACACAACACAAAACATTTTTTAATTTTTTGTACATACACCCAGTATAAAAGCGGAGTCTGATGACAACTCTAATAAACATGTATTAATGTATTAGAATCACTGCTCATCCTTATATGAAGGATGAGTAATAGGTTCCTACCTAGCAATGAGGCTTTTGAAACCTCCTCCAATCAGTTTCTGAAAAGCACTCTGTTAATAACCCAGCAATTATCTGTGTAATTATACAAGAGTTGCCTGAAGGTGGGGGATAAAAGAAACAAATACAAAATTTAGATATATACATACATACAGGAAGATCATTTATATATATATATATATATATATATATATATATATATATAAAAGTAAGCTGGACCAGTAGCCATGTGTAGCAAATAATTACAGTACAATATTGGGTGGGCTTGTTTGGGGAAAGTGTGTCTTCAAAATCTCAGTGAATGCCATGTTTAAACCCTGACAGAGCATCCATAGTTTCTGTGGAACCTAGGAAGCTACAACGGCGGCCGTGTGGGCTTTTAGTAGCCTCCATCACACAAGGTATAATGAACAATCCCGTCATTGTGAAATGCCTGCAGAAATCCGTTATGCAAACAAGAAGCCACCAGTCACTCAGGACCATACCAGGAAAATGCCACCATTTATTTTAATTTACATCTGTTTGCCATCATTTCCATTATGTAAACCTCCAGGTAGAGTATCAAAGCACCAGAACAATGCATTTTACCACTGAAATGCAAGTTTTCATGGGAACCATCTCCTAAACAAAAGAAACACTGTGCACAAAGTTTGACTCAGCTGTGAGCAGTATTCTCAAGTGTAGATAAATAAACACCCTGCAATGCTGAGGAGCTTGTTACAACTAGAGTGTAAAACAATTACTGTACGTCTTCAACACAATAGAGTAACAGCAAGTTGAAACCACATATTTGTACAAATACTTCAATCTCCATATAAAGGTTTGATTTGTTTATGTAATTGTTTTATGAGTAAAATGTGGCCTTTTGTTATAAACAGATGTTTAACACTGGTATCCTTTGAAAAACAAGTGAACTGAGGAACTGAGATTTCTCTTTCTGCATGCCAATTTGTAACTTAAGCCAGAGTCTATTCCCAAAACATTGTACTGTACACCACCTGCATTAAGATGCATGAGCAAGAGCCACTTATTCTTTCACAAACAGACACTCAAATCAAGTGTAAGCAAAAGACTCACGTTTAGAGATTTGCTTGCTAGTGTGAAGCATAGTATTTTGAATATTTCAACAACATAAAGGACTCACAGTTAAATGCACTGATACATATGGGACCAATAACCAAGTGGCACTTATTCAAATGTATAAATGCAGTCAGATAAAGTGAAAAGAAAGACCACTGAGATGTATTTAGATGTATTGAAGCTATATATAAATGGCACACTAATGTTACACTCTTGGGGACTATATAGTTTTTCTTATGTGCCCTCCAAATGTTTATCATGAGGGGTTCTGAACTAGATTTCAAAGGATATAGTGAGTATTAGTATTAAAAGCATTTCTGACAATTTGTGTATGTAATTGATGAATTCATTAATGAAAACAAGACTTAGAAAAATATAACTACTGCTTTACTTGTACGGGGAAAGATCACAAACCATTTTCTGAACTTTTTGTATGTATCAGATAATATATTAAGAAGTTTGGTTAAAACCCTCACTATGAAACAGTGCAATGTCAGGAGATCTCATGTCATGTTGCCATATACAATTGGCTAAGTGCCACCGGGGGGGTGATAGAAACTGACTGGCAAATTTGGTTTGACTCATGTGACTGCTATAGCACCTGCAAGTTCAAGGTGTTCAATGTTGCACTTCCACCGGCATCAAATCCTCCGATTGGTGCAACAGACAGACTCGACATGAAGACATTCTGGGCTTACAATACAAAAGACTGCAGATGGCTTCTGCAGGAAGCATATCAGTGGACAAATGACTCTTCTTCTCCCTCTTGAATTAGTGTAGAACTCATAGCTGAGAGGCGAGTTCTGTAATTAGACACTCCAAAAGGAGGAAAAATAATTGGATCTCTTATCTAACCAATAATTTTAAGAGAAACATGGACAAGAAATATATTGTTTATGGAAAATTGTTAATTTGTACTATCCAATCCTTTTCATAAGGGTAAACCTATTCAGAAAGACAATTTTGTTTGCTGATTTCACCATTGTTGAATGTATTTTCTTGGTCTGAAATATGATGCCCACCAAAATGTTGAGTATCTTTCCTCAGCTATTGGTTTCCACAATCCTATACCTAACCGTTTATTGTTATTTATTTTCCTAAAACTCACTCATCTGGCAAGCTTTAAAGCAGCCAGTGCATTTACAGTCTGTCTGCAAATAATTAAGATAAAAAATGTGTGCTTTTATAATGTCTTCTGATATTTCCACATTTGAGATTTAAAACATAAGTGAAAGGTTCCCAAATGCTTAAGTTGGAACATCTGCAGCTCAGTGTTTTAAATCCAAGTTTGAGGGTTCTTTTGCCACAAAGATGTAAGGCAGACAGACCTAATACTAATGTGTAATTTACTTGCCTTTTCTGTACATTTTTTTATTTTTTGGTATCATAAATTATGTGTTAAAAATTAAGTGATAAATACACCATGCTTACTGAATGTTCTTCCTTCCAAAAAGCATCAGAATTCTCTTTCAAAAACAGAGAGGTCTGGGTGATCTGAAACAAGACTAACATGATGCTCTGATCCCTACCTGTAAGAGAGCTGTAGTGAGATTCAACCTTTACAAGTGCTAAGATATAAATGGACTAATATGTTTCATGATGACGTAGGGCCTCATCTGAACTGTTGTTGACCTCTACACCATTCACAAGCTCCAGCTAGCATTTGTTTATATGGAATCATCAATCTCAATTAAACAGGAGAAAGTATTGATTTTCTCTAGTTTAGAGAGAGCTGGATCCTACTCCCTGTGATTGTAGTATTTCCAACATCTTGCTCTCTTCTCTGCCGTAAGGCCACACTCCTTTAGCAATGGATTGAGCAATCAAATCAAACACGAATACCTCAGCATATCCAAAGGTCAGGTACAGGTCTGAGCACCACAGTTATATCTCCTTCTTCATCAGCGTAGAATAAATCTGTGTAAGACAGAGTTCTCTGTATATTTGTAACTATTGATGGGTTTAAATTGTACTTGTACTTAAAAATGGCAATATGGGCATGCTACAAATCCTCCATTTACTTTAAGTCTAGATAAAGTCAAAAGTTATTTCTACACAAATAAAAGACCATTCCATTTAATATAAAGATTCTGTGTGAGGACTGCCTGTCAACACAAACAGCTTTTCATAAACACAACAAATGCTGTTTTCCTTGTTAAAAATATGTGGTTGAATTTCAATTCAAAGACCACAATGTTGTTTCCATAATAGATATTGTAAATTTTTCTGTGCAATGCAATTATCTTGTGATAATACATCTACATGTGTACTTCACTTGAGGGCAGTGTTAAAGATTTTTTTCTATATCATTCTTATTTTCCTTAAACTTTGTTTTCAAATGTTGAGATTTTTAAAAGGTTATCAACCTCAGCTAACTTCCTTTATTTTATTCAGTTTCTCAAGCAAGTGATTTCCTTCTATCATCCAAACATCTTTGAACATAACAGGCCATCTGCTTAAACCACAGTTCTCATTGGTTAACCATAACTGCAAATAAATTACACTACATACAAGCTTTAGAGTAGATTTGTGTAAAACTGATGTTAAATATATCACTCTGCCAATTTGAACAGATTTAGGGTTTCTCTAAATTATTTGTCACTACAAAATGAGTATGTTTTAGTACTTTCTTTGTTGTAATACAATCATTACAATAAGTTGCATAAATGTGTAACAGCAGCCATTTTTAAAGACAGACTGAGATTAACATAAGCACAGTAACTTTTTAGACACACCCATTAACAATTATTTTACCTGAGGCAGAATGTTCATCAGAAGCTAAGTAAATAGTTTATTTATTTACATACTTCAGTATCTTAAAACCACTACTAGTGAATTTGTAAATAAATAAAAACTTTAAACAGTCCACTAAAAGCCTCTTACGTCATAACCAGGATTACTTTTGTGTTTAAAGAAATGTGTAGTTTATTTGCACAACCAGCTTTAATGCAAAACATCTACAAGAGATTCAGTGTTTGAATTGGAAATATCTGCAATAAACCCAGAAAAAACATTTACTATTTTCAGAGGACCGTTCAAATTTAATTTTGCCATTTTCTTTCTTTCCCCAAATTGAAAACAACTTATATCATGTGCTTGAAATGACATAAGTCAACATGTCAAAAGAAGTTGTTTAAATGCCATGTTTGTTTGTGGGTTGTTGGGAGGGGTCAAGTTTAGATTCAACTTTTTTTTTTTAAATCACAGATCAACCCCCCACTAAAAATATATATGATGTAGGCAGGCATTTCATTGTCTAATGGAGTCGTCAATGTCCTTGTCTTACGCAATCAGTTATTTCTGGAAGTTAGGACACAGCACTAAATATGCTTTAGATTATGCAAACTATTAAATGTGGTGCATAAATTCAGCAGTTTACTTGGAAGATACTATCAAGTTGTCTGACTGCCAAAAAAACAGATAATTTCAAATCACTGTAAATTTTACAAAATAATTACAGATGTTACCTTTTCTGTCTTTAAAAAATAGTCTAAAGCTTCTTTTGTAGTGATCTGTAAATACCTTCAGGCTGCAGGGGAGTGTAATACAGTAATGAAAAAAGATTTACAGCATGCAGTTTTGTTAGTCTACAAAATAACCCAAGAATTACAAACAAAGGGCTAATACTTGTATTTCTCTACAATATCTTTCATGTCTTAATCTTGCCATTAAGACTCCAGTTCAATCAAAATTTTGATCAACCTTCAAATTACAAAACCAGTAGGCCTACTTCATGGTGCAATAAAGGGTAGAAGCAACAAACATCTGGAAAACAAAATACCACCATCTAGTACTCTGAGTTAGTCATCTGCAAATTGGTGGGGAAATTTGATTTTTTCCTGGCCTATGTTAAGAATGGCCAAGAGGTGACTTTAAGTGGTATTTTTTTTCATATTAATGAATCTAACATACAGTAAACACAATCCTGTCATGCTGTATCATTAGAATCATTTATCATAACTGCTTTAGCATAACATTTGGATTATTTTGCAAGCACAACAAAGCTTCCTATGTATTTCCACATAATAGTATCCAGGCTTCTCTTTATGCAAAACTTAAGACTGTATAGGCCTTATATACCTTCATGCAGATATTTTAAATTACCTGATTTTCCACTACTGTCAGATCAAATTTATCTTGATTTAACCCACTGCAGATCATAATTTATTAATATAGGTTCTTTGATCTGAAGAGCATTAACAGAATGTTTCCTTATAAATTTAAGAAAAATCATTGTCCATTTCATTCGCTTCTGCAATGGTCAACCATTTTTGGAAATGATAAAATAATCCCATTTTACATTCAAGGAAATACAAAAGCCCATGGTGCAATGCAAAAAATATATAAGTCGAAGTGTTATTTGTAAAGGTTTTAAAAACATTGTAATTTTACCAAGAAACGAAACATAATATGATAAAACATTTTTAGAAAATGGCCTGCCCTGGTTCTGCACTGTCACAATCCTGCAGGTTAGGCCTATTTTATAAAGCAATTTGTTTTTAACATGTTAATTATGTAATGGCTGTGGTAAAAACTAAATCTGAACACCCTGCAGCCACCAAGGACAATAATTGTCCAGTTCTGAGATAATCTAATAAATTAATTGCTTATGTCATCAAAACCGAAAATATTTCCCTAATGACTTCAATAGGTTTATTTATACATAGTTATCCTTGGGTTTGTGTAGCTCCTCTGAACCAGTCCTGCGCTAAGCCGTTTATATCCTCCTTTTATTTAACGCATAAAACATTACACACAGATATAAAATCCACTTCAAGTACCCAATCTATGGACTGGATTGTGCTCTCCGAAAATCAGATGGTAATAAAACTACAAGAACACTCAACTTTATTTGGGGGAGGAATCAACATGTCCAACTTCCACAGATAAATCTGTCAAATATAGTTTATAAGCTGTAGATAAAGAGGGGGGGCTTGGAAAATATGAACGCAGCTTCTCTCTAATAAACCCCGTCGCCTGCCTTGTCTGCTCCAAGCATGTGTGCCGACGTGCGTCTGCTCTCCGTGACACAATGAAACATGCACCGACATTGTAACAAAACCCGGTGCAAACAGAGCAGCGCACAGGGTTAAAATCAAAACGGCACACTAACGCGCCGGAGCCCGGGCAGCCAAAACCGAAACCCATGATTAGGAACTGAACGACGTCACGCGTGACGTCACAGAGGAGCCACTCCGCCGCCACTGGCCGGCCGATCCGTCCGTCAGCAGCAGCCTCTTCCTGTCATGTCAGGGCTGCTTTTAAAAAACAGCTCCGCGTCACCTTTAAAGCCTGACGAGTAGCACAACACAAGTTTCAATCCCCCCCGAGTGCCATTTTCCAGCTGCAGCAGCTTGGTGGACGATACATAAAAACACAAATAAAGCCGGACAGTCCCACCTGTATCTCAAAACGCTGCGTTTCAATCCACAACCAATCGCAGACTGGGACTCTTTTCTTCCTACACTATTGTTGATCAACTCTCGTCCCTTTTCAGAAGTGGGGGACTATCTTAGCTGGGACTTGATTAACCGAGTCTGCTGCCCCTGTTCGGCGGCGCAGGAGAAAAGAAACCCCTGCAGCAGCAGCGCTCGTCTAATCACCACCATCGCGCTCGGTCACAACGCAACCAATTCAACTTCTGTCTGCATCCCCCGTAACCTTCTCTCAAAGAGCCGCACCACCAAGTCTACAACAGCACTAGAAAGCACAATACTGTGGAGAACACAACAATGTAACACCCACAACAAACTGTGCTTCTGTTTCTCTCAGACACTGGCACCGGTTAGCGCTGCACACTCCGAAACCAAAGTGACACAGGAGGAAAAAACTAACAGTGACGCCGCCGCCGCCACACAACAGAGCTCGGATCCCTCGGAAGATTTGAGTCCAAATTGCACAGTAACAAAAAACATGTAAAAACTCCACCTCTATCAATGTGGCGGCTCCCATAAAGAACTTACCGTAGCCGAAATCCTCCTGAAGCCCCTGTGTTATGTCCGGCTCTGACCTTCGGGTGTGTGAGACGGCGCTGTAGCCTGCTCTGCCGCCGCCATGTTCCTGGCTGCTGCTGCCTGATGACTGGCTGCTTGTTTATCTCGCCAGCTATCCTCCCCCACACTCTCACTCACTACGGGCACCGCTATCTACTCACTCACTACAGCGAGCAAACAGGCAAAGTGATGATACAGCAAGCATGGCAAGGCAAGGAGAGCTCATGAAACAGGCATCCCGGGCTGGAAAAACATGCCAGCGGGCGACGATGCACCTCTAAACCCCT
Source organism: Amia ocellicauda (assembly GCF_036373705.1). Lineage (NCBI taxonomy): Eukaryota > Metazoa > Chordata > Actinopteri > Amiiformes > Amiidae > Amia > Amia ocellicauda. Next base: position 20,940,577 of record NC_089851.1, read on the forward strand.
GCCCCTGCTGCGCGTTTCAAATAGAGTTCGTTCAACATAAAGCCAAGACAAAAAATATGAACTTTTGCAAACTGCAGAGATTTGTATGACATTGAAATAGCAGGGCAATCATAATTGCATCCAAATAATTGACAGGGCATTTTTTTTTACCAGGATAAAAAGTGTCAATGATTTATATCATTTATAATGTAGATATATATATATATATATATATATATTTTTTTTAAATAAGTCTCGTAAAGTATGACCTCTGGAAATCATAAGTGTATTTTAGCATTTATTTGTTTATACAAATAAAAACAATGGCAAGTAAAAGGAGAGAATGTATAGGCTAGGAAAATAAAAACGATTTTTTTGGGGAAAGGTTTTTAATATATTTATATTTACTTTAACCTATAGCATATATTGTTTTTCAACAACAACAATAACAACATCTACAGCATGCAATTTCTTCCCACATAATATATACGGGCATGATTTGCATTCTGTCGTTTGTTAAAAAAAGAAAAGAAAAAGCAACAAAGTGTAAAAAAAAACAAGAACATCTTTTTTTTCTTTTTGGTAGGGACCTAGAGGCATCGGTTCCATAATTTGAATCAGATGGGTGAATCAGACATCTAAAGAGGGTGAAGTCCACATCATGTTTGGCCAAACCCAGGAGGATATCAACTGGGCCAGTGCTGGCACCACAGATGTTGAATAATCATCTTCATCACAGCAATGTTAGAATAGCAATCTCTTAGCAAAGCTTTTTCTCACTAGTGATTCTGGGGAGGGAGAGGCTGGATTCAGGGCAGGGAAGTGTATGAAATAGGACGTTCAACATCCTGAGCTGGGGAATATTTCTGGCCTGGTCTGTAACGTATTGGATGCACACATTTCAGCAGAGCAAATCAGACATTCATAGCAAGGAGAACTGTGGAGGTGTGCTAAGATGAAGAGGTTCGAAAGGACATCAGTTCACCTTAGATGTGTAGAGTCGGCACAACAGCTATAAAATGGTTACTTGCAGAATGCTACCTATTTCAAGAATTTGTATGGAACAAAACATACATGTGACATGCACTGGAGTGATATATTAACATATGTCTACTTTTTGAAGGAGAGTTTAGAATACCCTCTTTTCTCAAGATATTATCAATCCATGCTTAAAACACAGCAATAAACAGACAAATAGAAAGTGGCTAAAGTAGCTGCTATATATAGGACTCATTCGTCACCATGACTACAGCAAGCAATCACCTAGTAAAGTGAAAGAAAGGAGGAAGACAATAATAATATATATAAAAGTTGTGTTTATGCCAAAAAATGCTATTGGAGCAAAAAGTGGGTCTTGATTTCTACAGTGTCATGTCATATGAACATTAGCGAACTTATACAGATAGTACTTTACTAAACCAAACACAAAATAAAAAAGATGCAGACACATCAGTATTTAGTAGCTTGACCTTGCACCATCATACAGCCCCTGACTCGGACAGTTACTGTGGAGACATTACAGTTCGGGTGGTCGGTCTCCTTTTATTATGGCAGTGTATTTTAATTGCTCAATAATGGAAAATAAAATGGGAAAAAAAAAAAAAACGTCTCATTAGAAATGTCTCCAAATATGGAAATCAAATACGTGCATTATGTGAAATGGTTTACTACTGTTGTACCTCCTGCTATTATGGGGTCTATTATACATATTGTACTTCTGTCATATGATTATTCAATGTAACATTTCCATACCTAGTATAGAGTTAACCAACACTGAACATTTAACCTTGTCAAATTAAATTGAGGAGCTTCAAGTTTCCTGGCTAAATGTAGGACAGCGGACTTGCAGTATTTACGACTGCCGCACTGATTCTATAACATTACTGAACTCTAATTGTGGAGGTTCTTAAAGCTGGAGATGTTCTCCTGAAGGAACAAAGCATTTTTCTGTGTATATGGATCAATATACTAGGGTACACCAAAGTGATCCTCTGTAACTATTCGTTCTCATTTAAGTTATACTTTTACTGCAATAAAGCAATGTATTATCAATATGTGATCTGAAGAGACAAAGCCTCTATACTTCTCTTCGGTGGGTCTATACTCAGGACTTTCACCACCTTTACGTCCTACATTGCACAATTACCTCTAACCCACTCATTGCTTCTGCTCTGCACTACTTTATCTTATTTTGGTGCAAATGCATCCAATAATCTGTAATTTCACCTGCTCTACATTTATTACAGCTCTGCAATGTTACCAGCACTATTTAAACTATTGTTCCAAACCTATTACATATCTATGATTTATGTATTTATTCCTCATAATTATTAGCTTTCTTTTGAAGTGACCTTGGATAAAAGCATCATTAGAAGGAATAAGTTATCAAAACAGCAATAATAATAAGCTGTCAAAAGTTTTGTAAGAATTTGAGTTTCACTTCTTGATAATAACATGCCCTGTTAACTCAGCTCTAATGAAACAGACCATTTTGATGTCATAGTAATTTGCACAGAATATTATTGCAGGTAATAGAAATTAAATATTTTTTGCAGTCACATTTGTTTTTCTTTTGAGACAACCAACAATATAAAGATAAGTTATACCTGTCAATCCTGCCTTACATGCATCTGATAAAGTAATACTAGTTTTCATGTTTTAAGGTTAATTTAATGATTATTTCATTGATATGTTCAGTAAAGAAGCACAGTGGCTTATTAGCTATTTAATAGAGTACAATATATATATATATTTAGTTTTTGATATACACTTAAACACAGTTATTAAACAATATTGTTCAGTGATTCATTCAGTTCGAATAAATGTGTAATTTAACCATTTCTATTAATCAAGTTTGCTGAAAACTGATTCAGCGTAGAAAAAGTTGAAAGACTCCAGTTGTTAATGCATGGTGTGTGTAAACATCTGTCTGCCACTCAATAGAAATCAATGTTATTCAAATATATCCAATAAAAAGCCAAATCAAATGCACAAAACTATATGCTTAAATCATATTTAAAAGCCAGCAAACAAATATATTTTAATTGTTGCCTAAAACACTGATTTTGAATGCTGATTACTTCAATTTTTTTTTATCGAAGTCCATGTATATAGACATTATACAATACCACTGAGAAGAAAAACAAACAAACAAAAACGGAATAAGGTTTATCTCAATCATTTTTTAAACACTCTGAAAAGAATCTGGACCTTGAATTGTGGGGAGACAAAACACTCATATTATCAACTTCCCTTGATAGTGAAACTAAAACATAAAACAAAAAATGGCTCTCCTTTTCCAATAACAAACACATACGTAAGCATGTGGATGTTGCAATCATGAAATAAAAAGACGCTAAACTGGTGTTCTCTAGGTACAAAAATGTGTTTTTATTTAAATTTTTACAGTGGTACAGGCTTTTTGCCCATTTTTGGAATGGGCATACGACAGACCACTTCAGTGTGAAAAAGTAAGGTGAGAGGCACCCTTGTTTGTCTAAAAAGCTGCAAAAACATTACACAAGCAATACATTAAAAGCAAATGGTAAGTGAAAGCCACAAGGTCCAACTGCCCAAATCAGTTGCATACCCTAGCACACCTTAACTTGCTTGGAAATAAATTGAAATGATTACATCATTGAAATAATCACATAAGCTTAAAAAAATACACATTTAGATCATTCGAATCTTCTCTTATACTTGTATGCACCATAATGTGTAGATGATTTTAATAGTTATGTTCTTACCCTTATAATATTGTGTATATGTAAAACATTGTTTGCTAGTGATAGTTAAAAGTCATGTTGGAGAAAGGTGTCTGCTAAATATTAATACTGTAATAATAATAATAATAATAATAGTACATACATCTACACCTCACAAGGTAAATGTACTTCCTATTAATCTAGTACACTAGTTCTCCGAGGCATTGTATTTATGTGTGTAAAATGTGACATCAAAACCAAAGCTCTTCAAGAATATTCATCCATCTTAAAGGAAAGAGAAACTAGCATAAAGAAGTGAAAAACTTTGTGGCAATAACAAGGACTTTATCAGTAGATGCCCATAGTTTCCAGTTGTAAGACTACCAAACACCTAACTATACTTGTGCATTATTCCCCCATCCTATTTTGGGTCACACCTTACAATAATGGGCAGCAATTGTTAATGAGTTGATGTATGAATTGCACACAAATGACACGTCAATACCTTCTGCACTTCATCTGAGTTTTGCTGATAATGACATGTATAACAAGGTCAGGGTCAGGGTTAGGGATAGGGTTACAACAAACTAGGTTTGGGGGTTAAGGCTTGTACATGTGTTCAACGTCAGAACTCAGTGGAAGTGCATGTGATATTCCCTTGAGATGCATACATGTAATTGGTTTAAAATTGGTGCCCATTGCATTGTATTGTGTATTGTATTACCCATAGTGTTTTAAATCACAGAAGTGCGTGAAAACAATTGGACAGTATAGAGTTTCCCTAAAAAAAAACATGAACATGAATCGGGTTGAGGTGTTTGGGGTAAAGGCTCAGTGATGATTATACCAGGGACTCCACAAATGGCTCAGGTTGTGTTATGTAGGTCACTGTCTGTATGCGTTTGGAGTTGATCCTGCAGCTGATACGAGATTTCAGGGCTGGATTTGTGACGCCTCTCTAGATGACACACATGTATTGATCTCCGAGAAAACAAGTTTGACCACAGAATCAATGAACCAATATGATATGAACACGATTGCATAGCCTTTAGCCCCGCTCACAGGTGACTGCAGTCAAGTACACACAACACAATCTGCGCCTTTGCTGTCAATGCCGAGCAAAATGCCTGCGTGCATGTTACACGTCTGGCTCTGAAGAGGACACGGCGTCCCGCAAGCGCAGGCCAGGCTGGTGCTTTGATGGACACCACAGCAATACAGACACAGCAGTTGTCTGTGAATAAATACTCCCTGTAATGTCCAAATTCAATAACAGACTTACCTTACCACTTTTTCCTGTGCTGCGGTCCAAGCAACAGAGATCTTTTTACAAATAAGTCCAAGTCAATTCAATTCCTACAGTCCACCGCCAGCACTGTCAGGTCGTTACTCGTCTTTCCATGCAAAGAAACTGTTGTTGTTGTTGTAGTTCGTTTTTTCACAAAGTAACAATCAACATCTTCGCATTACCCTGTGGATGCCACTGCCAGACAGCAGCCTTTCGCAGGGATTTGCAGGGTTTGGGTTTCGATCAACGCAGCCACGAAGAGTTCATTTGTAGGCTTTCCATGAGAATAAACCAGTCAATAATGGATCTGCCTTCCCGGTATCTGGTGGGCTTGAGTGTCAGTGCGACCCCCACGTCTGAACAGACGAGCAATCCGTGCAGACCTCACTGATTTCTCAAGAAACCTGCAGAAGGCATTTATTTATAATCATGTTGAGCAATAATAGGAATCAAAAGTAAACTACAGCACCACCACACGGCTCAAAGCGATACTATGCAACTCAGACCCTGTTATTCAAGTTATTCCCCACTGGGCACACAACGTTATAATGACGTCGTTTTTTGGTTGTATTTGAGTAGCCACGTCAGGCAACCAAAACATAAGCAACGCGCAACGTCGTAGTGCTGACGCCGAGGCCGCATCTGTCTCGGCAGTGTCGGTATTGATCACGCCGTACCGGTCACGCTTTGTCGCCGCTTCCGCTCAGATGAATCGACGCACACGGCGCCGGAGGCCGCTGTCTCGCTGTTAATGCGCATAAACCACGGACGGGCTACGTCACAGCGGTCCGCACCCCGCGCGGCTGCTTACGCGAGTTTGTGATTGGCTGAGCTGGCGGTTATTGGAGGAGAATTAGCCAATCAGAGCGCGGCGGGTCAGGTGCGCGTAGCCACAGCTTCTCCGCTGCGCCGGTGGCACTGTGGACAGGTGAGCGCAGGTACAACACCCTTACTACTGCACTCTTACTACTGCACTCTTACTACTGCACACCCTTACTACTGCACACCGTTACTACTGCACACTCTTACTACTGCACACCGTTACTACTGCACACTCTTACTACTGCACACTCTTACTACTGCACACCGTTACTACTGCACACCGTTACTACTGCACACCCTTACTACTGCACACCCTTACTACTGCACACTCTTACTACTGCACACCGTTACTACTGCACACTCTTACTACTGCACACCGTTACTACTGCACACTCTTACTACTGCACACCGTTACTACTGCACACTCTTACTACTGCACACTCTTACTACTGCACACCGTTACTACTGCACACCCTTACTATACTGCACACCGTTACTACTGCACACTCTTACTACTGCACACTCTTACTACTGCACACTCTTACTACTGCACACCGTTACTACTGCACACTCTTACTACTGCACACCGTTACTACTGCACACTCTTACTACTGCACACCGTTACTACTGCACACTCTTACTACTGCACACTCTTACTACTGCACACCGTTACTACTGCACACCCTTACTATACTGCACACCGTTACTACTGCACACTCTTACTACTGCACACTCTTACTACTGCACACCCTTACTACTGCACACCCTTACTACTGCACACTGTTACTTTTACACACTGTTACTGTTACACACTGTTACTACTACACACCCTTACTACTACACACTGTTACTTTTACACACTGTTACTGTTACACACTGTTACTGCTACACACTTCGTATTAGTGACAGGAACTGTATTTGTGATATTTACCTTGTATCAAACATGAAAAACATGTGGTTAGGGGGGTATCGCAAAAACAAAAAAAAAGATTAAGACGACCCACAATATAATAGTAAACAGGTATAGGAAGCAATGTAGAGTTCACACGGGTGACATTTAATAATGTTGAATATCAGAAGTGGGTGACTTTAGATTGTACTGCCTGTTTGTGTTACACTCTGTGAGCTTGAATTAGTGCGGGTTGTGAGTGGGGCTCACAGCGCACCGTGCACTGCTCAGTGCAGTAATAATAACAGCAGCAACGCAGCCTCTGCACTCAAGACAGACACAAATAATAGGCAGAAAAAGCCCCCATATACCTTCTGAGCATTACTTTTACCCCATCTTTTCACAATAACAAGCATCCTGCTTTGGTCACAATGCTCAGTCCAAAGTTAAAGATGTGGCTCATCACAGTAACAACACTCACGGCATGTATATAGGCCAATTATTTGTAATCCTGACCGACATACAGTTGGAGCGTATTGAATTTGTAGTGTTGAAAACCTCCAGTTTCACATTGTCTGGTGGACCATTTTTTTCCAAGCTGACGAATATAATAAAACTGTCCGTTTAAAAAATATATAATAATAATAATGATGTTTTTTTCAATGCATTTTTATATCCCGTTTATAAACGAGATAACCAACTAGGAGCCGGTTGCATACTCAACTCCCAAGCAGGATTTGAAATCCACTCACTTCAAAACTAGATTCTAGTTAAAGCATGATGGGAAATGTTTTGAAGTAAGTGGATTTTAAGCCCTGCTTGGGAGTTAAGTCTAGATGATGGCTTAAATGCAACTGGCTCCAGGTCTTGTAGGTTGTGTTGTGTTATATTAGTTAATTTGCGAAAGGATATTGAATCTTGATTAGGTCAGTTGGTGTAGTTGTTTAAAATGTGTTTATCGCTGTCCATATTTGGGATTCAATCAAAAATTTAAATTTTCCAGTGACAAAAAAACAACAACAACAACCACCTTATATTTGCAGTGTCCCCCCATCTGAAACTGAAAAATGGCATATATGAAACGAGGAAGAAAATGTCTTGCTGAAGTCAGTTGCAGTCCTCAGAAACAGGAGTGATGTTCTGTGAAGTGAAGTCAGACTTGCAACATTGATATGATTGATATAATGTTAAACAGAAGTCAGCATCTGACGTCAGATTGTGGTCATATAATGGTTGTATGTGAAAGTTGGAATGACGTCAGATTTTGATGTTGTAACAACGACATTTTTCTAACGTCATATACAACAATTATATGACCACAATTTGATGTCAATGCAACATTATTCCAACTAACTGTGCCCACTGGGTTGGTTCAGGATAGTTTGGTTTATTTGTAGGTGAAATTACATTTTGAAGACGATGTGAAATAATCACTCTATTAACGCTTTATATTTCTCTTCTCAGTAAGGACAACTGTTTCTAATTAGAGATCAAATGATGGTTTGGTTATTAGTTCTGTATTTTACTTTATAATAACAATAACAGTAATAATGATCCAGCCCCGCCGCAAGGACTCTGAAAAAAGTGCCCATCAACAGCAGATTTTACATTTAACATGATTTTAATACATTTTTACATGTTTTTCCATGCTACACCATACTATACTTTACCACACATTACCATGTTTTTTGCATGGTATACCATAATACACTATCATTTTAACCATCCTTTTTGTCAAGGTAAACTTTGCTTTAACCACGTGTTTACCATGCTAAACCACAACTGTATTTTTGCCAATACAATACACTGTGTATAAAATACACTTTATATAAAAAAGAACAGCCTTCAGTGCATGATGTAAAATCACTATGAAGTTTCCTCTGTCTAGCACAAAAGCTGTGGGAGGACTTATGATTGAATAATAACAATAATAATTCAGAAAAGAACAGTACGCAGCATGTTGTCACATATAGAATTATAAAACTCTTTAATAGATAACACAGTCAGTCAGTGAGTATATTAGTCAGTCACAAAAGTGTCTTAAAGGGCAAGTGTGTTGTAGGGGACAGGTAAGTTGTGTTGGGACCGGGGTGTGACGTAGAGCAGGGGTTCCCAACCCTGGTCCTTAAGGACCCCCTACCCTGCTGGTTTTTGTTGCAGACTATCTCTCAATTACTTAATTGAACCCTTAATTGAACTAATCATTTCCTAAATCAGAGCCTGTTAATTATTTTAAACAGTGGGGGGTTTAAGTTCAGTATAGAATTGTATAAAGAACGTATTAAAGAACCAACTATTTTATTACACAATTTAAAAAGTCAAATCTAAGCAGATTGTTACTTCAATTAAGGTTCAATTAAGTAATTAAGAGCTCAGGTGGGACAAAACCCAGCAGGGTAGGGGGTCCTTCAGGACCACAGTCAAGACGTGTTGTAGGAGGCAATTTTGTGTGGACGGCGACAGTGTCACAGACTTATGCCTTTTACAGTATATTCGAGCATTATGTACCATTTCAATTGGTTTGTGTCCGTTTGTCAGTCAGTTGGTGTGTGTGTGTGTGTGTGTCAGTCAGCATCTGATTTGAGAATAGATTTCCACTTTGCCAGAATACAGAGCAGGAAGATCATAGCAGGCGATCGAGAACAGGGCTCAGTCAATATTACTGTTGCTTTCCAGTCACAACTCTGTGTAATCCGTTGCAAAGGGCCAGCAATGTAGCAGGGCATGAAGTGGAGGATATTGACGGTTGTTATATACAAAATAAAACCATTTGTGGTCATTAACTTTCACTTGTTGCAGTTTAATGTGAATACAAAGTGTACTGGTAAATATGGAATCTTAAGCAGAAGAACTGGATTCAAAGTACACCACCACACTTGCCTGTTTTTATCACAGTACAGTTCAGTGTTTTTACCATGGTACACAGAACTACACTTCATTATTTTATCATGCTACATTACATTTGACCATCTTTTTAACATGGTGCACTACACTATCACATGTAAACCATTTATACTACACTTCACCATGGTACACCACAGTACACAACACTAGGCTTATGGGACAACAGTGTCAGTTTCCTCTTTGGCCCATGTAATCAACTAACTTTACTTCACTACACCACTGTAGTGTGTAACCGATTTAAAACCAATTTTTAAAAACATACATTAAGCGGTCTTGAATCTAGATTTAATCAATTTGTTTTGTATGAATTTGTTATATAAAGAAGGAGAAGACACAATGTGTACAAGAGGGATTTAATAAAATTTTCAATTTACAGTTGCATTATGTAGGTTTCTGTATTTTTACATTAGTTCCCTTCCTTTTCAGAAATTGCAATAAGAAAAAAAGAAATTGCTTCCAGCTTTATTTTCATTGTCCATGGTTTTCAAACCAGGCCTAATTGCAATGTGGAACTCTTCAGTTAATGAATCCTCAGATTACAAAACAGAAACCTGGTACGTTTTAATTATCAACTTTTTATAAATCACTACTGTTATACAGGCATACACATTTGGCAACTGAGAAATAAATGAGCAGGAGAAACCAAAAACACGATTCAATCTAAAGGCCTTGATATTTCATCACATACATCCATTTACCAACATACAGATATAGAAATAAATGGTAGTCTTCAAAGTTGTATAAATATAAAATCTCTTCATCTAAAAATATGTTGTGCAGGTATCTGTTTGAGTAATATGTAAAGCATTGTTTTTTTTCCCCCTCCAGTAAATGTATATACATGTAGAAAATAATAATTAAACCGCTTTGTATTGGCATTATTTGGCTTATATTGGCATATCAATATTTATGGTTTAAACTGGATGCTAAGCCCAAGTCACAGACAGGAAACATCAGCTTCACTGAGATTACATCTGCCATGTCTATAAAATACCATTTATACTAATTGTGTATACTTTGTGACTTCATAAATATCCCAAATATAAAAAATAAATACTGTCTCACTGGCCTTAAATCATCAGAAACCCATTTAACTCCTTTCTAAGACAGAAAATTGCCCACAACGTATTGGATAAGTAAGCATTTAATTATATGGTTTAAGCCCAACAATGCAGTAGATATTCCTACACCAGGTTTCCTATTTAGCCTGTACCATTACAATGATTTTAAATGAAAGTGTGTATTTATTGGGTTGAAAAAGAGTATGAAATAACCGTTAGTCTTGAGATCACATTGAACAGATTTTAGGTTGTGCTAAATTGAAGATTGTATCAGCTGCCCACAAATTATTCAATTAAAGCAGCAGAAAACAATGTGGCTACAGAAAGAGTACATGATAGAAAAAATAATCCCCTTTTTGAAATCTCTTATGGGATAAACCTGATCAAATCTGACTTCGAAGTGAAGCTGTTTCAGGTGTCAGTCTCAATATTCCCCAGCCATACCTTTTATTTTTGTAGTTTTATGGAAAGGAGTATTTTTTAAACCAAATGACACTTAACTACTCGATATGGGGAGAAGGAGTTTCAATACATTTTATTTTACAGTTAAGGCTTACTTATTCATTGTATGTATCGGGTATAAACACATTCACACTCTCATATTTGCCATTGTATGTAACCCAAAAATGCATTATACCGAATTCCCTTTAATGTCCTGAATATTGAAAGGTTAATTTCAGAATGCTTCACTAAGTAAATCTACCCCCCCCAACATATACTACAATGAGAAGGACAGTAGACCGTGCTAATCATACAAGCAAGGGTCCATTTTAAATAAGTCGGAGTAAAAGCAAACATGTCAGAATTGTCCAAAACCGATTTTAAAAACACGGAGCTTCCACTACATGATTCCTGAAAGCCAAAGTGTTTAGCATATCGATCACACCAAAAATTTACAGCATGTGTCTAGTAGGCACTTTGAGATCTATACAATTTCAGCATTTACGCAGTTATTTTAGGTCACCATTGTACAGTGGATTTGAACAAGTATAAGCCAAGCTGAAATACTTTGCGTTCTTGAAATAAACAGTTGAAAACATGAAGTCAAGACAAAAACATACTAAGGAAGGAAAAAAAAAAAAGTAGATAAAATTCTGGAATGGAAAGAACGCTGTGGGAGATGAGGCTCAAACATAGTGGTTCTGCTTATCCGGTTACGAGGATTTCTCTTTCCTGGCTCTTGGAGAGTCTGCTCCATTTGAAGCTAATGCTCCATTCACTCCATTAGCTGAATTAAAAGAAAACAATGAATCACAAACACATACAAGCTATAGAAAATAAAACCACCAGACAAATACACAGTCTTAAAGTAAAGGCGATAGGAGAAAAGGCCCTTGATAGGTTTGTTACATCTCCTTATGCAGGGATTACTCAGTTTTAAATGGCCGTGTCTGGCCTCATTACCAAGGAACGTTCCTGGGCTATATTCAGCTGTTAAAAACCTAACGCATGTCTGCAGACACCCTACCCCCTTCAGACTGTCTGTATATTGTGCAAGAGGCCTAATTCTGATCTTAGATGGCTTTAAAAGAAAAGCATGGGTATAATAGCAGGCATTGTGTCACTTAAATCATTGCAACCACAATCTTATAAATCTCATGCAAAATTATAAAGCATGCAAAAATGGTAGTCTAAAAAAAAAAAAAAAAGTGTCATTTTCTCAAATATTCAAAGCAAATACAGAATTCAAGGGTTCAAGTTCTTATTAATGCAATTTCAAGTGGTGCTTCAATACAAATGATTACCACCAACTAACAAATAACTGGGATTTGTAACCAGTGCTCAACTTTACAAAGACATTTTACTAGCAACCGCACACAGCAGAGACTCATCCCCCACTGCAGCGAGCAGCTCAGTTCAGCGGGAGAGCTGTGCGTCGGGGCTGGCTTGGTCACTGACCTTTGTCTTTCTTGGATGACTTGCTTTTCGCCGGAGCCGCTTTCTTCTTCACTGTCTGAGTCTGAGCGTGAGCCTGCTCTCTCCACCTTCGCAGCTGGAAGTTGATGAATTTCCACATCATGAATGCCTGCGTCACACAGATGGCAGCCAGCACAGTAATCCTGCAGCAGGGAGAGACAGACACTTTCCATTTTAATTAAGAAATCACACATCGGAGAGCAGCAGATATGATGCACTCTCCTCTGTTCAGGAAGGTTTGAATCAACCTACAGTTCTTGTAATGGGGGAAAAAAGAAACCCACTACTGAGCACTGTAGTAGAGAAATTGTCCTACATTTAAACTTTGGAAGAGAAATCGGCTACTAATGGCTGCATTTTGATTTGTTATGCCTTTTTAAAAAACATACATTTCAGTAACATTTGCTACGGGAACAATATTTTATCTATATGTCCTCATGAGAATTAAAAACCCTCCCCACAAAATAGAATTAAATTATTGTAACCTAAAAAAAACTACCTAATGAACAGAACATTGAAGTTTCCAGAAGCAAAATCCAGGCCTTGTTCTTCAGCACCAGCAAGACCAAAGCCCATGGTGAGAACAGACAGAGACAGCGTGAGCAGCCGACCGAGGACGAAAAGGACAGCCCACAGCGTGAACCTGCAACACAGAGAATCTTTAGGCATCCCCATCACAGCACACAAGGGGTTAAACATGGGGTTACAATCCGTTCTGGACCTTCTCCCCCCCTCCCCTGCAAAGCATAACTGGATCCGACTGAAACCGACCACCACACACAATCTGAATATTACACTTTGGTAGCACGTTTATGCTGTTCTGCAGACAATTACTGTGCTTGACCATCATCAGAGCAGGCAACAGAACCATTAAAATAAATGTGATAAAATAATGGTGAAAATAAGTGTCATATTTAATTTTTAACAGAGTTTCATGGCATTTTGGAACTTCTTCAACTTTTTGTGTCGGAAACAGTACTGAAAACTACATATTTCAGTCCCTCCACACACATTCTCCCAGCAGTGTGTAGTAACAGATGCTTACCCGGTCTGTCGGTTCTCATTGCTGAAGTACACCAGGCGGGACACATGGAAAAGGAGCTCCACAAAGTAATGCAAGACCAGCAGGACCAGACCCAGACGATTCAGGCTGAACAAGAGAAAGGCCGTTATTCCATCTGCTTTGTCCCAGCCCTTCTTTAGTAGATTTTATATTGATCATGTATACTTACTTTAATAGATAGGCCCCTGCAATGTGGACCAGATACAGGCTAATGTAAACAACCTGGCGTGGAATATCTTCCTGTTATTGGCAAAACAAAATACCCCAGTAAATTTTCAGAACTTGTCAATTTAAATAAGTTTAATAGTTAAGTTATTAAGTTAAGCAACTTCCTGTCCTGGAATCACTTTGTTTGTTAAAGCACTGTCATTGCATAATACAACCAACTTTGATAAGTTAAAAGGGTGAAGTATTTATTTTTAAGTATAGATTCCTTGCATGAACACGTTTTAAACAAAGGTTAAATACTTGAGAACTTACATAAACCAACCAATTGCTGCGCTGAGAATAAACTCCAGTCATAATTCTTAGAAGAAATGCTCCCGGCATTAAAATGTCCCAGTCAGCACACAAAAAGGAGCAGTGTTAAAATCCAAGCATCTTCACAACACAAAGGCCCACGCTTAGGCAAGAGCACACTCACTTTTTTGGTTTTCTGAAAGTAGAGCTCTGGGAAAGCATGTAACCAGTATCCCAGCTGACAGATGTAGTAGAATTTCATCTGGAATCTGAAGACAAGAAAGTGCTACATTATATAATATATACTGACATTATTCTCCAGTAAACTGTTTAAAGACAAATCTGGTTCTACAGATGTTAGGTCTGTGCTTCCAACTGCATTTTTGCACCTTCAGATGAATAGCAAACATCTGTGGATCATATTGAACAAGCTACATTGATGTACACAGTAGTTACATGAAGACAAATATATACTGTGTGTATATAAAAGATTATCTACATATAGATTGATATCTACATCTACAGATATATATATATTAAAAGCAATATAGTGCAAAACAATGTGTTTATGGTATAAAGAAAGTACTTACGGCATTAAGGTGTGAGGGTACCCTTCCCACAAGCCAATAGGATTTGATAAGAGATTTTCCTAAACAAAATAAAAGCAAACGGCATATCCTCAAGACTTCTTGAAAGAAGACTTGTATATGCTTAGACTTCATTGCTTGCTAAATACCTGTCAGACTGTTTCAAGATAGGCAGAGGCAGAGACAGAACCCATGAGTCAGTTTTGATTGGCAGCTAAAAACAACTTCCTACTAACAAGAGAAAAGAAGCCCAATAGACCAAGAACAGTCTTTAAGCCACCAGGAGTCTAACAAGTCATTCAGTAGCTCTTTGCTTGCACAAAAAAAAGCCAGTTTCTCTCTATTCTTTGGCTGGAAAATGAATGACTTGGCATCGCAACCATATGGTCGTGCAAAACTCAACCAGGAAAAAAATAAGGCACTAATCTACAAAAGTAAAAGCATTTTGAATGTGTCCAAATGTTATGTAAGTATTTATCTACTAGGAGTAATGGATTTTAGATTTCAATCCCGACTGCCAATGACTATGCCCTGATGAATTTGATCAAAAACTAAAAGTTTATATAGGTTTTTTTTTTTCTTCCAAGGCTACGAGCCTATCTCTAACCAAAGTCCATCAAAAACTGTAATACAGGGACTGAAAACTACCTTTCTGATGCATGCTCAAATACAGAAGTTTGGAGAACAAGGATTGTTGTGAGGTTCACTAAACTACTCAAAATTACATTTAGGGAGCTACAGTAGACAAAATAATTATTAGTTCACAACAGAAATATTAAAAACGATTACACTATTTAAACAATGCCTTTATTGAAGGAGACTCACATGGCTTAACATTATTATAACGGTAATACCAATATTACACTACACATTACAGTGAATAAGAGAGGGGTCATTTCGCATTAATTGCACAAATGATGGAATCAGAAGAAAAATAACTATGACCCTTAATATCCTGGAGTTTATTACCAAGGGCTGACTAAGTATTCCAAGTGTGATGTGATCAGTGGGAATGGGAAAGAATGCATGACCTCATACACGAATGCTACTTTCTCCCAACGTAACGTATAGCACATTTAAGACGTTTGGGGAAGAATTCTGATTAAAACAAAATAGAGGAGGAGTTCCACATCACATATTAAAGTACTTACTGAAGAGAGGATGCTTATTCCCCATCCACAGGAGAACAGGTAGAAGGCACTGAGCTGTCCAGATTCATTAAACTTGCTGTGTTTGGTTTTGGAAAAATGCATCTTCCTGTTGATTTTCTACACAATCACAAATAATGTATTTAGGGACCACACATTCAAACAATTTTAAATCCATTTGAAAATACAGATATTTATGTTTTTAAATACAATCTCTTTCATACCTAAACTGGTTTCAATTTCATTATGATACTCAAATAAATGCACTATCGAATTTAAAAGGCATTATGCTAACTCTGCACTATTTGTTTATATTGTCGGATGTACATTTGAAGTTACAACCAATACAGCTAATGCTTACAGTGATCAAGTTCCTGAATAAATATTTCAATTCTGTAACACTGTACCCTTACTGGACATGCCTACAATTTCAATTACTACTACAGTATACTTTATATTATCTTAAAAAGTGTATAAGAACGGTTAATCATAACTCACTCCATGTCAATCTGAAGGAGAAGGCTGTCCAACAATAAATGTATGCAATGTACTTAAAATAAACCATTAGCAATAGTAAGAGGCTCCCTGTATATCACCACTAGCAAGGGACATTGAACCAGTGATCACTGATATCGATAAGTGCAGTTACTTACATCCAGCACATATTCCTGGATGATGGCGTGCATGATAATAGAAACCAGCATGTAGAAGAAGACTGTAGCCAAGTCTTTCAAACCGTGTTGAAAATAATTCAAAGTGGTTTCCTCTGGACCTTCTACAAGAGAAACAAGAGAAATGGGCCATTTTACAATGTTTTAGTCCTCCACATCTTAAATACCTTTTGACAATTTTACAAGTTTTCTAAAAAGTACTTCAATGAAGCATAAAGAATAGAACAACATTTTAATTAATAGTTTTAAGGACTACTTAGTGGAGCACTGAACACAGGCAAGATCAGCGCTCAGGCAAAAACAAATGAACTCTTACAAGCAAACTAAAGTGCAGATTCACGAAGGAATAAAGGCTAAATATTTTCAGAGGTCACAAAATCTCTAGTTAATAAGGCTTTACAGTACACTACATAACTACGTTACGGCTAAATGCCTAGAGTCCAGACAAAGATCACAAACTCAAACACTCTGAAGGGCATCTCAAAATGTAGGCCCTACTCCCTTTCACATCAACTTAGGATTCCCAAAATATCTACTCCATGTCGCAATCATAAGAGAAACCAAGAACTAAAAAGTCCCTTACAACACAGGAAGTGGTTTGCTATTCAAGATTTACATAAATGCTACATGAATAAGCACCACCATACTGTACATTTAACCTTTGCCGAGTTTTCAACAGTGCCATTTTTACACTGAACAGGTTGGGGCACATAACCCAATCCGAGAAACGCTGAGAAATAACAATAGAAAGTGAAACGGCAAGTCAAGTCAATCACAGCTCAAAATGTTGATTTAGTCCATTTAAAAAGTAACAGACAAAAGATAGTGTTTTCAGACAGTTTAAGTATGTGAAAAAAGTTTAATTTTAAGTGTAATTTTACCGATTTTTTTTTTTTTATTGCAGGACATACGACAGAAACCCTCTGAACCTCAATGACTCTTTTAGTTTGATCTGCAAATCAATTTTGATCCTCGTAATCCTGATAATACACAGGAAGAATAAACAAACAACTTTCTGTGAATTCCACCAGCAGAACTGGTACATAAGAAATTGTTTTAAAACAGACAAAGAAAGTTGTGTGACTGTATAAAGTGAAGTCTATCCCTAACTTGGTCTGTGATGTATATTAGTTAGTAACCAGGCTGACTAAATATAGTGCTTAGATACTGTAAGCAGAGTAAAACTATCTCTGAGCGATGAAGTCGGAAAGCCAGTTTGTTAAAGCTTCCTTTGATGAGAATGGAAGACAAAAACAGGGAAATCCTCTCCTTTAAAGAACACAAATCTGATTTTCTAAAAATACACATTTCCTCTGCACCACAATATATATGCTACATAAAATGTGCCTAGTATGCTTACACTACATCTCAGCCCTTCAGTGATTTTTTTCCTACTTGACCTGCTTCTACAGCATCTATGCCAATTACACCTGTCTCATGACAAAAAAGGCTGTTCAAGACTAGGTTTTTACACAATTCTGCCCCAAAAGGGGGACTATCCTGTGTGGACATGTTCCAAAGCACAGGATTCTATATTTTAAAATTTAAATGTTATGTTACTAAAAAAAAAAAAAACAGACGCAGGTGATTTTTGAATAAAAGGTGCTATATATTGATATATACAACTCTGGAAACAATTAAGAGACCACTGCACATTTTTCTTAAATCAGCATCTCTACATGTATGGCAGCCATTCCATTCCATTCATATTTTTATTTGGGAGAAATGTTGTCAGTAGTTTATAGAATAAAACAAATGTTAATTTTACCCAAACACATACCTATAAATAGTAAAACCAGAGAAACTGATAATTTTGCAGTGGTCTCATTTTTTTTTTCTGGGCCTGTATGTATGTATGTATGTATATAGAATAAAAAACAGGAATAGCAAAAATGGTCTTGGGAGGTTTCTCTACCTACAGATATATTAAAACAGAAAGCAGCACTGGGGAGAAGAGTACATTTTGCCAAGGACTAATTCCTGAAATATCAATTCTAGGCACTGTAGCTTCCAACAGATCTAGGTTAATCATTGATCACAATGCGTTAAAGCAAGGAAGAGCAAATTCACATGAATGACCTGGTAAAACATGGGTACCTGTCAGGACAGCAGTATAACAGAACACAGCAGACAGAATTCATGCAACAGTTAAAGGCTTAAAAACTAAAGGTTGCATAGTATCTTGGAATTGTGAAATAAGTTGTAAGATTATGAAATTGGTCTGTTTAAAGCAGACAGTTCATTTGATGTACACTTAGCACTTGGTTGTGAAATAAACTTACCATTGTTTGAGATGGTGACGTTATATTGGACAGTAATGAACAAGACAGCCACCTTAGAAGTAACCTAAAGCAAAGAAGAGAAAAAAAACGGTCTGTATACATTTATAATGTAGGGATTCAATAGTAGCTAACAAAGTATACAGCAGATCCATAACATTCATTTTTAAGTATAGCTAATCAAGCTAAAACATTGTCTAAAAACATATTAATCAGCAGGCTGCTATGATATATATAAAAAAAAAGTGGAAGAGGATACAATAGCATACACCACAGCGTTACAATAGCTGCCTGCAAGCGCTTCACACTACTGGGTAAAGGAAGTAGCATTGGTGGCATGCTGGTTTCTATTTGTAGAGGTGGCACTACATCAAGTCAAAAACCAGCATAACTAGAGGGTAATACAATCAAAACTTTGCAGTCGTCGATTTGGGGAAAGTTCAGATACTGGAAAGAATGATCAAATCGTGAGGATGGTGCACTCCAGACCGTGGCGTAAATCAGAACTGTACACGTCATCTCATTCTCGAACGCCCGAGGTCAGCAGCGTTCGGAAGCCGCGCCTGGGAGCTGTAGTGCGTTAGCGCTGCGTGGGGAAGGACTTCAACTCCCAAGATCCTCTACTTACTGTCTCACAAATGCATCTATCTATATACAATTGCGCGCAGTGTGTGATCTTGATATTTACCCCACTCCCCTCCACACACACACACTTTAATTACCCTGCTAATACATGTACCTTGACTCAGACTCTTATTCAACCCAGGATCACAAGCTTATACTAGCGCTGCTTCAGCTGCAGCCGATGCTCATTTTGGAAAGCAAGACCTGTGCCTGACAGCTTTCCTCTCGGCGGAGTGAATGCCACGTAACACTGTCGCTGAGAAACAGTCCGGCGGATCCGCCGAGAGGAAACCCAGAAACACCCCGATCCACACAGCGCATCCGCAATAGTGGCAACGGCGAAGGTTGTACCCGGTTCCAGTTTCATTTATTTCGCGGTGGTTTCATTATTAACACGATCAGCTCGTTAAAAACAGCGAAGTTTCAATGCACACAGGAAAAAACAGCTGCTAGGCTGCACCACACATTGCTTTCAAAAAACACCTTAGATTTAGGTCTGCAAGCTGCACAGGTGGCTCAATTAGAGAGGTAATGCATAGTGACGAAGAAGATGAATACAAAGGCCTCTGCAAACTTTTATTCATTTTTCAAAAGGAAGTAGAGCAGCCGACTGTGTCCTTCTCCTGCTCCTATCCCTGGCTCACAATTGCGCTTCCCATACTTTCTCAATCACATTTAGGGATCATAATAACACTACTACACTAGCCTACTACCGGGGATGTAAATGAAGGCAAAAGGCACAATCGGACCGCAAAGCCTTTCCTACCTCAAACATCAGTCCGAGAAGGAAGACCATAGCGACACAGGACACAATGTCGGCATGGTTCTGGATGATGAACTCGTGGCTCAACACAGGCGGGTTCTTGTTGCTTTTCTTTCGGATGCCCATGTTGGAAATGTGGGGTTTTCGGACTTGCGGATCTCTGCCAAGCGGGACCCCGGTGAAAGGAGAGGAACACGTCTGCAGTCCTGTTATCTGCTGCCCGACTCTGCCCTCCACTACCTCCCTCCTCCTCCTCCTCCACCACCGACTGGCTCAGGAGCGGCCGCAAGAGGAAACTGTCCGCAACTCTGCGCCACCTTGTCCGTGACATTGTGAGGCAGCGCCACCTAGCCGTACGGAGGTGCAACTGACAACGAGACAAACGTGTACGTGTGCTTCCAAATCATTCAAAATCCCCGACGAGCATGGGGTTGATTTAGCAAAGGTATGCATTGAGTTTTGTTCAACATATGACTATGGGACCATCACCATCATCATGGTATGAAGAATCACTGAAAAATCTAAATGCATGCAATTATCTATTATGAGTTTACACTAAGATAATGACTTTCTATTAGTTAAAGGAAATAGGCAATATTTGTTAAAAAGACAACAAAGCCACACAGATCATGTTGGGGACCAGAAAAGATATAAGCATACAAATCAGGCAAAGTTGACCTTTGATTGCCAAAGTTATATGAATGAAAATGAGATCCAGTTACCCTGAATGGTGGGTGTACTGTTTAGAAACAGGATAATACAGAGAGATTCTAGTGTTTGTTTGTGGATGTGACCTTCTTTAGATCAGCCTGTTCTTAAATAATAACACTTCTAAAAAAGGCTACGAATGTCTAGTTATTTCCACAACAGCATTGTGAAACCATTGTCTACAGACACAATGTAATTGTTAAAATCTGTTCTACTCGGAGCTGCAGTAATGGCCATAGAAATGAAGGCTTATCTACAGACACAGAACTCTTTGTTTAAGCCATATCTCCCCACAATCTTTTAAGTTCCTTATTTTTAGAATGACATTCACTCGGAACACTGTATTGCATTTGGACAGGTGATAACGTATTTCTTCACATACATTGGCTAGAAATTCATTGCAGAGAACATTTTACATGAACTTCACATCACATTCGAATGAACTTCTCCTGAGGCAGGTACAGGAATAATGCATCATAATTCATACTGAGTTGTTACAAACCTGTGTAAAATAAAATGTAGCCTCCACTTTGTCATTAATATACACCCTGCAGATCCTATTATGCAAATGTTTTCAGTTGGATAGAGTTCAAGACGGCAGCATTTGGTTTGGAAGTTCTAAAACTCTCAGATTAGTATAATGACTAATGTCAAGTCTTGCTTCTGTGATGAGGTTGTAATAATTAGATACCTCGGCTGGCCTTTCCATGAAAAACAACAAAGCATTTGCAAGGCATCATCACTGGAGCAAGAAAACTGTCTTCTACAAAATCTGCTTGTGTCCTTCACTTCCACTGTGGATGCACCTTGAGGAGATCAGAACACACACTGTGTAACTCTGTGTCATAAACCTCTGTTTGCAAACTGAACCATTGCTTCCAGACTTGGCACACTGGCTCTTTAAATAAATGTTCCTAAAGCAACATTTATGAGGAGAAAGCACCAGCGCTTCCTGGAGGGAGATAAAATTCTTCTTTACTGAAACAACTGGTATCCCGATAAATACACAAGACTGATGGATATTTATTTTGGAACCAAAGACCTACATACAAGGCTTTTATTAGTGCTACTTATATTACATCTAGGGAACATTCCCCAACTTGCTTTAGAAAGGGTACTACCTATACATTTCCAGGACTATATAAAGCAGTGTGCAGAGTCAGTGTGCATTCCTTTAGCTTTCCTTAAATACTTGCATTCACTAAACTGTATGTTTCTAGTCAAATCCTTATCATAGTCATTTTAAATGGTAAACATCTGCAGGTTGTGGTAAAATTGAATGTACACGGACACAGGACTGTTTTTAATGGGTTCCCATCTCACTGGCTTGTTGTCACTGAAATATCCAAGAACCGGAGAAGACACTCAGTATGGACGTGCAAAAGTCATCAACACCAGTCCAATTTGTAGAGAATTGAACTCATACTGAAACAAAGACAAATTACGTGGCTGGGGCAGGGGAAATAGCAGCTGATACTCATGTTTAGTTGTGTGACATTTTGCAATCCAATTACTCTGAATTCAAACACAACATAGAACATTTAGTGAGATTCAAGTGAATTATAATGTTTTTATGCTATTCATTCAGTTTCCAGTAGGCATGGTAACCACATTACCTGACCATTTCTGTTTATTAAATAGAAAGTTCAGTGAAGACATTAATACACAAATTACGAATACAATTATTTATTTCATGACCTATAACACACAACAAGAAAGCCTACTTCAACTGTTCCTTGTACTGCATTTTCCATGATTAATTGATTGTTGCATCTGTTTTTGTTCAATGCAGTGGGATGTTTGTGTTAAGGGTGTTGCATGGATGGTCATTATCTTGTATTATATCACTTAAAAACTGTGATATTAATGATAGAAACAAAATCAAAGTATGAAATCACCTATTTGATCAGATAATGGAATATATATATGGACTTCCAGGATCCAAAGGATTTATGAACAGGACAATGTTTTTATTTGAGTGTAACATCTTTACAAATAAATGTATATTATATTCCTGTTATGCATATGCACTGTGAAATTAAAACATAAAGCTTTGTATTGATTCTAAAAGTTTTGTAATACACATTCTAAGAAAGTCAAATAAAAAACAATTGTATAACAGAATTTAATTATGTGTAACACATTCTGCTTTATAACAAGTATACGATTACACAACAAGCAAGTAGGCTTCATTTCCGTATGAGACCGATTTTAAGAGAATATACCATAAAGATATCTATGCTTTCTAAATTAATCTGCCACACTTGCACTGCCTCAGTACAGATACTGACTAAACAGTCTGCAGCAATCATAGAGACCGAGACAGTTATCAGCAAGGCAGTGCAAATAAACTCTGATAATGCAATGCCATTA
This sequence comes from Amia ocellicauda, assembly GCF_036373705.1. NCBI lineage: Eukaryota > Metazoa > Chordata > Actinopteri > Amiiformes > Amiidae > Amia > Amia ocellicauda. Next base: position 20,963,816 of record NC_089851.1, read on the forward strand.
TTTACATTATAGTATTACCAGTACTTAAGGACTAGCCATTGTTCTCAATTCATATCAGTCAATGTTTTAAATTAATGTAAAGCTTGTAACAATGTAGTTAATAAGGTTGTTTTAGGTCACTATATATTCTTATAGTTTTGGTTAATACATAATTATCAGGCTGGTTTTATTTTTCAGGGTATTCTTTTCTGGAATTGCATATATTCCGTATGAAATGCTCGACTAGTGTACATTTTGTAGGTAGTATATTTTGGTCATGTAAAAATGTATTTGGTAGAAAATTCAAGTTGTCTTTCTTTAATCTGACCCTATAAATAAATATTGCACCAAAAAGCACTGTGTCTAATTGCCAACACCAGATTTGTATCTCTACCAGGTGCCATAAACCCTACACCCACTTTTCTGCTATCAGCATGAAAGTTTAACAGCTACAGTTTGTACAACAAAACAGCACAAACCCCCTGTCCTAGATTCTCTCTTGATTTAGTAACACATTAATCTTGTTGTGACTTCCTAATCTACTGATATACTGGCAGGTACATTAATAAATACTTATTTAACACTAATTTCTCTAGGGGGTTACATTTCAGGGGCCTGCAAATGTTCACTAGAGGTTAGGTTTCAGGAAAAGGCAATAACACTGAATTAACACAGCCTTTTGCTGTCAATCCCAGTGTCTCCAAATAGGCCAAGTACTCTTGTTTCCTATTGCCAGAATAATTCTCCAGGAGTTCCTCATCTGCCGAACGCAGAACAATGAGTAAAGCCAGGAGACGCAATAAATCAGCCTGACCTTACAGCGAAGCTGCGATAGCGCTCCCTGTTACAAGTGGGACCCACACTGATTCAGAAGAGGATAATAATTATGGGGCAAGATGAAAATTAATCAGATATGGTATTTCATTATTTGGGCACTGTGGCTTTGATACCACTTCATTTGTCAGGATGTGAATTTTTGACCCAATTTAAAGTGTAGAGTAAGGTTAAGGGTAAGGTATTTATTGCAGACAAAATAGGAGAGACACTGTACAATACTTGTGCTTGAATACACTATATATTCAGACAGACAGATAGATAGATAGCAGTGAATCAACAAAGGTTACAGATAGATGCTTATGAAACTCAATTAAAAGTTGGTTGGAAGAAAGCTCCAGTTTATTGTTAATTTACAATGCCATTTTGCAGAAATCACTTCCTTATATCTCATTGCTCTTAACAGTCAGACACATCAGTAAAGCACTCATGCACTGGATTACTTATTTTAGAAATACCATTTTATTTTTCTGATTTTAGCAAAAAAAGCCTTCTGTTTAAATGCTCTTCAGGTTTGGAATGATTTTAAGAAATCCACAGTTCTACAGGATCGGCTCGTCTGAGAGATTTTAGGATTACTTGTTCTTGTTATGCTTGACTATATGTTTTTATCGTTTATGTACGTGTCTATTATGTGTTGTACTTCCATTTACTAGCCTACGTTTTCTTTCTTTCCTGACTTTGTAGCAGGGCCCCACAGCAAATGAGGTTTTGGTCTCAGTTGGGCTACCCTGCACAAATAAAGGTTTGATTGATTGATTGATTGAAAGATGAAAAGGACCTGAAAGGGAAACTTACTTCCTCTTCTAGGAATGGTCCCAGTGTTGGCTCTTCAAATCCAAGTACTGATCCAGTTACACTAACAAGCAAAGACAGTAACAGCATTTCAGGAATGCAAAGAAGCTCACACAAGGACCCTTTATGAACGTCTAAGCCTGCAAAGGAAAACCGAGAAACCATCATAAAACAAAAATTCAAATAAGAATCTTATTCAGAGGGCACAGGATTTAGAGTGGGAAATGCTTAGGGTGCATTGCAGGGTATATTGTATCATGCCCTGTAGAAATCATATTCATATTCTAGTATTTAATGTCTTAAACATAGTGTGTCTCTTGATAGGCTTATATGGTAAATAACCTCCTTCTAAAATACAGGATTGGCCTGTTATTCAGTGGTTGAAATCGGACTGTGTCATTTGCTGACTATCCAACAGAATAGCAAGTTACAAATCTCTCCATGCTCTGTGTGGATCAGACAGGAACGAGTAAAATGTGTCAGTGTGCTGTGGCACTTTATTGTGCTTCCAGGCACCAAAGGCTGTGGCACATAACAATTAAAAAGTCATATATAAATACATCATAACTAAGCATTAACATATTTGTTTAGCTAAAGTACGTTACTGACAGAATTAAACAGAAAATTGTGTTAAGTAGGTATGCTTCATCTTCATTGCATTCCATAAAGAGGAACCTACCTTCAAAATCATCCTTCATAGAGGGATAAAAATTAAATGAAAAAATGAAATAACCTAACAGCCTGAACCTCAGCCCTAGCCAACACAAATATTTAATGGCAGCCCCACACAAATCTACATGGGATTCAGTTAACTGAGTAGAAAAAGAAAATGTCATAACTTCCCTATCTTTTTTATTGTTTTATTATGTTTAAGTTGAAAGGTGAGACTATAATTAGGGCAGTTCACATTTAACATGTCACATTTAGGATAAGATTAAAAACCATAAAACAAAATAAAACACTAAACCCAGAGGACAAATGTAGTCCACTAACCAATGCAATGATTACAGACAATGACTCGGACATATATTTACATAAATACCTACATTATATCAAGAAATAAAGAAAATACCCAACACCCACCTTGGCATGGTAGCCAGTCTAAATTGAGCAGCAGTACAAGCAACATGAAAGCCTCAATCACAATACAGGGAAGCTCATAACCTCCAGTGTGGATCAGAAATCCACCAAGTAGTGACCTCAGAACTAAACCCAGACCTGTGAATATCTCCTGGTTTCCCTGGAAAACAAATACGATTTTAAACATCCTGGAGTTAAAAGTACTTAAACAAGTATAAATAAGAAAAGATTTTACAGTTATCCTATTCACAATTGCACTTTATAGGCTGCTGTAGGACTTCCTGTGGGATTAGATTATGTCAAAAAGGCTTAGCATTTTAAGTTTCCCAAAGTCTTGATAGTACAGGATTCAAAGATGAAATGTTTAGACTCAGAATGGTACAGATCTAACAGGGGCTGGATGACATACTGAAACAGCACTCCCCCTATACCAATAACTTAACTCCTGTCAGTGAGGGATTTAGTGCTACAAAGAGTGAAAGTTAAAGAGCAAATAGCATCTTCCATAGGCTACCACCCTGTGTAGCTTCAGCTGTTCAACATGCCTGTTCTTTTTCAGTGCTGAAATACTGACAAGTTGTAACATTTCTAAGATGTAAGCCCAGTGAAATGTCAAAATGATGGCTTATACTCTTGCAGGGTGTGTATCCTTGAGGTTGCTGACATTTCTCACAGCTGCTAGAGAAGCACCAACTAACAGAGACTGCATTGCATCAACGGTTGGGAGAAAGATCTTCCTCTAATACCTGCAGGTGATGTCAGGCAGACAGTAGCTTAGGAACCCTCCCCCCCAGCAAGCTGTCATCTTGAAATTGATTGCATGGGACTCTTAACAAATACACCCATGATATACACTCAACACAATAAGAGTAAACCCTACAGCAGAACACATATTTATGACATAGTATGTTCTGTCAATAGAAAATGTCCTTGGGAATGTGAATGTTGGTCAAATATTGAATTACATATTGTAGTCAACATAATCTTGTAATATCTTTACTCATTTCATATATATGGAAGAGATCTTACCAAATGTATACCACTATTGTGTAGAAAGGTATGAGTTAAAATAGTAAAAGCAGGAGTCAATGAGGCTCCACTACCAACAGCATCAATTGACCTGATTACCAAACACGTGCTGATAAAGCCAATGCCATCTGGAAATCTGTGAATGAACCTAGGGGGAAACAACAACACAAATAACAATTTTAATAATGTAAAAGCATTAAATATCACAGTGAAATAATATATGTCAATTTTATGAGAATACATTTAATTACCCAAAAGTAAAAATACAAAAATCTACTTTTTATTAATAATTTGCCAATGCTGTCTTGTCAGCAACTGCTTTATGAATTTCAAGGAGTAGATACTTTTAAAGTCCAAAATACTAGAAAAAAGTATATAGAGGAATTGTAAGTGAGGGGCAAAATTGTTCATTCCCTGTCACTGTAATTTGTGGTCTACTATTGTATATACATGATTGAACATATAATCACCTCATCTTTACAGACACACTTTCTGATAAGAACTACCATTTCAGCACATCCTCCTTTTCCTTACAAATCCACACAACCTGAAATGAAAGTGTGTTTTCTAATAAATCAAAGCAGGATACTTGCCAAGCAAATGTTTTTGGTCTTTGTTTTATCTAGGGAGAATAAATCCACAATGTTACGATAATAATAATATAATAAAAAAAGTATATCTTATTATTACTTCGCAATCTATCTTTACAAATATATACATAGTATTATTATGCCCTTAAAGTAACCCAAAAGCAATGGTGCACACACCTGACAAAAATATCCCTGCTATCATAACAAATTTAGATCCAACGGAAGCTTTGTAATATTATAGGATAGAATTAAAAGAGTATAACTTCAATCACTTAAATAATAATCTTTTTAATAGGATGTTGAACTGAGTCCCTGACTACTTTTGTTTCCTGGCTAAATGTAATAAAAGACTATCCTAATCTGGCCTACCCATCCCTATTCAATGTAATTGTTTTCAGTAATAATTTCAATTTCCAACATATTTACTGCACTGGGAGCTGAGTTACTCCAAGCTACTCCAAAAGGCATTGCATTTCACTGCCAGATAAAGTGGAACATTATTTAACACATACTGAGTGTGATTAAGGTAAAACAAATAATTGTATGTCAATATTCACAAAGGAAATGTGTTGGAATATGAGGGGAAAGGAAAAGTGTTGAAATACTCAGAGAAACAAAGAAACTGTGTAACCAACACAAACCGTGTAAAAGAAACTACTCCAAAAAGTGTTTTCCTTCATCACATTCTGTAATGTGTTAAAAACAACACTTTTGTTACATAACTACAATATGCTGCAATTCAAAGCATTCGGGTTTTACTGAAATGCTGCATTTGCCATTCTAGTCCAGAATTCAACCTTAATTTAGTTTAAGGCAATGCACTACATACATATGGACTACATACATTTTGAGCAGAAATATTCAGTGATGTCATTAATACAATAGCTTGCCTAGTCTACACTCTAGTTTTACACAAGAAAACTCCTATAAAGAGAAACATTTTATTTTATTTACAATAACTGTTTTTACTGCTACACACTCAATGTTGTCAATGCGTGTAAGGAATGCGTGTGTTCCTTATGTATGTTTGAGAATGTCTTTCAGATATAAAATCATATAACATTCTTGTTAATGATTTGGAGAATACTGCCACCTAGTGATACAATGTTGCAACTACTGTAACACATTGTATTAAGGAGGCCTAGCCAAGACAGACACGGGAGTGACTGCAGACTACTCCACAACAAAAGCTTCACATTGTGTAATTATAGTTAACCTGTACCAAAATTATAAAATCCAGTTTTACGATTCAGTTGCCTGATTTTTTTTTCCTTCACATATAGAGACCTTTACCCAATTATTCTAGCTACGTTGATAGAATTAAACACTTCAGACAAAAACCAGCTGCAGTGAAACTCAAGGGAATTATTTCACTTTGAAGCATTTACAGCTAAATGTGGAAATTGCTCTGACTGGTATGGATTCATTATCATTAGTATTACTTATTTTCAGCATTACACAATTTCCCCATCACCTGTAAAAAGACTAAAACCATATGTATAAGCTTTGATTGTTTAAAAAACAACAACCTATTGCGATATAAAATGAATGGAAGCTGAAGCAAAATGACATACTTGACCTCCATACAGAATTGTTTTTGAGCTGTAATTGACTTAAAGTGTAAGTAAAGTATTTTCTCTCTTCAACAATCGAACCATATTAAGTTATTCATACAAGTTTGGGTTTCTGCTTCTCAGAGCATGTTGTCATCAAATCATCAATGCAATGTTTTGAGCATGTGATATTATTCTAGTAAAACAAACTTTTTCATGACAATTGTTCAGTCAATTTGCTTCTCAGGGAAACTGTCGTGTTGAAGATGCTCTACACTTTACATGACTGTTACACTGTTAAATATACCTGGTACATATATAAGAGCTCCGTTTCTGGACTTTTCATGTGCATTTAATACCATTCAACCCCATATTATGCTTAATAAATTACGCAGTATGCAAGTCAATTCTTATATCATACTATGGATTTAGGATTTTCTTTTGAACACACTTCAGCAGGTAAAAATCAACAATCACTCTCCAGAACCATCCTGTCCAACACACTCCGCTGTGATGACTTCAACACTGCGCTGATATTAACGCTGTGCTGAACACTGCACTGACTTTATCAACACTGTCACTCCACTGGGCTGACTTTAACAACAGGGTGCGTGGTTTTATTCACCACTGCAAATTTTACAATGTTGCAGCAGCTCCTAAAGCTGTAGGGAAATTCATAGAGAGCACCGCCCCAGCATGTTCCCTAGCATAAGCAGCATCTCAAATGGTAAAAAATAAGGTTAAACATAAATGAAATACAATCCACTCTTTGACAACATGCTTAATGTCAGGGGATATAGGGGACATACTAAGATGTCAGACTTTACTGCAGCCTCTGTGTTTTAGATCGAGCACAGAAGTGACTTTTGCATTTTAAGAAACCTAATTACTGATTAACAGTACCATGCTAATATAAGTAATTAGGAACACAGTTAAAACCCACTTGAGAAAAGCAATCCTGCCTATTTTTCCTCACACTTGATACTTTATTACAAACATTGTGATCCTATAATTGCCTCTGTGTGATCCATGTTGTTTTATCTACCTTAAACCATCTTCCACATTTATATTGCTTACAACTTTGTTTCATAAAAGCTTTTGAGTTCCATGCAGAATATGTAAGCTGAAACGTTTTTATTTTTTATTTTTCTGTCCTGTGTTCTATAATAATCGTAATGCCCACCACCATTGTTTCCTTCTTTTCGTGAAATGAAAAAACACTTTGGTTCAATTCATAAGTCTTAAAACACACAACAAAACTGTGAGCTTTCTGTTTCGAGAATGAAGACCAATCCCTGGCCCCTCCATGCTTTTTTCAACAAATAAACCTCTGGCGAGAATGCAGTCTGCTGTAAGCATGACCGTATGTACAAGGATATATCTTATCTAGTTCCTACTTCTGGATAAGCCAAGTTATGTTGCCACTAAGCGTTTGACGAACTTTAGACGCATAAGAATAATATCTTAATCAAATGTAAAATGTACTGAAAAAAAAAAAACTACAAGAAATACATTTCTTTTGTAAATATGTTATTATATACTTAAATTGTATTTGAATTAACTTTCAATTACATAAAAGTAATACAATACAAATGTCACAGTGTACAAATCTAAATTATTCAGCATTTAATTTTAGGAGGACCGGCTAATCAGTTACAAATTAGCTTTTTTGAGAACCAGAACATGGTGTCGGGCATAATTACACTGATCCTTCGCAGGGCAACTTGAAGCGCATTGACTAAGAAATAACTTGTCGCACATTCTGGACTTTTCCTGCCATAATCAGGAATTGTGCTGTTTTATGCACATTATATAATGATGCATGGACAGTCTTTATTCAAAAACTCTGCCTAACAAACTTTCAGCATAACAGGAAGAGGCTTTTTAAGCATCCATTAATACACAAATGAGACCCCTGAAGCAGAGCTCAATTACAAAAAAGGAAAGAAAATCAATACAATTCACCACCAAATGGGATTTATAAGAAATGCCAGTTAAGTGGCGCTCTTAGTGTCATGACAAGTACCACTAAAACACCTCAAACACAGGAGAAAAAGGATATCCAGCTGCCACTCCCAGTATAAAAGTTCACTACGCAAAACAACACACTAAGTTGAGTAAGGCACAGTGAAATCATGGTTTGACATGGAAGCTACATGAAATTACTGCAGCAATCACCTAAGGTGAGGCTGATTAATAGTTTTCAATGAGAAACTTCATTCAACTCAGTTACCTGCTTCACGTGATTATATTACATCAGCATAGCCTTCCACATCTGCAAAATTAGGTAACTTTACAGTGGAAGAAAATGTAAATGTAATTAAAATAAAATACTTCCCACACGGATAATTCTACTTTGAAGTGGCCTTCACTCTGGCCCATAGGTCGAGTAACCGAAGCTGAGAAAAATAATTACAAAATTGGAACATTTCAATGTAATAGAAGCATTTACAATGGTACAGCAATTATACCAAGACAAAGTATTTACAGCAAGTTGAGGACTAGTGATAACGAGTGAAATTGATCACAGACTGCTCTTCCATTTGCCCGGGGGTGATGGTTCTTTTCCTGGTGATAAAAAACAAAACAAAAGTATTAGACAGGAGGGAGTAAAGTACACGGGACTCTGAGCTAGGACAAATTTGAGACACTTACTTATTTTCCCTTCTTTTTCCAGTTTCTTTAAGTGATGCAACAGGTTCACCTCTGCTGCTGGATGAAGATATTCTGGAGTTTCCTGATGAGATATGTCATGAACTGGATATGACAGATTCATTTAGGCGCAATACCTATCAAACAAACCCTAAATAACAAACCCTTTCGACATCCTTAACATCGGCAAAACATGGTTTTCTTTAAATATCAGCCGCAAGAAAGACAGCCCGACACTGGCTCAGTATAGAAAGTCACAACTGTCTCTCAGTGTGCAAACCAATTTGGCTACAATAGTATTATCATTATATTTGATGAAACCTTTATGAGTGAATATTAAACACTGAAATTAAAAGCACCCCATCTGTATATATGAGGGGTGACATGTTAGGAATATTATGACAATGTAAGAAACTGTAGTATTTCAGCTTTGGAAATGTTATTTTATAGGATTTTTAAAGAGGAGTGGTGTATTAAGTCCTTTTTAAAAATAAACCATTCGAATATACTTTCCATATTACATAATCTAGGGGGAAATGCTTTAAAACTGATTATTTGAATATAAATGAGGAATAGATTACCTTATAAACTATTTTTACAAGCTCCATTGACTGAAAGGACTTTCCAGAATTCTCTTGCAAGACGTCCAGAATCTGTTGCTCCCGCAAGTTCCTATGAACGATGTATTCCCTGATTTTGACCCCAGCGTTCTCCACGACTGGTCCATGGCCTGGGGTGGAGGAAGCAGGGGAAAAATATTAACGGAAAATAAATTCCAGAACAATAAAAACAAATTATATTTACTGAAGACTCCCTGTCAGAGATGTGCGAACTTGCTAAGACACTATGTGAGAACTTGACATCATTGGCTGAAATAACAGCAGTTTTACAAGGCCTTTCACACTTTCACTGGGAGCAGTAATCTTTCTTCGTTAGATATTAGTGTCAGAACCAACTGTGTTAGATATCAAGTGGCTTTAAGTGTAACCCTTGTCACTTATTTCTGTGTCTTGCAGTACTATTCCTATAAGCAGCTCAACATACAAAGGAAGAAAAAGCAAACCTGGGTATATTAAATCTGCTCTGGTGTTTAACAGGATCTCTAGTGATTTCATATAATCGTAGAGATCTTCGAACACTGCAGTCCCTTCGCCCAGAATGCAGTCTCCTGAAAAGACGGCATTTTCTTCTTCTAGTACCAGAGCCATGTGGTCATCTGTGTGCCCAGGGGTGAACAGAACCCTGTGAACACAAATCACCTGATTTTGAGGACAGTGGGATTTTTTATTTTATACCAACTGATTACAAAAGACTACTGAACTTTTTAATGACTTTCAGAAGTAATTTTCTACATGCAGTAAATTCAATATAATGCTTTAGCTATTATCTGTTTTTGTTTTGTTTACGTGGCTGATTTACCGAAGTGTGGCCCCTTCAGTTTCGACCACATCACCGTCCCTCAGGTACCCATATTTCTTCCCTCCCTCGATATTTTCTTCCACATGAGGATTACGAGGAAGTTTGCCGACGTGCAACTCTGAACCTGTAGTGTAAAAAATAGCCTAGTCATTCACGAAAGAGCAAAAATGATGTGAAAGGACAAAAGACATTTGAATAACCTATTTTATACTCCTTCTAAACAACAGTATGCATTGGCTGGGGATAGGAGGTGAATTAATTAATTCCTGAGATGTTCATGCTTACCCCTCATGATGTCTCTGCAGATATCAGCAATGCCCCCGGTATGGTCACTGTGCCAGTGTGTGACTATTATCTCTTGTATGGTGGCATTGAACTGGGTCAGAGCTTGTTTTAAGCAAGTGATGTACTCAGGAACTGAGGGCTCTCCAGTGTCTATCAGCACTCGTCTGAAAGAGGAAGAAACTGGATCAGATCAAATTTACATTCTTCTACATCAATAATAGGTTGTGCTTTTTATTAAGCTATAATTGAATACAAATGTGTGTGAAAATGATTCTTATGTGTGCAAATATCACCTTTGGATTTAAGTTTAGACTGTACTTTGAACTACAACTGGTAAACATCTGTTAATGTATTACAAGGCAGAGATGCAAGTTGATATGTATTGTTACAGCACGATATCAGTCTAAGACGAATTGATTGTGACGTATTATTATTATTATTATTATTGTCATTTAGCTGACGCTCTTATCCAGGGCGACTTACATTTGTACCCATTTATACAGCTGGGCATTTTACGGCAGCAATTTAAGTGAAGTACCTGCTCAAGGGACATATATTTGTTCAGGTAAACAGTATTATATATAGAAGCAGTTAAAAAATAAATGTGAATGTAACTTTCGTGTTTAGGCTCTTAGATTTACCTTCAAGTGACATTACATAGCCTATATGGTCTGGGTTAGAACTACAAACCCCACAATGCATTGCTGCAAAAGAGTAGGGACAGAAATACGAAATACCATTTACACAACCCGATTAAAGTTAATAAACACACAATTTCATTTAATTACAGAGTTAATGCTTACATGCCATGACAGAGACTTTAATTCAAATGTGTTACCTTTTTCCCGTTCCCACTAAGTATGTATTAGTTCCCTGCAGAGTCATAGGCCCGGGGTTGCAACCGAGGATTCGTATCACACGGGAAGACAACTGTTCAATACGAGGGATAATGGCCGCCATTTCTCCCTGTTTTCTTCCAACAAAGGCAACTTTGCAGAGATTTCCTCGTCCTTCCTGAGCTTAAGTGCGACGTGTTTAACTTGATGTCTCACGGGTTGCTCTTTCACCACAGACAGCGCAGCAGGACTCGCGTTGCAGGAGGAACTCGCTCAAGTCGAGACACAACAGCGCCCCCTACCTGCTGTTAAAAATATACAAATGAATGCATCACGCCATTTCAACACATTTTCAAAGTATACACACTTCATATTTATAATCAGGTTTATATTAACGTTTTTCTGAGATTTTTTGCAAATAAGGAGACATATAAACTGATATGCACGGATGTATAAACACTATTGCACAAACAGAAAAGCACAGCTCCAATATTTGATCATAAAATCCTTTCAAAACACGTAGAGCAACATGATTTAACATGAAACTATTAAAGAATATGAAGAAAATAATCTAAGTAAATTTTCCCTGTACACTTCCAAGCCAGATCAAAGTATTATCTATCTATCTATCTGTCTATCTAAGAATTTGGTCTGATTGGCATTGCTGATTGACTGCAGCTTTTCATCTGCCCCGGGCTCTGGGCCTACAACAGGTGAGGGTTTGCAGGTTTGCAGGTTTTGGGAAGAGTAATTTTAAGACCTTAAGGTGATCCAGTTGCCTGTGTTCAGTTTGCATTGTAACAGCCACATCCTTGTTGCATGCAGTCCTGATTACACTGTACATCTTTCTGAATATCTGAGTTGGGTGGTCTGTAATAGGATACAGAAGGAGATCTAAAGACGCATTATAAAGACAGCAGAGCACATTCCTGGGTATAAAAACATGAATAGCTTCAAACAACAATAAGGAATATTTTCAAACGCAAAATATGATCTGATGTTTTTGTAAACCTTATACATGAACAAATGCACAAACTCACACACACAATTACACACAGCACACACTACACATTTACACACACACTCTCCCACAATAACACACTCACACATACACTACACACATACACACACCAAAATTTTAAATAAGCTGTACCTCTTTCTCCGACCTGGAGAATGAGAATGCAGAGCAGCTTAATTGATCATTAGCTAGTTCATCACTACATAAAGCTCTCAGGAAATGGCGTAGAAATGCCGCTGGAGGAAGCTGGTGCTCATGCTCAGGGCCGCCATGGTGCTCAAGGGCGTGTTCGACAAGACGGGCGCATTAGAGTGTCCAATTAAATCAGAGCCACAGTGGGCGATCTTGTGATGAACAGGGGCTCAACTATGGCAGAGGTTACAGTTGCAGTAGTAGCAGCAGTCTTAGTTGTAAAATAATAATAATAATATTGACATTAACATTTGTATCGAATTGACGGTGGGGATCAATCAATCCATCATGTCTATTGTGTATAGCACCCTTAACCACAAGTCATCACATATTTCAGACAAAACAAAGACAGTTTCATGCAGGCTACATTGGCCATAAAGGTCAACACAGTGTTGGATTCAAGGCAGGGAGCTTCTTAGGGCAAGCTGGTCAAGGTCAATGATAAGAAAGTGTTAAAGGTAAAGGCCACAGTCATGCAGTTTATCAATTGGGTTAGATGCAGACAGTTTTAATCACATTTGTACAACTGTAAAAGAGCTATTTTCCAAAATGTAAAGTACAGTAAATGTAAACACTTTACTACATCAGAGTAGAAATCTCAGCAAATTAAATGTTGACCAGATAGTCATTCATTCGGATCCAAACTGCTCACAAGATGAACCTGCATTTTACAGTTGCACTCTGAGAAAAGCTCGTCTCCCATTCTTGCTCTGAACGCTCGCATTTAAGCAATAGTTAGAATGCTTGCATATGTTGTAGCAAAATACAAACTGAAAATAGCTAATCAATGCAAAATATTTGGTAAATTCCTAACAATACTTTAGATAATTGTAAAAAAAAACATTAGTTATAATAATCAATAAGAGTAGTATTTGGCATTTCATTCCTATTTCTCTCCTTAAAAAATAAATAATTGCCTTTAATAATTGGACTATATCCAAATTCATCAATATTGAATGTGATCAATTATTTGTCCAATATTCTAATATTTGACACACCTATTTAAACAAATAATATAACATTGGCTTTGTATTATTAGATGAACAATACTTGCATTGCAATATAACATTTATTATTATTATCAGGAAATTGAATCGTACTGTATGGTGTCTTAATACTCATTACTAGTAGAGTTTGCACGTGTTGCAACAAAACTGATAAATGACATCTAATTTAACTCCACACAATAACATTTTGGGCAATATGGTGGTGTGGTGGTTAGTGCTGCTGCCTCACAACTCTGGAGTCCTGTGTTCATGTCCTGGCTTGGGGGCTGTCTGTGTGGAGTTTGTATGTTCTCCCCATGTCTGTGTGGGTTTTCATACACTCTGGTTTCCTCCCACTGTCCAAAGACATGCTGGTTAGGTTGATTTGTCTCTCTAAATTGCCCTGTGTGTTGCCCAGTGATGGACTGGTGTCCTGTCCTGGTTGTATTCCTGCCCTGCATCCTATGCCTGCCAGGACTGGCTCTGGCTTCCCTGCAACCCTCACCAGGATAAGTGGTTTCAAAGATGGATGGACAATAACACTTTTAGAACATGGATTCATTTACAAAAGTAAAATTCACAATCAGTTTTCAGTATGAGGTTAAAGAATGTGAGCAATTTTAAACACTAAGTCCTTGAAGTCCTTGGAGCAAGGCCACACCGCTGAGGCCAAGGCCAAGGATGAGACCTGGAAAACTGTCCTTGAGCCAGCCTCGAGGCCGTCACCGTCAGGCACAGAGCAAAGAGGAACCCAAACTCTCTGTAGGACAGAGACTCAGCTCTGGGGTCCAGGGCCCTGATGGTGTGCCCCCCACCCCCTCCAGGCAGAGAGCTAATGGAGAGACACTCAGGAGGTGGGGGCTGCAGATGTGAAGGACAGGCCAGTCACCTGGCAGGCCGGAGTCTGTGGGTCCAGCTCTCATTGGTCAGTGTTACATTTTTTATTTTTTATTTTTACCAGAGGTGAGGTTAATGGTTATTCATGATACACATACAGAACATACCCGCTGGCCCAACATACCCTGTAAGGCTAGTTCACAGCATGGCCAGCACACACAATACACACTGAGGGTTTCATCACATCATTAGCATGACAGGACAGCAGGTGGAACAGACCAGGAGGCCAGGCAAGAAGACATTTCCACAATTACACAAGTCATTATAATTTTGTTTTTAATTAATGCCTTATCCACAGATATGTGTATGAAAAAAATATAATGTTTTTAAAATAAGATGTTTTGCTGCTGTAGACTGAAGCAGTGAACAGTGAATTTGTTAACTAAATTACAGTGCTTGAGATCTGTGATTGCGTTCGTGTAGTGTAGACTTCCGTAGTTCTATGCTGCTCCACCAATGGGATCAGTGGAATTGTGCAGCTCTGTGCAGAACCAAGGAAATCTGCGCAACACAAACACGACCTATAACAGACAATAAATAAGCACACATCAAATGTATTTTTTTAAATTTCATTGTAATTAGATTCGAATCAATATGACAAGACTCATGGCCACTGAAAACCATATTAAATTCACACAAGTCCATCTTTCTTGCTGACTGAAGTCTCTCTTGTAACTTGAATCACAAATGAGACGGACAAAATTGCTCTTTCCACTCCTTACACAGTTACCCTTTGAAATTTAACAACTGTCATTTTTCTGCCAACAGGAGGTTATTTATAAATGCACTCGACATCCATTTATTCTGCAAGAAAATATATCCTTTTCTTGTATTGATCGAACATGATTTCAGGGACACTGCACTCGCAGATACAAGTTATTTATAATGATTGCATAATTCTGCATGCATTCTCATCCAAATCTGTACGAAACTGACTGAGTGTGTAGATATACAGTGAGGGAAAAAAGTATTTGATCCCCTGCTGATTTTGTACGTTTGCCCACTGACAAAGAAATGATCAGTCTATAATTTTAATGGTAGGTGTATTTTAACAGTGAGAGACAGAATAACAACAAAAAAATCCAGAAAAACACATTTCAAAAAAGTTATAAATTGATTTGCATGTTAATGAGGGAAATAAGTATTTGACCCCTTCGACTTAGTACTTGGTGGCAAAACCCTTGTTGGCAATCACAGAGGTCAGACGTTTCTTGTGGTTGACCACCAGGTTTGCACACATCTCAGGAGGGATTTTGTCCCACTCTTCTTTGCAGATCCTCTCCAAGTCATTAAGGTTTCGAGGCTGACGTTTGGCAACTCGAACCTTCAGCTCCCTCCACAGATTTTCTATGGGATGAAGGTCTGGAGACTGGCTAGGCCACTCCAGAACCTTAATGTGCTTCTTGTTGAGCCACTCCTTTGTTGCCTCGGCTGTGTGTTTTGGGTCATTGTCATGCTGGAATACCCATCCACGACCCATTTTCAATGCCCTGGCTGAGGGAAGGAGGTTCTCACCCAAGATTTGACGGTACATTGCCCCGTCCATCGTCCCTTTGATGCGGTGCAGTTGTCCTGTCCCCTTAGCAGAAAAACACCCCCAAAGCATAATGTTTCCACCTCCATGTTTGTCGGTGGGGATGGTGTTCTTGGGGTCATTCCTCCTCCTCCAAACACGGCGAGTTGAGTTGATGCCAAAGAGCTTGATTTTGGTCTCATCTGACCACAACACTTTCACCCAGTTCTCCTCTGAATCATTCAGATGTTCATTGGCAAACTTCAGACGGGCCTGTACATGTGCTTTCTTGAGCAGGGGGACCTTGTGGGCGCTGCAGGATTTCAGTCCTTCACGGCGTAGTGTGTTACCAATTGTTTTCTTGGTGACTATGGCCCCAGCTGTCTTGACATCATTAACAAGATCCTCCCGTGTAGTTCTGGGCTGATTCCTCACCGTTCTCATGATCATTGAAACTCCACGAGGTGAGATCTTGCATGGAGCCCCAGACCGAGGGAGACTGACCGTTATTTTGTGTTTCTTCCATTTGCGAATAATCGCACCAACTGTTGTCACCTTCTCACCAAGCTGCTTGGCGATGGTCTTGTAGCCCATTCCAGCCTTGTGTAGGTCTACAATCTTGTCCCTGACATCCTTGGACAGCTCTTTGGTCTTGGCCATGGTGGAGAGTTTGGAATCTGATTGATTGATTGCTTCTGTGGACAGGTGTCTTGTATACAGGTAACGAGCTGAGATTAGGAGCACTCCCTTTAAGAGAGTGCCCCTAATCTCAGCTCGTTACTTGTATAAAAGACACCTGGGAGCCAGAAATCTTGCTGATTGATAGGGGATCAAATACTTATTTCCCTCATTAACATGCAAATCAATTTATAACTTTTTTGAAATGTGTTTTTCTGGATTTTTTTGTTGTTATTCTGTCTCTCACTGTTAAAATACACCTACCATTAAAATTATAGACTGATCATTTCTTTGTCAGTGGGAAAACATACAAAATCAGCAGGGGATCAAATACTTTTTTCCCCCACTGTATGCATCTTATAATATATCACAACTCTGTAGTTTCTACTTTGAAATTTCTTACCAACACTGTTGCAGAGGTTCCCACAAATGTGTTGCACTTGTTTGTCGGTTGCTTTGCTTTCACCCTTCTGTCCAGTTCATCCCAAACCAGCTCGATGGGGTTTAAGTCTGGAGACTGTGCTGGCCATTCCATGATTTGAAGCCTACCGTCTTGTTCTTTTCCTCTTAGGTAGTTCTGACATGGCCTGGAGGTATGTTTTGGGTATACCAGAGGGTATTGCATTGCACTGCAAAATGCTGTGGTAGCCGTTTTGGTTCAGGGTGCCACTCTGTGTAAGTCGCCAACTCTGGATCCAGCAAAAGTGCCCCAGACCATCACCTCCTCCTGTTCTGTGAAGGGAGTAGTACACAGCATTGAGATCTTCAGTTTCTTGGCAATTTCTCACATGAAATAGCCTTCATTTCTCAGCACAAGAATAGATGACGAGTTTCAGAAGAAAGTTATTTGTTTCTGGCCATTTAGAGCCTGTAATCAAACCCACAATTGTTGATGCCCCAGATATTCAACTAGTCTAAAGAAGGCCAGTATTATTGCTTCTTTAATCAGCACAACAGATTTCATCTGTGCTAACATAATTGCAAAATGGTTTTCTAATGATCAGTTAGCCTTTTAAAATGATAAACTTGGATTAGCAAACACAACGTGCCATTGGAACACAGGACTGATGTTTGCTGATAATGGACCTCTGTACGCCTATGTAGATATTCCATTACAAATCAGCCATTTCCAGCTAAAATAGTCATTTACAACATTAACAATGTCTACAGTGTATTTCTGATCAATTTGATGTTATTTTAATGGACAAAAAATGTGCTTTTCTTTCGAAAACAAGGACATTTCTAAGTGACCCCAAACTTCTGAAAAAAATTAAGAGACCACTTAACATTGAATTCTGAACTTGGAGTGGTCTAAATTTTTTCTTAATTTTTTATACATATATATACACACAGCTCTGGAAAAAACTAAGAGACCACTGCAATTTATTCTTATATTAGCATCTCTACATGTATGGCAGCCATTCCATCCCAGTGTCTGTTGAAGTCCAACACAGGCACACCTCATTCTACTGAATGAGCTACTGATTAGGTGATCACCTGAACCAAATCTTATTTAATGAGGAAAAGTATAAAAACCACTGCTGTGGTCATCACTATCCTCTTGCAATAGGACCAGCTGGATGGCAAGAACAGTGCTAGTAGTACCTCAAAAGTAACTGGAATCAAAAAATAACTATTGACCATGCCAAAAGAGTTTAAAAGGAAAGTTTTGAGTGAGGAAAAGAAGGGTTCAATTCTGGCTTACAGAGGGATACAGTGAGCGTCGGGTTGCTTCCATCCTTAAAATTTCAAAGACGGCAGTTCATAAGAATAAGGTCAAGCAGCAGACATTGGGGACAACAAAGCTACAGACCGGCAGAGGGCGAAAACGACTCTCCACTGACCGGGATGACCGCCAATTCATTTGAATGTCACTCAACAACCGTAGGATGACATCAAGTGACCTACAAAAAGAATGGCAAACGGCAGCTGGGGTGAAGTGCATGGCGAGGGCGATTTGAAACAGTCTCCTAGGGGCAGGGCTGAAGTCATGCAAAGCTAGGAAAAAAGCCCTTCATCAGTGAGAAGCAAAGAAGAGCCAGGCTGAGGTTTGCAAAAGACCATAAGGATTGGACCGTAGAGGACTGGAGTAAGCCACAGCCTACAAGCCACAGTGTCTCGCACACACTGAGACATTTGGTGGAGGATCGGTGATGATCTGGGGGTGCTTCAGCAAGGCTGGAATTGGGCAGATTTGTCTTTGTGAAGGATGCATGAATCAAGCCACGTACAAGGTTGTCCTGGAAGAAAACTTGCTTCCTTGTGCTCTGACAATGTTCCCCAACTCTGAGGATTGTTTTTTCCAGCAGGACAATGCTCCATGCCACACAGCCAGGTCAATCAAGGAGTGGATGGAGGACCACCAGATCAAGACTAGCCCAATCTCCAGACATGAACCCCATTGAAAACCTCTGGAATGTGATCAGCAGGAAGATGGATGGTTACAAGCCATCAAACAAAGCCAAGCTGCTTGAATTTGTGCACCAGGAGTGACATAAAGTCACCCAACATCAATGTGAAAGACTGGTGGAGAGCATGCCAAGACACATGAAAGCTGTGATTGAAAATCAGGGGTATTCCACCAATTTCTGAACTCTTCCTAAATTAAACCCTTAGTATTTAAAAAAATGCTGTTTAAAAATGAATAACACATTTTCTGCAAATAAATGCTCTAAATGACTATTTGTATTTTGAATTTTGGAGAAATGTATTCAGTATGTTATAGAATAAAACAAAAATGCTAATTTTACCTATACCTATAAATAGTAAAACCAGAGATAATTTTGCAGTGGTCTCTTAATTTTTACCAGCAGCACTTGTTCATGTTTAAAAATAGCTTGTATTAATGATATATATATATATATATATATATATATATATATATATATATAAATTGTATATGTATATTAGGGCAGTAACTAACGATTATTTTGATAATCGATTAATCAGACAATTATTTTTTCGATTAATCGGATAAAAAGCTAAACAGTTTCTCAATTCGATTTTTTGTTTATTATAACTAAATAAAACCATAAATCAGGGTATTTATGTGTAAAAGTGTACTTTAAAAAGTGCAAAAGCCACATATTGAGTTTTACTAATATAATCTTTAATTTTGACATTTTAAACCTTAAATAAAACACAAACGTTTGTCCACAGTTTTAAGCAGCAAAACTTTACATATCCAAAATATAATTCAAAACAAAGCCACAAATTGAGTTTTAAAAATATAATCCTCACATTTAAAAAAAAGTTTGAAGTTTTTAAACAGTAAAACTTATTTAAATATCCAAAATATAAATAAGCAAAACAAAACAAAATATTGAGTTGTACTCATATAAACTTCACATTATGAAATTAGGACACAAACATCTTTGTAATAAGATATTAAGCAGCAGAATTTGTTGAATTTTCCAAATTATAAATAATAAACAACAAATGTTACTGTTTGATACAGAGGTAGAATGCAGAAGAAGAGGAAAACTGTCACTGTTCAGTGTTATTCCTACGAACATGATTCTTATTCACTCTTCCAAAACTTTGAATTGGAATGCAAAAATGTCAGCATGTCCACATGCTCCAGACTGAGGCTGGCTCTCTTTTTGCAAACTATGTTGCCTGCAGCACAGAACAGACGCTCAGATGGTGTTGAGGTGTTTGGGATACACAAGTAGGATTTCGCTAATTTTGCCAAGGTGGGATAATTATCTTTATTATCTCTCCACCAATCCAAAGGATTTTCTTCCTTGGCTAGGGGCCTCTCAACAAAGTAAGCCAGGACTTACAGCTTTCTCCTCTCTGCTCTCTTCCTCACTGCTGCCTCCAGACTCAAGGAGTGAGTCAAGCAAAGATGTTGAAGGTTCAGCTGCTGTTCTTATGGCTGAGGTGGTCATTTGCTGCTGCTGTACCATCTCCCTTCTTGCTGCAAGTGCTTCAGTTTGCATTTTAGTTTGCACAGAAATTTCAGTCTTCTGAACCTTGGGTCCAGAGCAGAGGAGAGAATCACAGGATTATCTACCTGGTCAAAGAGTGTTTCCTTCCATGTGTTTTGAAGCTGCTCAACTGCTGTGGCTTGGAAGGACTTCAGTGGACTTCAACAGCCCTTTCACAAGTGGAGGCAATAAAGAGACTGTTACATATTCCTGCCCGCTCATAAAAACAGTGGCACATTCAAAAGGCTTAAGAGCAGTGGAAAGCTCTTCAAGCAGACTCCACTGGTCTGGTTTCAATTCAAGACAGCATTTCCCTCTGTGAGTGATGGATGGGTCAGATAGAGTTGCAGTTACAGGCCACCTCTGTTCAATCAGTCTGTTAATCATATAGAATGTACTGTTCCATCTTGTACTTACATCCTGAACAAGCTTGTGCTCAGGTGTGCCCATTTGTTTGTGTTTGTCTTTCAGCTTGCTGTAGGCTTGCTCACTTTTTTGAAATGCTCCACAAGATATCTTGCAGCTCCAACAGCTCTTTCAATGCCTGTGTTCTTTAATGCAGCATTAATCACCAACTGCAAGGTGTGGCCAGTACAGCGTATACTGGTCCACCCATGTTTCTCCTCCAGTAATTTTGCAGCTGCCACAATGTTAGCACCATGGTCATGTACGATGGCACTAATTTTCTCAGAAGGGATTTCAAACTCTGCAATGTTGGTTGAGGTATGTCTGTCTTCGAGTGGCATGGTGGTAAGGCAGACAGACGTCATCTTCCAGTCATTTCCCAAGTAATGGCATGTAATGCCATGGTAAGCTTCAGTGGCAACACTTGTCCATATATCAGTAGTTAAAGTTTTCATGAAAGTGACGTCATCAGTAAACGCTGACGTGAGCAGACCAACTAATCGATAATGACATTCGTTGACAATGATTTTCATAATCGATTATTATCGATTTTATCGATTAGTTGTTGCAGCCCTAGTGTATATATATACACTCACCTAAAGGATTATTAGGAACACCATACTAATACTGTGTTTGACCCCCTTTCGCCTTCAGAACTGCCTTAATTCTACGTGGCATTGATTCAACAAGGTGCTGAAAGCATTCTTTAGAAATATTGGCCCATATTGATAGGATAGCATCTTGCAGTTGATGGAGATTTGTGGGATGCACATCCAGGGCACGAAGCTCCCGTTCCACCACATCCCAAAGATGCTCTATTGGGTTGAGATCTGGTGACTGTGGGGGTCAGTTTAGTACAGTGAACTCATTGTCATGTTCAAGAAACCAATTTGAAATGATTCGACCTTTGTGACATGGTGCATTATCCTGCTGGAAGTAGCCATCAGAGGATGGGTACATGGTGGTCATAAAGGGATGGACATGGTCAGAAACAATGCTCAGGTAGGCCGTGGCATTTAAACAATGCCCAATTGGCACTAAGGGGCCTAAAGTGTGCCAAGAAAACATCCCCCACACCATTACACCACCACCACCAGCCTGCACAGTGGTAACAAGGCATGATGGATCCATGTTCTCATTCTGTTTACGCCAAATTCTGACTCTACCATCTGAATGTCTCAACAGAAATCGAGACTCATCAGACCAGGCAACATTTTTCCAGTCTTCAACTGTCCAATTTTGGTGAGCTTGTGCAAATTGTAGCCTCTTTTTCCTATTTGTAGTGGAGATGAGTGGTACCCGGTGGGGTCTTCTGCTGTTGTAGCCCCTCCGCCTCAATGTTGTACGTGTTGTGGCTTCACAAATGCTTTGCTGCATACCTCGGTTGTAACGAGTGGTTATTTCAGTCAAAGTTGCTCTTCTATCAGCTTGAATCAGTCGGCCCATTCTCCTCTGACCTCTAGCATCAACAAGGCATTTTCGCCCACAGGACTGCCGCATACTGGATGTTTTTCCCTTTTCACACCATTCTTTGTAATCCCTAGAAATGGTTGTGCGTGAAAATCCCAGTAACTGAGCAGATTGTGAAATACTCAGACCGGCCCGTCTGGCACCAACAACCATGCCACGCTCAAAATTGCTTAAATCACCTTTCTTTCCCATTCAGACATTCAGTTTGGAGTTCAGGAGATTGTCTTGACCAGGACCACACCCCTAAATGCATTGAAGCAACTGCCATGTGATTGGTTGGTTAGATAATTGCATTAATGAGAAATTGAACAGGTGTTCCTAATAATCCTTTAGGTGAGTGTATAAAGTGTATATATACTCTGATCTGGGTGTGTTTTCATGCTGTGACCAGATCGTCAGGTTGTGTGTTTTTCACTGGACCCAGCGGTCTCAAATCAACTGAACCAGTGAACACAGTAGAGCAGGGGTTCCCAAATTCTCTGATGATGGATGGCCAATTTCTGGAGGTTGGGATGGGATGGGGGGGCCTCAGTAGAAAATGAACCACTCATGAAAACGTAATATTTCCCAATTCATATATTCTTATAAACTTTAATTGTTGTTTCATTATTTTCCCCCAAATTAAATGTGCAATTTGTAACAGAAAATGTTCAGAAACTGTAACAATATAGAAGGGGTGGTTGAAGGTTGGCTTTGGGGGGCTGCACCAAACATCCCCGAGGGCCGGATTTGGCCCCTGGGCCATACTTTGGGAAGCGCTGCAGTAGAGACTCGGTTCATGGTTGTAATCGGAGATATTGTGGGATACTTTTATGATGGCGGCTTTGCAAATGTCTTGTGTGAAATTTGAGTCTTGACATGCTCCAGCAAAGTTAAATTAACTAAACTTAATGAAAAATAATCATGACACATTACATTGTTGTGTATATGTATACCACAATATATGGAGTTTTTTGAAGTTTCACATTACTTCCGTGAAATATAATTACATCACTTGAAACAAACTAGCCTGGGAGGGGCCGGACTTTGCTGGTTCTGCTGCTTCTCACAGTAAATCTGCTACTGATTCAGACTTGTCTCTAATGCCTCGTTTCCACTGGCTTAAACGTCTGTGCCGTGCCATGCCATGCCGTGCCTGATGCATCCCAAAGCATTTTTGTAAAACCAGGCTGTTGTGAAGCCCATCCCCTGTTGTGGGAGGAGCAGAGCGATTGTGGGTTTGGTTTGTGTTTCGTTTTAAAAACAAAGACAGAGAACAACACTACGAGCGATACAGCCTGATGTTTAAATGACTTTTGTGGCCTTATTTTATTCTTTCTGCTTTACATGATTGTAAACAGTGTAATAAATACACGTTTCTGTTAAGAGATATTAGGAAGAGCTAAAAGTGTATAGACAACATTATATTCAGACACGCATTACGTTACCGTAAGAAAACTTTTCCATGTGCAACAATAACAATACATATTTGCTATTTTGTATTATTATCATCATAATCATCATTTGTGCTAGTAGATATGTATTTTAAACGGCACAACGTGACTCCCTTAATTTATTACTCTTACTACAGATTTGTAACTGCAAATATTATAATAAATGTTATAATTTAACAAGTGTGCACATTTCAGTCATGGCGTTTATGGACTTATGGACGTATTAAACCAGTCCTTAATGTTTTAGAGGGAAACCTCGATCTGCTGTATTTATGAATTCATTCATTTAAGTTGTAAATGGACACGTTAACTAAATCGTGTTCGCCTTCATACTTATTGTGTCTGCAGAGCTGTTGTACAAAAACCTGCACACCATTCACAAAACGACAGCCTGAAACACCGTCCAGTTGTTCATAAAATATTAATAAAATCGACTGCTACCGATCCGATTATTTTTAACTCGTCAAGTTTTTAATACAATTGGACATTAACTGTAAGCAGTTATTGTTTCTGTACGTGGATTTCACTCCACGTTGCTTAATTAAACTGTAATTTCTTCGTGATCCCACACACGTCAAGCACACATCTCCGCTTCTGAAAGCGAAATATTTCCTTAGTGGGGTGACGATTACAGCCACATCTGGCACCAGATAGTTAATCAACGTGCAATCAAACTATGCCCCGATTCCACTGGGGTACGCGTCCAGACACTTAAGCCAGTGGAATCACCCATTTAAGAGTCCGGGGCCGGACACGTCCGGACGCGTACACCAGTGGAAACAGGGCATAGTTTGATTGCACGTTAATAGATGAAGACCGTTGGTTGGTTTCGTTGGGCTGTGATAAACCAATCAGCTCAACTCTGGGGTGAACCACGCCTATAATCCCACCCTGTATGTTAATCTGATCCGCCCCAACATTGCATTTCATTTTGTCACCCTTCACACAGAGCCATCGTGTAAATCAAAACAGACGCAATGCAATGCAATGTGTGTATTGCATTTAATTCAGTCACTACCATGCTTTAAGAAATATAAAGCATTATTATTACATTTCATTGTGGTATGCTATAAAGCAATTCAGCAGGGTTAAAATGCAAAAATAAGATCGCATTGATTAACAATGTGTGTATTGCTTTACATTATGGCAATCATTTTTCGATTTTAACATATGCATTGCTTTTAATTTTGGCACTAGAAAGCTTCCATATATCTCACTATAGGGCGTAATCTGTATGTAATCTTATTGAATATCATGTCAATCCTTTCTCGCTCTTTAAAACGGTTGATTTTCGTACACAACGCCACATACAATCGCAAGTGAAGCAACTAAATACTAGATGACTTGCTGACATTACTAACATAGCATCTAACATTAGCTATCCAGCTACATCCAGAAAACTGATATCATGGAAAAAACTCATGCTCTCAGTGTCCTCAATGGCCGCAACATACATGACTTCTACAGGCGAGCAGAATGCCAACAGATGAAGCAAAAGCAGGGCTGTACCTTAGACAGGGTGCTGTGCTAAGGTCGGGGGTGGCTGTCAGGGAGCTGCACTAAGGCTGAGCCACGCTGCCAGGCAGGCTGGAGTGAGGGGTGGGCATGGGGTCACTGTCCTGTCAGAACCAGAGCAAAACCTCTTACTCACAGCAGGAATAACAGTGGCACAGTACACTACACATACAACGTTCTGTCATCTTATCATTTTGTATTCATGATTGCACTAAATAAGAGCAGCCTTGTCTAAGTACAGAAATAAATACATGTGTGATGAAAAAGACATAAAAAGACATATGTGAACGTTTCAGAAAGGATCTGAATTACTACCAAAACTCAAATGTGGAAAAAAAAACATTCTACAGGCTACATGTTTGTGTATTTATTTTTGCTCAGTTGTGTTGATACATTTGTTTCATGTATCACTGAAATTGTTTTGAGCAACTCTTTCTTAAGAATGTTACATATTACACAGTGAGAAATTAATACAATTCATGAATAAAAATGTATAAAAATAAGAGAAAACACTTAATCTTTCTTCATTTAGGAGCTGAACTGGCTTAAACCCTGTTTCACGCCATACAAATCCTGGGCGTTATGTATTCCCTGTAAGATCATGTCTCTTTACTGCTGTGTGAGTGTCACAGATGGTGAAATGGGTTTTAGTTAATTATTTGTTAATTAGTAAATCATTTTTTTTATTGCTTAATTGCCTCTTAATTGTTTTATGCACTGATTAATTTGCTTTGTTCTCCCAGCTGGAAAATACTAATGGGCAGTTGTTAGACAGGATGCGCCTGATTTAAATTAAGGGATTGATGAGAGGGATATAAAGAAGGAGTGAAGGCACACCAGAAGAGAGTGCACAACCGAGGAGAGACCGCACAGAGCCTGAGGGACGCACTACAGCCACTGGCCTGATGTGGGGGATAGAGTGGCCGGCTCGCAGTGCAGCGAGCAGGGGAAGCAGTGATGGGACGGACGGGAGGTGAATGGGACGGGGAGCAAGAGGCTCGGCTCCACACCCGGGGAATGGTAGGTGGAAGACTGGGGCATAACGGGTACCATGCCCCTGCCTGCCGGGAGCCCGGGAACGGGTGTGGTGGAGCCAAGCACCCCCCGGAGTCAGCCAAGTCCTGCCGGACAGGACTGCACAGAGGCAGCGCTGCTTGCTTGTTCTCTTCCCCTCCAGCCGAGCGGCGAAGATCTCGGACGTGAGCTGGAGCGAGTGTGTATTGGAACTGTGGCTCTTAATTGGATGGAGGTCAAGATGAGACCGGGGTGGCTTCAAAGAAGACCATGGAGTTTCCCCTCCCAATTTATGTATTGCTGGATTGAAGTGGAAAACTATGATGCTGTGCTGGGTTGTCTTGTATTTTTATATGAACGGCCGTTTTTATGTAGGAATTAATAAATTGTCTGTTTTATTTTAACCTGGTGTCTGTGATGGCTGTCCCGGGGTCTCAGCTTGTTGTGGGGAAAGTGAGTCCTTTTTCAGCAGAAAGCATTTGCTCCATCGGTCAAAGAAACACAAACTGGTTGAATCCAGTGAACTGGCCAGATATCCTAACTGTCACATCTGATCCAGATCTAGGTCTGATGGTGCAACAGGCGAACTGCTGCTCAGTGTGTCTTGCCTCTGGTGCAGCTGCTGCTGGTTGTGTGGCAGGTGGGGGGGAGTCGCTGAAGAACTGAAGTGTTCGGTTAGGGATGTTTAACAACGTCATTGCAGATCAACTGGTCCTCCTACAATGTCAGACCCAGACGAATGCTGTGAAAAGAAGGTGCATTGAAAGTGTTGTGGTGGTGTTTTAAAGTGCTGCCTTAATGTGGTGTCTTCCGAACACACTGAGAGCAACATGGGGATCATGCACGCCTGCTGAGCCAATAAGCAGCTGCTCTTCACACATCTTCCTTTTAGAAGTGGCTTCAAACCGATGCTAAGGAGATTGAAGCTGATATACTCTGCATAACCTTTCACTGCTCACAACTGGGTTTAGATTCACGGATTTAAAAAAGTCTTCATTGCCTAATCAGCATTTTTTTCTTGAGCGTGAGAAGTGCTGCTATAAAAACTAAATGACAAGTGGATAATTTTGCTATTGTCATGATTTGTTTTAACAGCAGTTTAACCAAGGCTCTGAAGTAAAGACAAATCTGGTATATCAACACGTTATGGGTGCAATTAAACCACATTTTTTTTTGTTTTTAAAGTGATTCTAAGGAGGATATGGTCTTTAAATTATGTAATCTCTTGATCAAAACATAAAATACTTATTTATCACAACAGTTCACAACCCAGGTCCTAGGAGAAACCTGTGTCTTTAACTATTTTCTTAATGAACTCTGTCCTTTGATTCAAAAATACTACAGTAAGTGTTGTTGCCAGTTTTCTTCATCCTGTTAACCTTATTAAACTAAAACAGTTGCTCTCATTAACCTGACTAAAAAACATTTAACAGATTATCAAGTAATGATGCAAAGGCGCACAATTAAACAGTATCAAACACTCCCATAAGAAGTGTATTTATGGCTCAAAAGGTTAAATTCCACACATCTGGTCATTTCAATGACCCTCAGAGCTGAAAACAGGTTTAATGAAGGTCTTATAGAGCAACTAGTTCAAGGGTTTGATTAGCCTCAGTGATTGAGATCTTAGGTGTCAGGAAAACCAGAAGACAAAGGGTCTCCCCAGAACCAAGGCTGAGACACTGATTTCCCAGACAGTTTTATCCAGTGACTTATGCAGACGAGGGGGGAGAGAAATGTATCAACTGATGCTGCTGTGGAACCACTGCAGAGAGAAAGATGCCTCTTACGCATCATACATGATAACAAAAGAAGCTCACTGGAACATGCAGGGTCTGAAGACTGTCCCCAAGTTCTGCTCCGTCATCTTGCTGGTCTTGCTACAAGATGCCGCTCGGGCCAGGAAGTAGACGAGGCGTGTGAGCAGACGCAGGTGCTCTGCTGGCAGACTGTCCAGCTCAGCCTGGAGGTAGCTGCTCAGCTCCGCCTCGTCTGTACTTCCTAGAAATTAAACAAAGTGAAGAACACAATTTAACTTCTTTTACCTCACAATGGCTGGAGATATTTAAAAAGGCATTTTATACAGAAATACAATCACAGCCCAAATGTGAAATTTGCCATGGTTTATATAGAGATTGATAAGACACAGGACTGTCAATACCTTTGAAGGCGTTGACAAGGCCCGAGTGGTCTGGAATCAGTGCCTTGGGGAGATCCCTGAGGAGCAGATTCTGCACATAAGCCACGACGTCGAGGTCCCCCTTTGTCTCCAGGTCCACTGTCTTCCCACAGTCAAACCTGGCCTTCAGCAGCTTCCTCCAGCAGGCCTGGGGAGGACACACAGGCCCCATTATCCTGATGCATGAACTGCCAAAGAGCTGCCTCTTGGCACAGATTTATTATGCAGTAAAACAATCAGTGCCCGTTTAACAACTTTTTAAACAAATCTATTCTAGTCTAAAACAACACAAATACACATTGTGAACATGCTTATAGGATCTTGCACTGAACATACATGCCATGCTTCACCAGGTACTCCACCGTGTCATCAAAAGCCAATGGGATGCCACCATTAGCTGCCCAGCTTTCTTCTTCTTATAATTTATTTGACTTTCATGGATTTAATATATCATTTTTTTCCCTTTGTTTCAGTATTTTAGAGTTAATAGAAATGGGCTTTTAGGGGTTTGGAGCTGAATTTTCCCCTGACCAACTTACCCCCCCATAATTTAACATTAACATCATTTGTGTTGCCAATGAAGACTTTGACACTTCTTTGGTACTATCATACATACTGCCAATCTGACAAAACGGTTTAGTTTTGGAAGAAGAGGCTACACCAGTGACAGTGAAAACAGACAAGAATCTGGTCAGCAGGTTTAAAACAAAGCATCACCACCAAAGACATTGCACTCCACATGCAAAACAGGTGTACAGCTCCTAACAGAATAACCACTTCTGTGCTACCTGAAATACAAGCAGCATCACCACAAAACACAACTGCTTTACTTTCATCCGGAAAACACGGCCCGGCTCTTATCCTGAGCAACACTCCCTGTGTCGCTCCTCACCGAGGCTGGGAAAGGATCCACCTTATCCTGATCACTCCACTGACTCCTTTGTGAAAAGGGAACCTATTGATTTTGCTTCCCGCCATTTCCCAGTGACACGCAGTCGCGGACGCGCAGTTCAGTCTTCGTCTCTCAGCTGTATGTGTCCAGTCATCACGCTCTTTGACCGGGACACCAGTTGAAAATAAATAACATGCTTTAAACAATTATCCACGATCTTCAGTTTAAATGCATCTACAAATTGCTACGTGATTCAAATAAAATCATATTGAAAATACTGTTCATTGTTATCAATCATAAACGTAACACACACATCCCCGTTTCGTGTATTGAATGGTTTAGTCAACAAGCAGACACAGTCCCAGAGTGAGTGACACCAGACACATGCTATATGTTCAAAGTTTTAATTATCTAAAAGCTGTCTAATGTTATTGTATGGTTTGCTTCTCTGTAAACACATAGGCTTATATCTATACCATTAATATGAGCAAAATCATCAACACCTCCCTCTGCCTGCTCAGAGAAGTGAGGAGTCAGCGCCCCCACCTGCCCTACCACCACTGCCCCACTCATTAAAAATGTTAAATTACCTGCTCTATTTGTAATTAGTGCTCTGATGTTGACAAAGTTTTAAACAAATACATAAAAAGTGTCTTATGAAATGGGGTGACTGTGACTCTTATGTGCAAGGAGGTAAAAGTGTCATTTGGAATCCAAAATATGTTTACAATGTAAACACCTCCATTCCATATGTTTGCTGCACCCAAGTATTAAAGTGAAAGTGAAATACCTATTATTTGCATGGTGCATATATTTATACTGGAATCAATACATTATACACAGAGGACAGTTATTAGTTAATATGTTTCCAAGAAAGGGTCATGTGTACACAGGGCTCCATACACAATGGCTTACAGTGTACTTGTTATGCTAGACATTAACTGAGTTTCACAGATATCCCAACAGCACAGTGACCTGGCTCATGCGGTTTTATAAACATATTTAAATAACTGTTAGGAAAATGTGCATCTGCATTCTGATCAACAGTATTTGGAAGCATGCTGTCATGCTGATCAAGGGTAATGTGGTCCTTGCAACAAATGATAAAACATAAACACCTAACAAAACTAAGAAACCGGAACAACCAAAAGACAGCAGTGACAGACTGCTTCAAGCACAGCACAGCTTCAAGTGTGATACTTGCTGCAATGGTGTTGGGTGGAGCTTGTTTGATGTGAAAATGAAAGAAACTTAAAATAGGGTTGAAACACAGGAAACGTCCAGAGGTTTAAGGTAAGACTGGATTTTCTTATGATGCTGAATACTATATTACTGTTTGAACATTGTACTGCTTTCAAATCAAACAATGTTGTATTGGGGGAAACGTATTAACTAATAACTGTTTGTGTAAGGAGTTCATTCATTTATGACAAATCTGACCATTGTGCTGTAGACAATCATTCAAAAACATCAACTAAATAATATTGAACCAGCACATGTTTTTCAGCTTATGTTTTTACTTTGTTTTATTCTTTATGTGTTTATGTAAAGCACAGAAGACTGATAAGAGTAATATTTGAACAAGTTAAAGCTAAAGCATGTTGAAATATGGACTTTAAACTAGGTTTGTGATGTAACAGAAGCATGCACTGTAGGGTAGGACTGGGCAAAAGGTGAGTGAAATTCTATTAACCTATCTAAACATTTAAAACATTGTGAATATAATGTTTAGTGTTATACAGTTGTCAAAATAGCATAAGAGCTGCCTGTCAAGGAGTTATACAAACACAGATCTCAATTCTGCTGCAGTATACGGATGTCCTGGACTGAGGACATATGCTTAGCTGCTAGAAAGGGCAAATGCGATCATGAGGGTAATCTTTGTGGCATAATATCTGCAGCAACCATAGCTAGTTTCAGAGCAAACCAGACCAATATAACGTTTTTGTTTAGACTTATATTAATAATTAAGATTACATTGAAGCTTACATTTGTCTACTCTTTTAAATAAACTTAGGTTGTAGTTAAAAAAATATATTCATATTAAAATAATCATTTTGGAAAGGATTCATATGCTATTAATTTTTACCATATGTTAGATTTTCTTTTCTTTTTTTTTATCATGTATGTGACCATGAAATAAAAATGTACAAGCAATTCATATTTGGTGATTTAAACACAGCAGCTTCTTAATTATTTATAAAATAATGTTGAGACAAGGTAACTTGAGTACCTCAGTATCAGTGTCATTGTTTTCTATCAGTCAAATAGAACAAAATATCAGTACCATAAATTACTGGGTATACCACTCTGTATAGGATTTTTTTCATAATAATGTTTATTGTATGATGTCATATGATTAATGTTTTACCTAAGTTTTATCTTTTTTGTTTAATTTCAGATTCCTTCCTCGAATGGAAGACTAACACAGCGGTGTGAATTGGACACATGATGAAATGGACAAGATGACCAAACCCATGGGTTAGGACTGGCACCTGCTTATGTTGTCTTGTTCTCTACCTGAAGAAAACAGGGAGCAACCCAACCCTGGCAGCCTGTGAGAGGAATGCAGCAAGAACACACATGAAGGCAGACACAGTGTGAACTCAAGAATAAAGCCTGAAAAATGATGTTCTCAAAATGCAGGTTTATCTTCACTATTTTAGGCGTTCTCACTTACGCAGTAGACATTGGGACGGATGTCTGGGTCTCTTTTGTGTATTTTATGGAGGGAGATTATTACTGGTTTGTGTTGACTCTTTTATGTGTGTTCAGTGCAACACTAACTGTTCAGATCTTTAGCTACTCATGGTTTAAAGATGATCAAGATCAAGGTGAAGAGCATGGGATCTCAAGGCATGGAGTCGTTGTGCTACACCTACTACAGATGGGGATATTTACAAGGTATGTCTGATTGTTCTGGTCACTTTAAAATGACTTTATGTTATGTCAAACCAGGTGTATATTTGTATACACCAGGCAAAATCCAAATGACACAGGGAGTACAATTAGATGAGCATGGAGAGAGAGGATCTCTTGTGAGAGGTTTTTGAAAGAAGACTATTTGTAAGGTTATGATGGAGCAGTCTTTGGGATGCTTGTTTTATTTATTTATTTATGTTTTTATTTATTGGCAGATGCCCTTATCCAGGTCAACTTAGAGTCAACACAAGCATTACATAAGCGCAGTAGTGTAACCAATACAAAGTACAATTTAAGTATTACAGAAGTGCAGAGGTTGAATATTATTCGGTGCTATTGATGTTTTTAACTTACTGTAGAGCAGACAAAATCAGAACTCTCATCCAAACAAATTACAATTTGAATGGGCAGCCTTTTGTTTGACAGAAGATTCCTCCTTCCTTCACTTGTAGACAAATCAAACACTGCAAATAGTTTTTTTTTAATTCCATTGAATGTAGTAAACAAACAATGTTAGTCAGAAAATGTACCTCAGGACACTAACATCTGGATTTATATTATTATTAATAATAATCATAACTTTTAAATAGTCAATATGTATTATTTCAACATAGCTGATGTGTTATTTCACACTTAAATGTAAATGATGTGTTATTATTATTAATGATACTTAATAATAATAACATTCCAATGGTCTAATTGGAGAGTTGCTGAGAAAAAACGCCTATGACAGGTTTGAGGTAACTTTCAGAATCCACATGACAGCTAGCAGTTCTCAGTACAGTAATTATAATTCCAGAAGTGCAATATAACTACGAGCTATCAGTGTGTGTTAGACAGCCTGCCACTATAGTGGTCGGGTAAAGGTCATTATTACTGTGTGATCTGTGAAACACATAAAGGTGTGTCTTTAGTTTGTTAACTGTCACTGAAAGTTTTGTTCAGAATAGTGCTTCACAGAAAAGCAAATTACATATTTTTCTCCCAATGAAAGCTTACTGCACAGATACAGCAGATATTTCAAGGGAAGTGGTCAGAGATTCAACAGGCTCCCCCAAACCCCACATTCCCTACTTCAAAACAAGACTTTTACATATAATGGTATATTAGGTTTATTTCCCTGCCTCCCCTCATTATACAATCAATCTGAGCTAAAAAATAAATTAAAATTAAATATAAAAGTGCATGAGAATTCTTCAAGCTTTTCAAAAATACCAGATTGCATATTTTTACTTACAAAACTTCAAGTTGAAATGCATGTATATCTCTAATTAAAATTAAATAATGTCATTAATAATGTATTGTGATACCTAACATAGCAACTGGTAATTGAAGCAAGTTGTAATTTGTATCCACTGTAAATTCCTTTTTAAAGGTATGGACTGGTTCTTCGCAAGGGCCTGAGAGCAATTCAGCCCAGGCACCACAACAGAGACCAGGACAGAGGAATCGTCCATGAAGTGTTTGCTCATGCAACAGATGTGAGCATGCTCAGATTGTTTGAGACTTTCTTGGAGAGTGCCCCCCAGCTCATACTTCAAACTTACATCATCTTGAAGAACGGCAAAGGAGTTTCCATTCAGTGTAAGTCAAGAGCTGTGTGTATTTGGGTTACGAAACAATCAGTTTTAAAATGAATAAGAAAAGAAAGAAATGAAAACACAATATATGCAAGATTATATGGAGAATAAAAAACAAGACTTTTTAAATTAAAATTAAATATGAACGATTTGGTAGTAGTACACAGACACACACACTCACTCACTCACACACACACCCACACAAAGATATACATTGTTGTTCAAAAGTTCGGGTGTTACAATATATGGAGGTTGCATTAATCAACAACGCACACAAAGACTGTTGTCTACCAGTAAACAACTTTGACTGTTACTAAGAAGGAAAAACAATAACTGAAATAGCTTGCATAACTTGATATTCAAGGAGTGACATCAAAAGCATAAGAAACCTTGCCTGTAATTGACAAACCCAGGACTTGAAAAACCCAAAGGGATGAGCAGTGCTCAAGGATAATGTACTTAAGGAGTAGACATAACACAAGTGTTGTATTGAGGAAGCAACAGGCAAAAGGCTCGGGTGTTGTCCATCCATCAATAGTACAAAGGTCACATGTGAAATCAGGACTCATAGGATGTGTTGCAATAGAACCTGTGTTCAATCTGTTATGAGACTAAAATTGGAAAAACATGCACAAGAAAAATAAAACTGGACTATGGAAGAAATAGTCAAAACTGCTTTGGCCAGACAACTTAAAGTTTTAGTTATCTGATCTAATCAGAGACAGGATGTGAGATGACAAACAACTGCAGTTTATAAAGAGCCAACAATGAAGCATGGAGGAGGTTCACTACAGGTTTGGCGGTGTATATACTCAACTGAAAAGTGCTAATAATAGATGGTATAGTGTTGTGGACCAAGGGCCAGATGTTAAAAAAAAAAGGAACAGGTGTGCAGACAAGCAAAAAAAGGTGGTGTCCAGAAAAACTTAGTTTATTCATAGTCACTGGTTACGAAAAAACGTCCATAAGGAATAACAGTTTCTAACAAAACTCAGTCCAAAAAAGAAACAAAAACAAAAGAAACAAAACCCCCACCAACAGGATAACTAATGCCCCACAGCTTCCTAGTCCCAGGTTCGCTGTTAACTATACACTCACCTAAAGGATTATTAGGAACACCATACTAATACTGTGTTTGACCCCCTTTCGCCTTCAGAACTGCCTTAATTCTACGTGGCATTGATTCAACAAGGTGCTGAAAGCATTCTTTAGAAATGTTGGCCCATATTGATAGGATAGCATCTTGCAGTTGATGGAGATTTGTGGGATGCACATCCAGGGCACGAAGCTCCCGTTCCACCACATCCCAAAGATGCTCTATTGGGTTGAGATCTGGTGACTGTGGGGGCCAGTTTAGTACAGTGAACTCATTGTCATGTTCAAGAAACCAATTTGAAATGATTCGACCTTTGTGACATGGTGCATTATCCTGCTGGAAGTAGTCATCAGAGGATGGGTACATGGTGGTCATAAAGGGATGGACATGGTCAGAAACAATGCTCAGGTAGGCCGTGGCATTTAAACGATGCCCAATTGGCACTAAGGGGCCTAAAGTGTGCCAAGAAGACATCCCCCACACCATTACACCACCACCACCAGCCTGCACAGTGGTAACAAGGCATGATGGATCCATGTTCTCATTCTGTTTACGCCAAATTCTGACTCTACCATCTGAATGTCTCAACAGAAATCGAGACTCATCAGACCAGGCAACATTTTTCCAGTCTTCAACTGTCCAATTTTGCTGAGCTTGTGCAAATTGTAGCCTCTTTTTCCTATTTGTAGTGGAGATGAGTGGTGCCCGGTGGGGTCTTCTGCTGTTGTAGCCAATCCACCTCAAGGTTGTACGTGTTGTGGCTTCACAAATGCTTTGCTGCATACCTCGGTTGTAACGAGTGGTTATTTCAGTCAAAGTTGCTCTTCTATCAGCTTGAATCAGTCGGCCCATTCTCCTCTGACCTCTAGCATCAACAAGGCATTTTCGCCCACAGGACTGCCGCATACTGGATGTTTTTCCCTTTTCACACCATTCTTTGTAAACCCTAGAAATGGTTGTGCGTGAAAATCCCAGTAACTGAGCAGATTGTGAAATACTCAGACCGGCCCGTCTGGCACCAACAACCATGCCACGCTCAAAATTGCTTAAATCACCTTTCTTTCCCATTCAGACATTCAGTTTGGAGTTCAGGAGGTTGTCTTGACCAGGACCACACCCCTAAATGCATTGAAGCAACTGCCATGTGATTGGTTGGTTAGATAATTGCATTAATGAGAAATTGAACAGGTGTTCCTAATAATCCTTTAGGTGAGTGTATATGCACCATCCTACCCACTGTAGCACCATCCTACCCACTGTAGCACCATCCTACCCACTGTAGCACCATCCTACCCACTGTAGCACCATCCTACCCACTGTAGCACCATCCTACCCACTGACTCCTTGGTCCCGCTTTTCTACTATAGTTCACTTAGCCCCGCCCCCTGGACCAAACCATTAGACAATCATGGTAGCAAGAAAAAAGAGAAATTACACAACCCCATACATTGCCAAAATAATTTTACATAAACTTAACAACTTATAATAAAATAGTTTGAAGGAACAACCCTAACCTATGAACTAAGGAAACTACATTCCACACCAAGACCTTAACCACCCCCCCCCCCCCCCATGTCAGTAATAAGGCGACCTAGGTCTCTAAAGTCCCTTCCTAAGGTGGTCTCTGTAAACCTCCACTGCCTTCCCCAAGATGGCCGCTCCACCACCCCACCCTAGGTAAGCCTTTGTTTGGGAGGGTTTTTTCAAGCATCTTTAACCGAGGGATTAGCCTGCTCCACCACACATAGTAACTGCAGAAATCCAACATGCTTTTCCTAGTGGAGTATAACTTAAAATCACAAACTTGATCTTACGGCAAGATAATGATCTTAATGAAACTTATAAACAAAAGAAAGAGGGAGCTGGTATCCTTCATCACATGGAATAGTCTCCTCAAAGCCAAGATCTCAACATCACAGGACGGCCAACAAACTAAAATTGAGAACTGGCAAATCAGGATCTCTTGAAAGAAGTATGGAACATCGGTCATTGAGGAATAATAACTAGATCGTTCAAAAGTTTACGAGAATAATTTCAGTGGTCTTGATGGAAAAGGGAGGATTAGCTCTGTATTAGTTTATATAAAGGTACATTATATAGGGAAGAAAATTGCAATATGAAGGTCTCAACAAGATGTTTCCATCTAATTGGATCTACTGCATCTCTATTCCAGGTTGCACTAGCAAAGCTCCTGATTTCATCTTCCCATCTTATATATATATATGAGATAGATATATATAAATATATATGAGATAGATATACAGAGAGATGGGTGGACAGATAGGTGACAAAAATGGTAATGTTTTACATGATAAATATAACAATGTGCACTATATTGTTGATCCTAACTGTTCATCATTGACTTTCCAGATGCCACCGTCCTGACATCTTTACTCAGTATTGCCTGGGCAACTGTTGACTACCAGCGGTGCTTACGGAGATCCTTACATCACAAAAAAGAAATGGCTGCCGGCTTACCAAGCACTGTGTACTTGCTCTATAAACTCCTCACAGTTACCTCACGTCTGCTGAGCATTACCCTACTGACTCTTTTAAATTACTATTATGCTTTTGCATTGGCTGCTGTCTGGCTGCTTGGCACAGTTTGGGCTTTCGTGCAAAAAACAGATTTCTGTACATCTAAGCACTTAGAAGTACTTTACCGGTTTGTTATTGGACTAATTCTTATTTTCACATATTTCAACATCAAGGACCAAAACACAAAAACATCAGTGATCATTTATTATGTGTTCCAAGTATTACAAACATCTGTCATTCTTGTGTTAGTCTTCTTTTTAAATCCATCACCTGCCTATGTCTTGCCGATTAGCATCACAATAGGATCAACTTTATCTCTGGGAGTTATCTTCCTCATCCTGTACTACAAGTTCTTACACCCTCAGAATTATGGTGCCAGAGAAGCTGATG
Source organism: Amia ocellicauda (assembly GCF_036373705.1). Taxonomy (NCBI): domain Eukaryota; kingdom Metazoa; phylum Chordata; class Actinopteri; order Amiiformes; family Amiidae; genus Amia; species Amia ocellicauda. Next base: position 21,001,518 of record NC_089851.1, read on the forward strand.
AAATTGATGGGCTTGACAGACCGAAAACACCCCGAATTCATAAATTCATACATCAATAACGTCGACATTGTTTTAAAAGTACAAACAGTGCAGTTCATTCATTATTTTCCTTGTTATTAAAAGTAATAGTTTTTAGGACCATTACTAGACAAACAAATGTCTTTCCATAGCACTATCATATGCTTTTATGTGGTACAAAAAACAGCTGAAAAAGCCAAGTGTAGAATTAACAGGTATAATACCAGGATTCATACACTTTTAGTGACCATAAATTGTATGTTTATTGGTAACATACTTTGCATCAGTGCAGTGACAGGAGGGTTCACTAGATGGCGCCAGTGTTACAGCCTACAGTTGTTCTGATATTTATTAGGTACAACAGAGCGGCTCTGAAATCAGGCTAAAACAATGGCTTATACAGATTTGGTTCAATGAATACTTTAATTTATTAAAACTTTAAAATGAACAAATAAATAAATGCATTTGTATTTATCTAGTTGTACACCATGATGTATATATATTTAAATGTATGAACTGGATTATTCATTTATTTATTTGGACAATTAAAGAATATATTTACTTATGTGTACATTTGAGGATTTCATTTTATATTGAACATTGTATTTTGACATTTCTGCTTGGACTGACATTTCCTGTTTTTCATTTCTCCTTTGCTTTAATGTTTTATAGATGCAAAGACATATATCTGTTAAAGTAGGTAGACATTTATATCACTGGCTATATTTTTCAAAGCTCAAATGGACAAATAAAAGAAAATAATAAATTAATAAAGCCACATTTTAGAAGACACTTCTTATAGAGAAATACACCTATGAACTACTGCTTTAAATTCAAGCAGGTCTGGCGCACCATGAGAAACATATTGATATGTAGGTGATTTTAGAGAGGATTTAACTCTCAGTTAAATGTATTAAAAGGTTTTAAACAATTAACTGTTCTTAGAAGCATAAAACGAGGATTTATATTTGGAAAGACGTGTCACTGTAATTTAATATACAACATCAAACAAGTCTCAATCAGGTTGATATGCAGATTATATGCTTTTCCTTAGTTTTGTTCCTCGTAACATTCTTCAAAATGGCACAGAATGGGGATTGTTCCGTTTTCAGCAATTTAGCATCACAATAAGATTCTTTAAATTATTTTTTGTTTTAACATGTATGATTTTTTGTTACTTATAAAAATGCTTTCTAAGTACATTTACCTGTTCAGCACTAGATGCAGAAACAAAATGACCAGTCAAGGACACTCCCCTCCTTCCACTGTATCTGCGGTGAATAGTGACAGCCCCGCAGCTCCACACCTTTTTGATAAATAGAGGACAGGGTAACTTAAACAGACTATACTATTTCAAAATTAGTTCATTTTTTAAAATTGGCATATTCATAAATCATCAATGTCATGCTTAAATAGGACCAAGTAGAAAAAGAAACAAAGAGTCTGATTTTACGAATGGCTTGATATATAAACCTGGTGAGTTTAATTTATGGTCTGCCCCTGCTTACAGCACACACATGATTAACATAGGTGTTTCTTGCTTGTTCCATGACCTAACATTTCCCTTTATAAAACAAACAGAGCAAACTTAGTTTAGGGGTAATCTGTGAGCAGAGGACTTGGGGCAGCATAATAAATAGCTTTGAATAAAATGAAATGAAGAGCCCATTTTTATTCTTATTACAATATTATATATATTACAATTGAAATGACAATTTACTTATTTCATCAAACTGTCTGCATTTTGTCTTAAAATAAGCATTTTAATTTACATAACCTTTACAGAATGTTTATTTCTTTTTCTTTGGATTTAAATAACAAGTTAAATTTAGAGTTTCCTGAACATGATCATATTGCTGCTGCATGCTGTAAGTCCAGGGTCATTACATCTTGATTGTTATAGGAAATAACACATTATTCAGAGGAATAAATCAGGAATAAGCAGTGTTAATGGGGATTTATGTAAGTCAAAGCATTCCTACTGTAATAAAGTTGAAATATGAATCCTTAATATTTCAATGTCAATATGTGTCTGCACATCCTGCATTCATTTTGCAAAATGTTATTTTCCAGGTCAAACATTTTAAGGATTTATACACATGCAACTTTCATAACTGTCCTATAATTAAATCCATCACCATCAGAGGACATCAGTTGAACACCTAGCATGAGTCCTGCTCTGGTTTCCATTGTCTGGAGTCAGTGTCTGCTCTGGACTTTAGAATTTGCACATAATGAGACACTGAGGTCAGTGTGGATGTGACGCTACATATTCTGCTAACGTCTCTCAGCTTTAAACCAGGTGCATTTTCATATTCATAAAACCCTCTGCATTTTAAACTGCAACAAAATATTTTGCAAACTGAACATGGGATATAATAACACACATGGAAACTGACATTAATATTTATACATTGTTCCATTGGTAGCCATTCAACTTTTAAATGGCTATAGATCCAGCTATTGAAAGAAGAAATTGTAAAGGAAGAATTTGGTAATGTAGTTATTGTAGTAATTATTGTGGCAAGAAGTAAAAAATGTAAAATACACCACTGTCTCCAGTCCTGCTGGTAGTGGTTTAGAAAACTATCTTCCAAAGACATTTAAAAAAATGTAATCAAAAGTGCACATTAGATACATACCACATTTGACCTAGCAGGTCTTCCAATTAAAAAATAAATACATAGATGAGGGAAGAAACACTGGATGTTTCAGAGTAATTTCTAAGTTAATTTTAAGATAACAAACTAATTTAATTTTGTTTTGACTACCGTCAAAATATTGTGGAAGCCAAAAAGGAGAATTCAACACAGCGTTTCCTCTGGGATATTTATATCAAGGCTGACATCTGGGGATGCTGGTGAGCTCACCTGCAAAGCATGCTGATGGACCACAGATTCATGAAACAGTAGTTGGATTTCAAATAAACACAGAGATTTTCACTTTGAGTCCAGTGCTCCTTTACTTGTTTATTTAAAAGAGCACTTAACTTTCATCGAACAGTTGTCTTCTGTCAGGAGCACTCTATAAAACTACAAGTTTTAATGAAGAAAGTGGTCAGTGGTAAACCACTAGAAGGTTGTTACAATCTAGTGTTGGGTTTCCAGTTTTGCTTTTATACTTCTCAATGACCCAGGCATATTTCTTTCAATAAATTTATTTTATTTTTTAAAAGAAGGATCTCTTGTTTACTTTCCACAGCCTGTTAATATTGCAAGTTGTTTCCATATTCCTGCCACCTTCCTGCTCGCAGAGTTGCTCTGATCAAGCAGCTTTGTGGCTCATGTGGTTGTCTTGGGATGGAAAAGTTGGTTAAATAGCTGGACCAGAAGTATCTCTGCCATGACAAGCCAAGACAAGTCTAAAATCAAAACTCTGCGGTGGGTCAGCCACCTGTAGGGAGGATGCATGCTTTAGATCTTTATTAGAAATAAAAAAAATAAAGATTTCATTGGGAGATGATGGATTCTTCCACCAGCATACATTTCCAAGATTTCAGTCAGCTTATAATGCTTAAAATGCCAGTATCACGTTTATAGTTTAGAACAATTTCAGTTTCTCCCCCCCTTCCTGTGCTTCAGATGTACTTGAAATTCCCATTTTCTATTCACTCAGCTACTCATGCCAACTTGGGGTTATTTCAGATTTCCTCAGAGCACATTGTCCAGCGAGGGAAAAAAAGTATTTGATCACCTGCTGATTTTGTACGTTTGCCCACTGACAAAGAAATGATCAGTCTATAATTTTAATGGTAGGTGTATTTTAACAGTGAGAGACAGAATAACAACAAAAAAATCCAGAAAAACGCATTTCAAAAAAGTTATAAATTGATTTGCATGTTAATGAGGGAAATAAGTATTTGACCCCTTCGACTTAGTACTTGGTGGCAAAACCCTTGTTGGCAATCACAGAGGTCAGACGTTTCTTGTAGTTGGCCACCAGGTTTGCACACATCTCAGGAGGGATTTTGTCCCACTCCTCTTTGCAGATCCTCTCAAAGTCATTAAGGTTTCGAGGCTGACGTTTGGCAACTCGAACCTTCAGCTCCCTCCACAGATTTTCTATGGGATTAAGGTCTGGAGACTGGCTAGGCCACTCTAGGACCTTAATGTGCTTCTTCTTGAGCCACTCCTTTGTTGCCTCGGCTGTGTGTTTTGGGTCATTGTCATGCTGGAATACCCATCCACGACCCATTTTCAATGCCCTGGCTGAGGGAAGGAGGTTCTCACCCAAGATTTGACGGTACATGGCCCCGTCCATCGTCCCTTTGATGCGGCGCAGTTGTCCTGTCCCCTTAGCAGAAAAAGCATAATGTTTCCACCTCCATGTTTGACGGTGGGGATGGTGTTCTTGGGGTCATTCCTCCTCCTCCAAACACGGCGAGATGAGTTGATGCCAAAGAGCTCGATTTTGGTCTCATCTGACCACAACACTTTCACCCAGTTCTCCTCTGAATCATTCAGATGTTCATTGGCAAACTTCAGACGGGCCTGTACATGTGCTTTCTTGAGCAGGGGGACCTTGCGGGCGCTGCAGGATTTCAGTCCTTCACGGCGTAGTGTGTTACCAATTGTTTTCTTGGTGACTTTGGTCCCAGCTGCCTTGAGATCATTAACAGGATCCTCCTGTGTAGTTCTGGGCTGATTCCTCACCGTTCTCATGATCATTGAAACTCCAAGAGGTGAGATCTTGCATGGAGCCCCAGACCGAGGGAGACTGACAGTTATTTTGTGTTTCTTCCATTTGCGAATAATCGCACCAGCTGTTGTCACCTTCTCACCAAGCTGCTTGGCGATGGTCTTGTAGCCCATTCCAGCCTTGTGTAGGTCTACAATCTTGTCCCTGACATCCTTGGACAGCTCTTTGGTCTTGGCCATGGTGGAGAGTTTGGAATCTGATTGATTGATTGCTTTTGTGGACAGGTGTCTTTTATACAGGTAACGATCTGAGATTAGGAGCAGTCCCTTTAAGAGAGTGCTCCTAATGTCAGCTTGTTATCTGTATAAAAGACACCTGGGAGCCAGAAATCTTGCTGAATGATAGGGGATCAAATACTTATTTCCCTCATTAACATGCAAATCAATTGATAACTTTTTTGAAATGTGTTTTTCTGGATTTTGTTGTTGTTATTCTGTCTCTCACTGTTAAAATACACCTACCATTAAAATTATAGACTGATCATTTCTTTGTCAGTGGGCAAACGTACAAAATCAGCAGGGGATCACATACTTTTTTCCCTCAGTGTATAAAGCCTTAAAAGTTGGAGAGGTAGATGAATAAAATAAATACAGTACAATGCAGAAAAATCCCAATAAAATAACATTATGGAACAAAACAATACATACATTTGAAGAGAAATATTTAAACAGGTTTAACTGAGTTGTTACTAATCATTTATGTCTAATTAGAAGTTACAATTAATATCATGATAAATTGTTTTATATATATATATATATATATATATATATATATATATATATATATATATATATATAGGTGTGTGTGTCTGTAGTCAAAGCCAGTCAGAAATGGGGCATACACATGTAAGCTCACCACAATTTGTACAGACACAATAATCTGGAAAATCAGCTTTGGAATGTCTGTTTTTCATTACTGCTTCAAAGTCCATATAAACTGTGATTAATGAACGTCTAAGATGCTGCATGTCTTTAATTACTTTGTCTTGACTCCAGCAGTACAAGCAAAGATACATTAGCAGCACAAGCAATCTGTAAATGTCTTGTAGGCAATGCACTGACATGGGGCTTTGCCTCATTGTAAGAGAATTCCCAAAATGGGGAGGTTTTGTGGACTCAGTGTGGTATGAAGGGCACTGAAGTTCTTTAATCACAGAACACACGCCAACAAATTAGCCCTGTCAATGACAGATTGGGCAATGAGAAAAGCATAATTAAATGTAATCCATTTGGTCCTGATCATAGAGCAGTGCTGTGTTTCCTGTACATTCCACACCGGGACATTAAGCTCTCATGCAACGAGGGATGAAATGTTATTCTATTTGTTTTAAAAGCCCATGATTTGCATCTTTTAAAATATACACTGAAGCCAAAGCACATGTTCATAAAATACATTTTACATTAAAAATAAAAATATAAAGTAAGGTATAAGTTATAATGTGGCATTCTAAATTAACAGAAGTGACTCCCCAATGACAAAATGTAAGTTAATCATCAATCATGGTAAATGGTTTCAATTTATTGTATGTATACATCTCTTTAATTTCTTAAAGAGTCATGCTCCTCCTCTTTCTGGGCTAGGACACTCATGGTGCCAAATAATGTCATATCTATACTGCAAAGGAGATTGTCCAATGGCAGTAATGCCAAAGCATTAACACAGCACAATTTATTCAACTGCCAAAACCCCTATTACTTCAAAACAATCGAGAGATGATGCCTATCCACCATAGGAGCTTCTCACTTAAACCCTTAACATGAAGGTGGGTTATTTCTTTGAGCTCTAAATTTAAGATAGGTACACATGTTTTTAATTCAGTTGTCTTCACATTGATGTCTAAAATTACTTCCATACTTTTCAGATCTATATTTTAAACTTCATTGGATGAAAAGTCAAATTAATGAGAAGCAGATGAACTCTTTCTCCATGCTTTATGGTTATCTTTCTTTTTAAAACATGTTTTGTTGTGCCATTCTTCCCCCCAATAAGTAATTTTTAAATTAATTTACTTATATATGTACATGACTTAAGGATGCTCCAAAACCAATACAAACCCACCACATGGATTGCCAGCTTTAATTTATCCATGCAAACAGACTTCAAATATACATTCATGAATTAAGTTTATGGGTTACTGTTCTGTGTAGTTGACTTCTGGTTTTGGTAGCTTCGCTTAATAGCAAGCAACTGAAAAAAACGTCTTACTCCCATATCTATTAATGTTAATATACACTCACCTAAAGGATTATTAGGAACACCTGTTCAATTTCTCATTAATGCAATTATCTAACCAACCAATCACATGGCAGTTGCTTCAATGCATTTAGGGGTGTGGTCCTGGTCAAGACAATCTCCTGAACTCCAAACTGAATGTCTGAATGGGAAAGAAAGGTGATTTAAGCAATTTTGAGCGTGGCATGGTTGTTGGTGCCAGACGGGCCGGTCTGAGTATTTCACAATCTGCTCAGTTACTGGGATTTTCACGCACAACCATTTCTAGGGTTTACAAAGAATGGTGTGAAAAGGGAAAAACATCCAGTATGCGGCAGTCCTGTGGGCGAAAATGCCTTGTTGATGCTAGAGGTCAGAGGAGAATGGGCCGACTGATTCAAGCTGATAGAAGAGAAACTTTGACTGAAATAACCACTCGTTACAACCGAGGTATGCAGCAAAGCATTTGTGAAGCCACAACACGTACAACCTTGAGGCGGATGGGCTACAACAGCAGAAGACCCCACCGGGTACCACTCATCTCCACTACAAATAGGAAAAAGAGGCTACAATTTGCACAAGCTCAGCAAAATTGGACAGTTGAAGACTGGAAAAATGTTGCCTGGTCTGATGAGTCTCGATTTCTGTTGAGACATTCAGATGGTAGAGTCAGAATTTGGCGTAAACAGAATGAGAACATGGATCCATCATGCCTTGTTACCACTGTGCAGGCTGGTGGTGGTGGTGTAATGGTGTGGGGGATTTTTTCTTGGCACACTTTAGGCCCCTTAGTGCCAATTGGGCATCGTTTAAATGCCACGGCCTACCTGAGCATTGTTTCTGACCATGTCCATCCCTTTATGACCACCATGTACCCATCCTCTGATGGCTACTTCCAGCAGGATAATGCACCATGTCACAAAGGTCGAATCATTTCAAATTGGTTTCTTGAACATGACAATGAGTTCACTGTACTAAACTGGCCCCCACAGTCACCAGATCTCAACCCAATAGAGCATCTTTGGGATGTGGTGGAACGGGAGCTTCGTGCCCTGGATGTGCATCCCACAAATCTCCATCAACTGCAAGATGCTATCCTATCAATATGGGCCAACATTTCTAAAGAATGCTTTCAGCACCTTGTTGAATCAATGCCACGTAGAATTAAGGCAGTTCTGAAGGCGAAAGGGGGTCAAACACAGTATTAGTATGGTGTTCCTAATAATCCTTTAGGTGAGTGTATAACAATTAAAGTGACCTGTGACCTAGGCTATATTTTGAAAACCATCAAACATTTCATATTTAAATAAATGAACAAATGACTAATTTTAATTGTTCAGTGAAATGATCTGGACCTAATCCAGAAATATGATATATATATATATATATATATATATATATGTACAAAAAAAACCCTGAGGTTTTTGTGGAGTCATCTATTTTTGTACAGAAATGATCCGAGACGGTGAGTCATAGGTGTGTATTGTATGCATTAAGACACGTGTTGTTGCAGCTAAACACATTTTTATATACAGAATACTGAGGGTATAGAGTCGGAGTGATGGCTACCATCCACATAGATATTGATTTGGACTAACATATACAGCTCAGAGGGCAGTGCATCAAAGACATAAGATTCAAATCCATAAAGGTGTCTTATAAAAGCATATTAGAAACAGATTACAATCAGATTCTTCTAATGTTTTGAATGCTCTTCAAATTTCACTTCCAGCAAATGGTTATGTTAAATGCTATTTGTCAGAATGTACCATTTAATTACATCAGTGTAGCAGAGGAATGTTATTGGGTTAGATGGGAGATTTGATTTAAATTGGACTTATATTTAGTAGAAAAACATAACCACTAAGTGCTGATGAGAGAAAGCAAGAAGAACAACACTAATCTTAAAATAAAGAAACACAAAGGTGAAAAAGACAGCATACGTAAGAAATAATCCTTGTTGAATGCTTAATGCATTTCTAAAAAGTCAGTTGTACTCCCGTAGGGGCTAATTTTCTCTATCATCACAGACTTTAACTGTTCAAACGCCATGCACAACTATTGTCAGGGCTATTGTGCGAGTGTAGGCCCAAACACAGCATGCAGAAAAAATACCTCTCCTGATAGCTTTCATTAAAAATGTGTTAGACGTCACTCTATGTACTACTGAATAAAAACGAAACTCGATTCCCTAAACTCTGCCTTTCATTTTAAAATGACAAGTAATCATCGCTTGCTGAAGAAACAAAAGACTGCCCAGGGGGTTGGGTTGGCTGGGTGGGGAATTACACTAGGGGTGGAGATGGTGAGAGGGTTTCTGTGTGTCAGATTTATCAGGAATACCTGTAACTGGGAGTGTCCAAAAAACAAACAAAAACAAAAAAAGCTTAGCTGATTAGGAGACGCTTATGTATCCTGAAAAAACAAATTAAAAATAGTATTGTGATGCTATCTATTTGAAATTCACTGTGCCATGCCTTTCACAAACAATTTGTTTAAAAACAAAGAAACAAAAGCATGACAAAAAATTATTAAAAAATGTAAGTACCCTGAAGGAAATTAAAATTAAAATATAATACATTCATTCCAACAGAGCCTGCCTTTCAGAGCTGTTTTTGGAGATGGACACCTCCTCTCCATGGAAGGTCAATGGTTCCTGTGGCACGGAATAAACCACAATATGTTCGCAGAGGCTGAAAGATTAAAAACAGCAAGAGCATGAAAAAAAAAGAATCTGTGAAATAAAAACCTGACTTGTATAATCAGAATTATAGGCTGTGGTTTTGTGTTTCTTCAGAACCAATCACTGCACACTGACCTGAGTGAGTGTGACATATTTTACTGTTTCAAGGATATCTCACCCATTCCATTTTTAAGGATAGAAAACAGAAGCTCTGTATTTCTTGGTTGTGCTTGTGCAGCGAAGGGGATGATGGATTGTAGTACAAGTTTTGTTTATTTATGTTAGGCTAGTCTCAGGGATATGGCACGATTTCATGCATAAAGTCTACACAACTGGGCAATCAGCTACAATAGAAGATTATAAATTATGAATAAGCAATGGTTGGCAATTGAACAACACATCCTGCCTCCCAGAAGAGGAAGCTCGGTTTGATTAACATAGTTGCACAAGACTGAGGCTCGGTCTTCATTTGAAGCCAGTTTCCAAAGTAGCCAGCAAGGGAAATCATACTTTTTCTAAAACAAAATGTACAAAACAAATATACCATGGTATTGAGATTAATCTGAAAAAGAAAGTGAGAGAGAGAGGGAGAGAATTTGTCTGAAGACATTTAATGTATTTATTAGACGATAACCTATAAAATAAGGTTTAGTTATTCCCATGTGATTATATTAAATATGTAGGCTGTATTCATAACTAATTTCCCATTAAATTAAGTGTATATCTGTTTTTCCCCTCTAAGAATATATATATATATATATATATATATATATATAATCTTCAAAAAATCTCCCCGTCAACCGTTGGAGCAAAATCAAAGATATTTTTACTTGGTTTACTTTTTAAAATCTATACTATTGTATTCTTTAAGCAATCACAATGCAAAATGTCTTTGAGTTTCTTCCATCACCTTCTATTTATGTTAAAGCCCTATTTAACACTAATATTTCTTGACTGTTCATTATTTTTTTAAATGACCATCCTGTTTGGATCTTTCCTATTTGCTAGAATTAAATACATGACCCTGTGTGATCAGTTACGGTTAGTTTTAGGGCTGGGAGCACTCAAATTATTCTTCTAGGGAACTTCCTGGCAGTAAACCATGAAAAGTCCTTATAAACACAAAACAGTTGAAATAACTATCTAATTAAATGGTTCACGTAATTCGTTCCAGAGGAACAGTGTATTACGTCTTTGATTGCGGAAGAAAATGATGTTTAGGAACTGCGATCATACTCTATATTTATTGACACTCTGAAAGTCTTCTGTCTTGAAATTGGAACAGTGGTATAAAAATGAAAATGATTAATTAACTTTTAGAGTTCTGTGCAAAATTATATTACATTTAGAAGTTTCAATATCAGCAGACATTCCTTAATATATTCAACTGCATGTGCTAGAATACAAGTCTTAATTTATTACAGCATTTTGGGAGATTTCTACTCCTGCTTCAATTAAAGTTAACCCTGTACAGAAATCATTTATGCTCTGTATAAAATTCCATGGAAGGAATGTGTTAAATGGTTAGGAGAGGAGATAAAACATATGAATCCGTTGAAAACATTTGCCTCATCTGTCTCTGCTTGATCTTCTTTACATATGACGTTTATAAGCTCCTGTTGTTACGAACATTTCTCTCTCCTCAATACTTGTAAATTATTGAATTATGAAAAAGATGCCATGCACAATTATAATATAAACCTAGTCTTTGATGCTGGTCTGGTGAAATTTGTTATACATTAAGCCAGTGCTAATCTGATTATGGACTGTGATCCATTAAATCTACTGTAAAAATGGACCATGCACTAGTTTTGAACTTGATACCGGGGAGAAACTTGAGAGGCACTGTGAAACATTAAAGCCCCTTTGATGTAATATTTTACCCATCTGCATTGGAGGAAAGAGTACATAAAATGCATTTTCATACAGGGTGAGGAACAGTTTGAGAAATGAGATGTGTGATTTTATCTCTTGTTCAGCACCACAGCAAGCATGAAAAAGGCAATGGTTACTGCTATTAACTTGGGGAGTGCTTTAATCGAGCCGTAAAACAAACCTCTGCCTCTCAGCTGGAGATGCCTGGTGTTAGAGAATTCAAAGATATTCAGAGGAGGCTGAAGACGATGCTTATTTTTTTTCTATTCCAGGTAACTAGCATTTAATTTTTAGGACCTGCATGTCACTGCACTTAAAATGCTCCCCACCTTGTGTTTTCAATAGAAACTAGATGAAATATTATGCATTCACTCACTCATTTGCACTCACTCACAATAAACTGCTAGAACTTGCTGTGTTTGCTGAAATACAAAATTATCATTCTGACAGAATGCAAGGTATCTGAATCAACAATCTGCATCCTGACAATTTCAATGACGTTAGATCGAAATAGGTCTAAAATAAACTAAAAATAAACTGTTATCGTTCCCTGTGAATTCTGTTGCTTTTTACTTTGATTTCCATCTCTTAAATATTAACAAATGCTCTATTTTCCTTCACAGCCTTTTACAGAGAATCGTAGAGTCTTAAGCTGATCTGAAAGAGGATCCTAAGAAGAAAATAAATCCCTTTCTGCCACTCTGCTGGGTTCAATGACTCGGCAACATCCGCTGATTAGGGATACAGAGTTCAGAGAGGACAGAGATATACAGTGAGATTAGAAGGAACGCATTGATCTTCATAACTCTTTGCTCACATGTGGGAAAATAATCCCTGAGGATTTAAACTGGTTAAATATGTTCTTTTACTGTTTTTTAAATAAATTAATATGTTGATTGTATAACACCTGGGAAAAAAGTCATTTGGTCCCATTAAGCAAATACTTACAGTATTTCAATTAAATAATAGCATGCTCAGATGGAATGAGAACCAGACGTCCTTGACGTCATAAGGGGCTGGATTTGTCCTACACCCTGGTCTGACTCCTTGAATAATCAGTGGTGTCTCTTGAATGATTGTTTTACATGAAGAGAAGACAAAAACTGCTGCACTTCAGCTGGATAATCGGTACACACAAATAAAGTAATAAGGGTAGAAGTCACCCAAGCTGTTTTTGTTTGGGGTCTTCTGAATTTAGTATCAACAATCTCTGAGTGTCAATGAAGAAGGCCGTACTAAATAAATAAATAAATAAATAAAAAAATCTTTTGACACAAAACTGCATGACCTCAAGGTCATAACAAAGCTTGTTTGCAAGTACTAGTATGTATTTTGTCTCACTGGACCTTTAGAGGATGGTTGCTACTGACCTGGGTCATCTCATTATTGATCCAGATATGTGGATTCCCAATTGCAGGAATTTCTGTGTGGGTTGCCTACAATTAGGTTTGCAATCTTGGTCAGAGTGCCAGTGTGAAAAGAGCTTAATTCCTACAATTTGGTAACAACATGTCTGAGTCTGGACTTGGGATTCCTAGAAGTTGCAATGAGTCTCTGAGTGTTGTCCTTGAAGTGCAGTAAGCTTTGTGTTACGGGAAGGGTTAAAGGTTAGCGGGGGGTCCCTGTGCATAACCTTAGACTGATTCTTAAACTTGGCTGTTGAATTTCTGGTTTGCAGTGTGACTAGAGATGGTAATCTAACCATTTCATCTTGGTGGAATGCCCCCAGGACAGTGCAGTATTCTGTAGAGAAAGTCTAAATAAAAACAGCAATAGAAACCACCACTTGCTCCTTGAGCCTTTTCATAAGCACTGGAAAACACTGCTGGGTAATAACGGGCAAAGATGTGCCAAACAGTAATAGCTATTTCCATGATGGGAAAATACAAACAATAACCAGCAAAATCTATTTACAGTCTGATGCATGCCCAACAGTGGCTGGATATTTTGTAAATAGAGACAAAGCACTTATTATCAAACTTTCAAATGGGAAGCCTGGGTCAAAGCAATACACATTAATCCTTACAACAGGGTTGTCATAAAGGTATTCTGAAGTGTCACAAAACAGAAACCATAAAATATAAGCCCAGAAAAACGTTTTACCGATTAAAAAAATACATAAAAGACTATAAAAAAGAAAAAGGTCATTGGTAGGTCACAGAGGGGGGTGGTTCTGTAAAAAAATATTTAACTGATATGCTCTACTGCAATACTCCACAGAAGAAACTCCAATACTAAAAAAGAAACTAGAACTGGCATAGAATTAAAATCATTACAGGAACATTGAAGGGAATGCGCTTTCATTGGACCATGATAAGATAAAACACAGGCATGACATCATCATTTTGACTCCAAAAGATCCCTTATTAGCATGAGCAGTAGACCAGGCAATCTAAATAATAATGTGTTTTTGTCCCATATGGAGCAATTAGGTTTTGACCACTAAGCTTGTACATCCAAAGAAAATAGCACTCATGAGAAAGATGGTTAGAGGAGCAATTAAATGGGTTTGCTAAATGTTACAAATGCCAGAGGGTTTCATTCTATAATTTGACATGCCATTATAGGACTTATGCTGTTGGATACTATAGCAAAAGCAATGTGAGCTTGAAAGGCAGTGACCCTAGTGGCTCAGTGCATTAAAACATTAGCCATGGAAAGCTGAGAAAGTTATGAATTCAGGATTATACTAGTCATATCCAATTGTTAATGAAAGCTTGGGACCATGCGTTCTAAAGTAAATCTATAGGAGGTTAAATGTATGTGTTTCTAACAGCTATTTCAACATGTTATATTTACAAAGATGAAACTTCTGCAGTTTGGTAGAGACAGATTGTTATGTACTCTCGTTGTTTGCAGTTAAGTTTGACACCTCTAAAACCGGTCAGATGATATCCCATAAAGACAAGTCACCGTTGTCTATCGCTTAGCGACGTGTTTTATTCATTTACACAGTGGGCTGTCGGGTTGTCTACAGATTTTCCTGAGCATTAACAAATGAGACTCGTCACCCCATGCATTATTAACCAAACTCCTGGGGCCCCAGTAATGTTTTTATAGCTCTCAAGAGCAATTGCTACTAATCATACCTCTAGAGACTCACTGAATTCTCAAAGGGCCATGTACTATTAAATAAGGCTGTGGTACAGTAATCTAAATTGAGCCCCTGTATGATTTATTATTCATATTATTCATCCATAGAGCTCCTGAAGTCCATGTATTAGTAAGGGAGCCCCTGAGTCCCCTTTATGGTTGATTGAACACCACGTCCTCCCTATCACTAATAAAGGCCGCAGGGCCACTGTTTTAATAATATAACTCTCACGACTGTTTATTATTAGTAGCACCACCAAAAGCTGCTGCACACTAGATTTACAGACCCCTGTACCACTAGTACACCCTCTGTGCTGAGGTACAAACAATATATGATGATGAGGTAAATCCACAGTAACACCAGTGAACCATATATTAATAAATTGGCAACATTGAAAACGACACAACCAAATCTTGTTCTGGAGATTTTGTCTCAAAAACAAAAAAAGCCACTGATGAAGAATTTAAATAAAAGCTTTCAATCACTCAATGATGAATATGATTGTGAATCTTCAACATTTGTGTTGTTTTGTATATATATATATATATATATATATATATAAACTATTTCAAGGAACCAATTATTCAGTTTCCCAACGTTGCCAGAAGATGGCGCTGCACCTGCATGAAATGGGGCTAGTGTGAAACTGAACCAGTGCCCCTTTGTTATACGCACAAAGAAGTGCAACTTGATACAGTTTCATTACTGTAATAAGCACTCGTTGCTAATTACCAGTCAGGGTTTCTGTGCAGTACATTCTTTTTCACCATTAAGACAAAGCCTACTGCACTTTATTTACTTGATTTTAGCAAGAAACGCACCTCCAGCATATCACATCGTATTCTGCTTGATTCTAGTTTATAGTTATATATATATATATATAATGTGTGTTTGTGTAATTTTTATATATATATATATTACATTATGTGTTTATGTATTGGTATATTCCATCTCAATATTTCTTGAGATTGAACATTTATTGGATTCATGTTTTAATTTTATGTTTTTATTAAGGGATGAATGAAGAATCAACAGATTAATAATGTTACAGTATTATGTTTTCCCATTTATTCTTATTTTTTGTTTGTTTGTTTCCAATATTATATGTTCGCTTGTATTTTTACATCTATATTCTGTATTATATATATACAATTGAATTACTGACCTGTTTTTCAGTGGTTTTAAAATAAGAATAAATTGCTGATTGCCTCAAGCTTGTAAAATCTGTGAAAAGAAACATTGGTTTTAAAAATGCAATTTTCACCCATTGAGTCTCATATTGCTGACTAGTGTATCCCACGTTGTCAGATTAAAAGCAGTATATGCCATTTTTTAATTGCAAAGACTTTTATCTTGAGATACAGGATCAGGTGACATGCTTTAGTGTTGGATGGAATGAGCAAGATTTGATTTAACATTATTAATTTCTCCTTTCTTTAAGTTAAATGTTGATTATAAACTCTAATTCAATTGAAATTATTTCCCAAATGAACTTAAATGCAGTAGATATCCAAGTAAATACAGACATTAATATATTTTTCTTAAACACTAAGGAAAGAGAAGGTGGTCATTTATTAGCTGGCTTTATTTGCAGAAATAAAATCTGTTCATTTATCAATTAAATATTTTCTTAAACAGCAACTAATACACATAATGAAGCACTAATGTTTCACTGAGCTATTACAAACTAAGGACATTTTCAAGTGGTTTTGAAATGTTATGAATGTATTTTATTTGTGAAGTCAATGACAGTTCTTGTTCTTATTTAACCTGACATGCATAAATGCGTCTTCAATTCCCAAGCAATATTTATTTTGGGGTAAAATGGAAAAAAAGACTAATCCATTAATTTCTACCTTGAAAATTATAAAAGTTGGAGGCAAGGATGGCTAATACTTTAGAATAATGTCCTTTAATTCACGTGATGGTTTCAAGGAAATTAAATTGGGATTAAGAACTAATGCCAGAGATCTGATCGTCCTTTTTCGTTATTATACATTCAAGATATACTATAGTTTACTTTATAAGAACATACTAATATACTTGTATTATTGTCTTTGTAATTTGACTGTTAAGTTAATTAACTGTAAGGTATATTTATTTAATAAAACAGTTCATTAGCAAACTATATTAAGATATTTTAAACAAACGAATCAATGCAAGAAACAAAAATGTATAGCATCGAGTCTTCAAAATGTATAATTAACTGAACATTTGCCCTACATTTGATTCTACTGTTTGGTACAGTACAATACATTTCCAGTCAACCCACACTTGCAATTCATATCTTACTGTTTTTTTTTATTTTTCTTAATGTCATCCAAGTCTGCAAAGATTTGTTTTATCTTAACAACTCGAGCGGTCTATAGAATGATTCATTTCTCTTTTTGACTCATTACATTGACATTATAGACTTAATGAAATCTGCCTTGTAGGGATATGATTGTCGTGTTGTATTTTTCGATCTCATACCATGTTGTGTTTTTAAGTTAAAGAAAATCCGCCTTGGGGTTTGGGAGTCTTGCAAGTACAACTTCCCTGTGTAACTGCCAGGCCTCCAGTGCCACAGAATTCCTGGCTGTTGTTAGTAATCAGAGAGGCTGAGGCCGAACAGCACAGATCACATCACATCAAATTCCACAAGAACAACAGCAAAAAAACCCTGGTAAGAAAAGTAAGATCGGATTTCAGTCAAGACATTTTTAAACCTAAATACAACTGTCATGGCTTTCAAGATTGTAAAAAGACAACACACGAAACCACAATTTACAAGAAAATGTTTTAACATATATATTTCCATACTTCTTTAGAATTAAGAATTTTCTTTCTCGTATTAAAATTCACAACTTTTGGTGACATCACAGCAATCTGTATTTCTACTACAGGTTCACAGTAAAACTTTAATCTCTACCACAATTACCCAGATAAATATTTGAGGTTTTAGAGCTGTATAAATAGGTATGGAGAAAAATGCTTAAATACTAAAATTGTTAAATTATATGTTTTCTATTTATTGCTAATATTAATTCAAAAGATTTTACATAACAAACACAGACGAACCATGGTATTAACATAGAGACAAATGCTAAAGTGTTTGTAAGTATAGATAACTACTGTGTAATGCCATTCGGACCAAAAGCCATGCACCGTACTCCTTATAACAAGGGGGCTTTGTCAAAGGTTTATTTGGTTTATACAGTCGAACCCATTTAGTACAGGGAAAAAAGAGAAAAAAAAATACCTGTCTGTACCATGTCCTGTATGAGACTGACGTACATATCTTCCCAGCATCCACAATAATCATGCTCTAAGATTTTCCTGTTTTCTGTTGCTAGGTAGCCATAAAAATGCATAACCAAATTTGTTCAGACAAAAATATTCACCTGCTGCTGCACCAGGAAGCGATGGCTTAATACACTTTTTTAATGATTTTCACAGGAGTGCTAGACCATGACAGGCAAAAAAAGAGCAGCCCACATTGAAGTCTTTTAGATTCACTGCTGCCTAAATATATAAAGGGATATTAAAGACACCATGACTTAGACTATGTTTATACAAGCTACATTTTCACAACTGAAAAGTGATAGCCATCTGCTCCGGCAGCCTATAGGCAGATCAGATGTGTGCAGGTAACTGACAGCTATTCAAAATCTCAGTCTGTTTCATGACTCACCCTCTAACTATACTGTGAAAAAAAACATTAACGTCTGTGTTGATGGCTCCAGAATACAAATATGTGTCCAGAAAAAGCACAGAAGAGCAGGAGAGGTTTGTGTTTTTAAGGGAAGGATGAGAACAAAATGAAAGACTTCCATACATTTAGGAAACATAGACTTGTTTGGATTCCAGGCCTAGTTCCTTCAACCAATAACTTAAATAATATAGATGCTGATCTGTCTTCGCTTCAGTCATCATGTAATTAATGATGATAAGCACCAATGTCACAAAGAAAAGTGACCTAATCAACTTCGTCTTTTTCCACATGTTTTTTTTTGTTTTTGCTTTTTGTTCAGAATGTCTTGGCCTTTTATAATGCAGACATGCCTTTGATTTTTAACAAGACAAGATTAAGTATAACAATATTGAACTTCACTCTCATTTTTGTAATTTGGAAGCAAGATGGCCTAGAAATTACAGGAAAACTAGAGTGGCAATAACAGTATTGTAATTGCTACCAGAAAACCCAGGCTTAACCCAGCCCAGTCTATCTCAGGTACGTTGTTATTAACTTATTAAATTGTTTCCTATGAGTATAATTAGAGAGCAGTGGCAAATTCTCTTTTCATATTTACCAGCCCAGAAAAGGATTTCTTCAAACATAAGGATATTCAACAATTAAGCATCTCAGTGCACTTTAATCTGATTAATTTGGGAAACACCTGCAGAATAATAGTATATTTCAACAACATTTTATGTAATGCAATTTTGGTAAAGAGTAGTCTGTGATGAAAATTACAACTTTGGTTCCATCACCAACTTTGTGTAGTAAAACAATTAACAATGAGAATCAGTAGTAGGACAACAATTTTAAGCACTCACATTGTCACTAGTCAGCATGATCATCTGTTTAAATTAGGTCAATCATCTGCGGCCTATTGTTTTGAAAATTGTTGAAACAAGGACTGCAGTCTGGAAGAAAGGAAACGGATGTAAGTGGTTGTGAAATGCATTCTAGTTTTTAAGAAATTCATTAGAAAAATCGCTCAATCTACAGAATGGAAAACTGTATGGGAGGAATATGCAGGAGTAACAGCCAGTGCTGTGACAGTTACAAGATGGCTGTTGTCTACACAATTGGCGGCACAGTTTTTACTGTAAAACTACTTACCCCATCAAATGGACCGTATCAAAACAGCAGAATAGAAGATGTCTGTGATTCACTTGAGTCTGAATTGAACCTCCATGGCTCCAATGGTGAAGAATTTCACCCTGACCACCTTATGTCTGTGTAATTTTCTGCTTGTCAAACGATGTGGGGGGTGCATTTCATACTCCTGTGTGAGTCATCTGCAATTTGTAAATATAATTACATCAACTTCTTACAAAGCAAACTGTCGACAACAACTGTGGATCAGTTTGAAGACACTGACAGCTGCATCTTTCAGGATGACTCTGTACCATTTCACATAGAGCAATTAGAGAAACAGTGGTTGCAGAGCAAGTCCACCCACTCTCTACAATTAAATACTTGCCGTATTTCAGGAAGTCAAATAGTGGCCTTCCTTTGTCATGATCAACTTAGGCCTCCCAGCAGAAAGCTAGCAAAAGCCCAACCTGTGGTCTGCTTTTCTTTATCTCTCTTCCACCCCCTCACCTGTGTTCATTAGGATGAGGCTAAGAAACAAAAGCAGTATCAATCACTTACTCACTGGAATGCCGATTTATCTGGCAGATCATTAGGAAAAAGTCCATTGTTGTGACTGATCACCAACAAACTTGTGATGATAGGTGAGTTCGTCCATGGAAATGTGTCACATTCACAGTTTGGGGCCATAGTGCTAGTCCAGCCCAGCAACAAGTAATAAAAAACAAACAACCTATAATCAAATGCTCTCAGATCCCAAGAGAGGACACTCTGGGTGGTGAGGTTTACCAAAAGGGGTACAAGCAGGCAATATAACAAAAAACACAAATTAAGAGACACTTAATGGAATTCAAACTTTGCAAACACCCAAATGATTTTTACTACTAATTTAAATAAAAGTTGAATGTGTATAGATTTAACCTTCTGCAGGCAGTGGTTTGACAAAGAAAGTCCATATATCAATCTGAACAGTCCTCAAAGTAAAGATCAGTCCAGAACAGTTCTACGGACGGGATCAGTATAAACTGTAGAGATGTAATACTTGTGAGGAGGCTGAGATGGAAATGCAGAAAACTGTGTCATGTCCAAGATATCAGACAGCAGACAAAAGCAACGTAACATCTTGATTGGGAAGGTCTGAAGACAGATACCAGATATCTGCTATTACCAAAGCAGTAGTTTTGCTTGCTCATGGATTTGCCTGTACAAAGTGAACAAGTTAGATTATAGCTGTAATGGTTTTAAGCGAGCCCAAGAGTCTGGCCTCAAGTTTCATTTAATACCATGTAACCCCTTATATATCTATATATATATATATGTTATATATATATATATATATATATATATATATATATATATATATATATATATATCATGTGAAATCTGAAATCACACAATAAAGTAAATATATTTACATTTAGCAGCTGTGTATTGCCATGGTGAACAAGAAATATAATTTTCAAAACACATACATATGGAGATACTTATATTGTACCTTGATATTATACAAAAAAAAAAAATAACATGACATGAATTACAGTTCATTTCAAAAGTACTACAGTGAGACATTTCCCAGTTGAGAATGCAAAGTTGTAAAAGCCTTGTAAGTTTAAGGACAATGTGAAGGCTGTGTGTATTTTATCGTTCCATTTCTTTGATCAGTCGTCAAACAGATGTGTTCTCAGTGTGACACATGGTAAAGTGTTCGTCTTGGTTATGTTAATGAGAGCGAGCTGGGGCTCAGCTGGTGCAGTAGATGGCACACAGTAGTTAAACTCCAGCAATTATGAGCATTTGTCAGCTACCTGACCAGGCTGTGGGGAAACGGAAACTGCAGTAATCGGGCCTAATTTAGTTCAAGATGCCGGGATACGGTGGACTCGCACTTATCAGCGCCCTCTGAAAACAAAAGGAAAAGGCTGACAGATGTGTGGGGAGCAGTCTGCTCTGACAGTGATGTTGCCAAAGTTGCACTTGGATTGACTAACAATTAAGATATCAAAAGAGATCACTGCAGCTTACTGACAGCTGGTTCAATTGTTTGCACCTGCTTTTCTAGTGTTACACATATGTCTGGAATGGATTACATTGACTCGTGTTGGCCACATTTCACCTTTCCACACGTGATTCTCTCCAGAAGCATCTTTGCTACCACAGCAAAGGAAAAAGTCTGAAATGAAAAATGTGTGACAGTTAATAATATCATTAGAGCAGATATTTTTTATCACCCCCTACTTGCCAAAAGGAAAGGAAACATTCACATTTCTTTTTTTATAATCTATTTGTAAAACCCCTTTATTTAACTTTTCTATTAATGTTCCCAAGCTACTTAGTTAATGACACTTCCATATGAATATATTTTACAATGTCTGTTTGGCCATTTTTTAATTCAAATGGTTTTATATAAAAATGTAACACAATACAATACATTAACTGAAAATGGCATTTGTAGAAATGAACTTTAAGAATTAAACTGTTAACCACACAATTTCTCAATTCAAAGCACTACCTTTTTCTGGGGTGGGTAATCATAAGCTAAAATCTAATTTGTCCATGAGAAAATGCTGAAATTCAAGCTAAGGGGAAAAATCTGATTGACTTTTCAGCACGAGCACACTTGCAGAATATCTAGATGAACTTTCAGGCAGACCAGAGACAATAAAGGCCCTTGTGTTCCTCAGCTTCCGGGACCAGTTTACACTGGAAATAGTCTAGTTCCTGGATACACAAAGAAGAATTAAACTAGACCAGATAGACAGCTCTCAGCATACTAAATATATATATTTTTCTCTTGCTGATTTAATTTCTAGACACCTTAACAATTAATTAATTCATTAACAATTAACCATATTGAGCATTACCTGTCAATTTTATTCAATTTTCTTTTTCTTTTTTACTGGTGCTTTATTTTTGGGGGTCATTAATAGAATCAAAAGGTCTTTTTTCTTGTGTACATTTGGGAGCAACAGGTGGCAGGTATTTGAGGTTTTTTGTTTCGGGGCATCTGTCTCCGGAGCCCTCCAGCTGGACTGAATGTGCTCCTCTGTGCAGCTGTTGGAGGGATCCTATCTGCAGCACACAGACAACCTGGACCAGGACGTCTCCAGCAGCTGGAATATTTAATAATTGTCTAGGATATCATCTGGTCTTCCCCCTGT
This sequence comes from Amia ocellicauda, assembly GCF_036373705.1. Taxonomy (NCBI): domain Eukaryota; kingdom Metazoa; phylum Chordata; class Actinopteri; order Amiiformes; family Amiidae; genus Amia; species Amia ocellicauda. The sequence goes on from NC_089851.1 coordinate 21,024,059, forward strand.
GTGGTGAAGGAGAGAGAGAGAGAGAGAGAGAGAGAGAGAGAGAGAGAGAGAGAGAGAGAGAGAGAGAGAGAGAGAGAGAGCAAGGGGGGAGGAAAAAGGCAACTGTTTCTCCCTCTACCCCCATTGTTACTTTATTCTCTTTAACACAACTGGTTTATTATCTTCTGCTATCATTTGATCAAATTTATCCTCCATTAAAACTTCCCCTTCTCCCAGAGCATACAATGGCATGAGTATACGTGCCTCTCTGAGCTTTTATTGTCCTGAATTAAGAAATGGTAGACTAGTTTCATGAAAGATTGATGACTTCCTGTGAGCACCTTGTACCTGAAGACAGGCAATTATAAAAGTATGTCCAAAAAAAGAAGGAAGGATGTTAATGTGCTTTTGCCAGGCCTCTGGCCTGGCAGGGAACAAGCTAATCTGTTCCAATGCCAGCCCATCTGGAACAAAGCACGGCTCCCTCTGGAGCTAGTAGATCATATTTTATTTTGTACATAGTAGCTATGCTCAGTGTGTAACACAATATATGACTTTGACACTGTACAGGTATTTCCCCTGTGGCTAAGATTAAAAGTGGCCTATATAAACAATGATGGTAATCTGTGGAAGTATTTTGTTTGCATATTTGTAAAATTAGTCTCCCAAGAAATGCATTATTTTATTTTGTTCACTTCCAAATGAACCATCTCCCAGAGCATGAAACGTACAGTCTGCGAGGCAAGAGGAAGATTCAAAATGCCTGCCCCTGTGTCAGCAACGTATCTTTCAAGTGAAGCCCTGAGACCTTAAAACAGCAGGCAGTATAGAGTATACTAATTTTCAAGAAGAAAGCAAACTCAGTCCAGAATGGAAATAGCTTTGTACTGGTAGTGCCTGTTTTTTGTCCAACTAAATACAGAACAAGTCAGTGGCAGCAACCTACAGCGAAGTCTATGGGCCTGTACATTAAGTCTATATCATCCCTATAAGACTGAATGTAATTTAGTACTGCTGAAGTATAGAGCCCATTATTTTTTAATTATTTACATACAAATTAAGTATCTCTATTCATAAACAGATTCTGGCCTTTCATTATTTGATATACTTTTTCAGTATGCATGGTATGCTTTAATCATATATTATATAAAGATTTTAACATATGCTTTACACCCATGTATTTGTTAATACAGATTACAACAGAACGTAAAAGGTGTGGGACGGAAGTAACTCTCAATAATAAAGAACATATTGGCTTTAAACTTAGAAGCTATTCTTTAAAAAATATCCTCTTAAATTTGATAACCTAAACACCAATCAGATAAATACTCAGGATTTTTTGTTAGACATAAATGTTTATAAAAGTTGTCTGTGCGTATTAAGAAAAAACACATGGCAGTACTTCTTAATGAGAATAATGTAATTAAGAATCTTTCCTTCTGCAAACGCAAACTTCCCACATGTTGGTCTTTCATCGCAGCTACTTGACATCTTGACCTAACATTTAATTTATTGATCTTCATTTTATTCTGATGTAAAGACCCTTTACTACTTTAAATTAATCCAGGTTAATTTGGGTTTACCTCTATCCCACCCAGTATCAATGGCCTCTCTGTTGGATTCCTTTAACGCTGGCCACCCAGTTTTATGAGAATCTGCAGTGAATTAGAAAATCTGTCAATGCATGAGGAGTTGAACTGCAAGGATATGCCTTGTCATTCCTCCTGTAAAATAAATGCTCTTTGTCCATTATCTCTGAAGCTTACCTGACATAAGTTAACCTTGAGGTCAATAGCATCTTTATAGTGTTTCATGAATCCTGGGGTTTCAGGCCAGTGTTAGGAGGCTTTGTTATACATGCTACAGACCCAAACCCTACTGCTCTGAGTATGAGACTTACGTGTGGCAAATGTGTCCAGAAAAAATAAAAAATAAAAAAAATAAATGTACATATAGAAGAAAGTTTGCACATTGAAACTGAATGCCCCAAAATGCTTTGGAACATGAAATATACATGATTTGTATATAATAAACATTCTTTGTGTAATGATGCTGCCATTGCTACAGCGCAATTAAATGTAATCTTATTTAAAGATAAGTCAAAGAAATCCTTTATTTCAATTTGCAACTATTTCCCCTCAAATCCCCCTATCATTTGTGAAATCTCATCAGTCTGCATCCTGACTCACAATTGAAACACCCTAGCTTAAGGAGAAATATAGAAACCCTTAAACTGCTATCCTAAAAGGGAAGCAGCTGACATATTTCAACAGGAGAACCGACATGAATCTTGTGTATATTTTTCAGGCTCACAGGCTTCAGATCTGAGACAGAATTCACTGATAATGTGCTGAGCAAAGACCTTTGGCTGAATCCAACATACCGCACCTTGGCAGTGCTTATACAGGTATACTGCTACAGTGAAGCCATACTGCCAGGCCACCTCTTGGTAGACATCAGAAGCTAAGTAGGACTGGACTTGGTAAGTATTTGAATGGGAGACCTTTGCAGAAGGTCAGATTGCGGTCTTTTGAATGGTTTGGTGAACCAGTAAGGGGCACTCTTCTCTCTGATCCCCAAATTCCCAGAAGCCTATGTACAGTGGGGTCCTTTTTTTTAATAAGACCCTACATGCATAATAAAACCCCAGTGAATCTGCCCACTGAAATGTCTCCCAAGGTTTGTGTCTCTATCGTATATAATATCACAAGGTTCACTAAGTGTTTTTGTCCTCTCCTACTTATGGCATATTCACTTGTTGCATTTCCATGACAACCCCCCCCCCCCCCCGCCCAATATTATTAAGAAACTACATATTTCAGTTGAATGTGCAGGTGTGCAAATAAAGAACTATTTTCATCACTTACAGCCCCTATGCATAAAGCTTTGTCTTTTCATTGTTTTGCATGAGAGTATTTATTTAGCAGCACTGTAACTGCAATGAAGACGGTTCTCTTGTTTATGAAGGTTAATGACACTTATCTATGCTTGAAATAGTCCGTTTTACCAGGTTATTTCAGACATCTCACTGTGCTCACCTCCTCATTACTCACCTTAATGTATTGTTTCCTCAATCATGCAAACCGATGTACTGGACAATGTAATCCTCCTAACCTTTAACATTTAATTAATTTTATATATTTTCCATCCTGTATTTATAATGCATATTTTCTCATTGTAACCCTTGGATACAGGTGTCCTCCATTATTATGTTTATTCATTATTACCTATTATTAATAATAATGATACTAAACAGCTCATCTTCACTAACATAATGTGAACCAGCCAGTGTGTACTAACTGTGATGAATATTTAGACATCAAAATGTTATTTCCCATTGACACATTACATGCAGTATTGCAGAAACAGGGCACATCTGGTCTTCAATTCAGAAACCTCAAATAAGCAACACACAAGCTTATCTTAAAAAGAAAGTGCCCAAAGGTGAATGATCTTTTCTATATAATCAACTTATACGTTGCTAAAGTTTTATCGGAAAATAGATCTCAGTACAGTTTACATTTAGTAAGATGTCTGCAGGCCACACAGTCTGGGCCTGGACCTGCAGTTTTCATTGCCTATCAGGTTTTGTTTAACATTACTGTAATTATGTAACTGAAAACATTGGCACAGTACAGTTTCTCCTCAGAGCACTGTCCACAATCATGAGATGATAAACTCTGAATTGATGGAGACAAATATCCAACAGTCTTGAATGATCAAGATTCATTATAAAACATGATGAAATTTACATTTTAAGGAGCTTGCAATATCCTGAACATTTTCTGTAGAGATAGAATGCTTCTTTATAATCACACAAAATTATTTCTACTAATTGTAAATTATAGGAAAATATTTGCAGCGAGTATGTATTGCCAACACATTTTGTAAAATAGGAATGAGATATTATTTTTAGAAATTCAGTTACAATGACTGAAATGGAAATATTTTACTTGGAAGGTGCCAAAAACATTTTGGTGAATACAAGGTAAACAGAATGGTACCTATTTTAAAATAAAACATTAGATTACGGGTTAAAAATATAGAACAAGTAGACCTTTATATTATTCTTTGCATTTAACAATGGTTTTAACATCACATTTCCTTCATGTTAGTCAGTCACACTGAATTAATGCTCATGTCCAAATTACTGCTGTTGTCTAGAATAAAACAAACAAGCAATAAAAGCAAAACATGACAGGGTTATTTATTTTGAATAGCATGTCTGTTTTTAAACGCACTCACATTTATTCAGAGATATTTGAATCAAATTTGATTCTAATGTAAATAGCACCACATCTGTTTCACTCTCTAGAAAGCACAATAAAGCAACCATCCAGACAGGTGTCCTGGATATATCTTGTCAAATGAAAACAATTTAATGTGTTTATACTAAAACATGTATCGGTCCACGATCTTTCAGTCCAGAGACTCAGGTATTTTGCCATTATAGTACAATAATGATACTTGAGATAATAACAAAAAAATACTTTCTTTTCATCAGTTGGTATGTCTATAAGCATTCATTTATGTATCTAATAGTAATTTAGGACGATACTTATTTTAAAATTTGTTTCTACTTGAAGGGTTTACTGTATACTGTATATCTGTTACCTTCATCTAATGTACTGAGGCAAAAAAGTATATTCTATTAGGATTCACTGAGGCAAAAAGGGCCGTTGTGCCAGGAGCTCACGATACTGAAATACAGGTGTAGACGTAAAGAGATGTTTAGCCACTTTAAGAACAACATAATCATAATAATAAAAATAAACATCACACTGAAACGTCAGTTTAAGAAACACTGTAGGAATCTACAAATAGCTGGTTTACTCTGTTTTATATCATATTTTCCAGTGATGTAACTAGCTCAAAAAGGTTATCTCAATTTGATTATAGTTCATGGGTTTTCTTTTCATTATGGTACTGTGAAATCTAAAATGGCAAATGGGGTCTTACTGGTTTTCAGTTTACATATTCATAACCTGTTAATCATGACAGATGTTGTATTTTGCAGCATCTGGAAAACACGTTTTCTTTCTTTCTCTCGCTCGTATATTTAATAGATTTAGAAAGTCTCGGGTAATATACAACTTAATTCGATTTTTTTCTATGTTGGCATCTTTTTCTCTTTGTCTTTTAAGATCATGGACACCTTGGGCAAGCTGTCCAGAGCGTGAATCTGAGTGCAGGTGGAGTAGAGGGAAAAGCTACCAAATAGGCAGCTGCAGATATAATAGTAGAAAAATCAGGAGAAAATAAAGCATGAGGAATTTAGTTTGATTTCAGACTTTGAACAGATGAACAGATCTGATGGAGCACTTCAGTAAAAACAAGGTATATATTATTTTAAAACCAAAGGGCATATTATTCAAAACATGATGATAATTTAATTTGATTAAGTTTCAAAACTTCTGACATCATTGCAAAAGATCTTGTGGGATACACACTTCAACTATACGGCCATATGCCAAGACCAACCATGTGACGTTTCTTCTAATTGTATTTTTTAAATAATGTGTACTATTATATCTTATAAAGAATAACTGACAGCATTAGAAACAATAATTACAGGATAAAACCAAGCTGAGGTTGTACAAATAAACTGCACTTTCTATAGTACAATGTTCTGTGAAAGTCTGAGATTTTAATGTTAAAAATATAGTTTTAATGTAATATTAACTAGGCTATATAACTTAATAAAATTTGCTAATTTAGTTTTAATTATTTGCTGATTTACAATTACAATTAATTTGATATTCCAACATATGATACTTCCATTGATTAAATCTTGTCCTCTTTTTATGTGAATGTAAAATGTAAATAAACATTACACTTCCAGAACAACCTGGAATACTGTAGCTGTCTGTATTTTGTTTTTCTTTCTCCTTTAGAAATATGTATCATATCAAATTGTCCCATTTGTTTCTTTAATGGCTTTTCTATTTGTTCAGTAGTTTTTAATACTAATATTGAAAAACAGGATTAAAGGGGGTTCTGTCTATATGTTTTGATCTGCAGCATTCAGGCAAAATGCTGGATTTATAAAAGTTATACATTTTCTCAGTTACTTGCCCAGTAATAAATGGTGTTGAATTATAAAAGATACCCCTTCTATCTTCATCTCTGACTAGCTTGTTGTAGGTCATTCCAAGACACTTTAATTTTGTGAATATATTAAATTCTACACTATTTTACACTATAAATTACTTTATGCCTTTCCTAGGTGTCACATTTCTCAACATCTGTTGCCATGCTTTTATAAAAAAAAATGTGACCATAAAGTTAATTGTTTTAGAGGATTCCCAGGGCATTTCTAATTAAGAATCTGTAAGGGTGAAAAGAGTCAGAAAAGGAGCACTGCAAAGGTACTGCACATTATTCCAACAGTCGCAGCATAGCGTGACTATCCAAACAGAAATTTTCATATTTCGTGTTTTGCGTCTGAATGCTTCATAATTATGAACAGATCTCCCAAGCAGACTGCATTTTAAAATATTCCAGTCACCATGCAAATTATACAAGGGAACTATAATAAATGATTAGAGTATTGTTACCACACTAAACTTTAAGTAAATACAATCAAACAGTACACTGTGAAGAAGGCTGTTTGTTCTCTGGTTTAAAGTACTTTAGAGAAGTCCTCCATAAGGATATGCAAAACATACTCCTGAGCTCATACATGTCAACACACAACATGCAATGCACATCTAGAAATATACACAGACCCACACACAGGTGCAAAGACACAACCCACAACAGCTGGAAAACTGATTTAAAAACAACAACGAAAAAAATCAAACAACACAGATTATCCCTGTGACTCTTAATAACCTAGATTTGGCACAGATGTGTACTTATGTCTAGCAAAGTCAAAACCTTAAAAAATGGCAGCAGGGTTCAGTGACTGTCAGCATACCTGTTTTACTTCAGGATTCCTGCTCGTTATTGGCTTAGTGCTCAAATGGATTTTACAGTCACTACTTAAAATGCATGTTGAAGACCCTTTGTTGCGATAATCAGAAACACTTGTGCTCTGTAAGGAATATCTGACAACTCAGGCATCCGCGCACAGTGGAAAATAGTGTTCGTCACTTGGAATTAGAAACGAAATGGCATTTACGAAAATTCATAATTAATAAGAGAGAAATGAAAGGCACTGATTGCGTAAGCTTCCAAATTACAAGTGTGTGTGCATGTGTAATGCAGTATTATCCACATTATATTAATTACTGGAATAACTTAAAAATGAAATGCAAAGGTATAAGAATCATATTACCAACGATGTTTTGGCTTCAATGATAATGGATAGACACCCATGTTTCTATTTGTAGTCATAAAGTTGTAGAGGTTATCAATTATCAGACAGTATATTGTGAGGAGCAAATACTCAGTAGCCACTGTTGTATTCACCCACCTACCACTTGTACTTATGTTTCCTGGAAAGCCTGGTTTGACCAAGGTAGGAACACTTTAAAGTGCACACACACACACACACATACACATTCCTATACAGTACTGCACAAAAGTTTTAGGCAGGTGTGAAAAAAATGCTGTCAAAAATAGACATGTCAATAGATTATATTTATCAATTAACTAAATGCAAAGTGAGTGAACAGAAGAAAAATCTACATCAGATCAATATTTGGTGTGACCACCCTTTGCTTTCAAAACAGCATCAATTCTTCTAGGTACACTTGCACACAGTTTTTGAAGGAACTCGGCAGGTAGGTTGGCCCAAACATCTTGGAGAACTAACCACAGTTCTTCTGTAATCCCAGACTCAATTATGTTGAGATCAGGGCTCTGTGGGGGCCAAACCATCACTTCCAGGACTCCTTGTTCTTCTTTACACTGAAGGTAGTTCTTAATGACTTCTGCTGTATGTTTTGGGTCGTTGTCATGCTAGAGGATATATTTGGGGCCAATCAGATGCCACCCTGATGGTATTGCATGATGGATAAGAATCTGCCTGTACTTCTCAGCATTGAGGAGACGATTCATTCTGACCAAATCCCCAACTCCATTTGCAGAAATGCAGCCTCAAACTTGCAAGGAACCTCCACCATGCTTCACGGTTGCCTGTAGACACCCATTGGTGTACCGCTCTACAGCCCTTCGGCGAACAAACTGCCACATCGGCAGTATGGCTTTTTGACCTCAAGTCTTCCATGAAGCCACTTCTGACCAGACTTCTCCGGACAGTAGATGGGTGTACCAGGGTCCCACTGTTTTCTGCCAATTCTGAGCTGATGGCACAACTGGACATCTTCCGATTGTGAAGTGAAGTAAGCATGATGTGTCTTTCATCTGCTGCAGTAAGTTTCCTTGGCTGACCACTGCGTCTACGGTCCTCAACGTTGCCTGTTTCTTTGTGCTTCTTCAAAAGAGCTTGGACAGCACATCTGGAAACCCCTGTCTGCCTTGAAATGTCTGCCTGGGAGAGACCTTGCTGATTCAGTATAACTAGCTTGTGTCTTGTTGCTGTGCTGTCTTGCCATGGTGTATGACTTTTGACAGTAAACTGTCTTCAGCAACCTCACCTTGTTAATTGAGTTGTTCCTCAGCCAGTTTTATTCCTCCTACACAGCTGTTTCTGTTTCAGTGAATGATTGTGTTTCAACCTACATATTGAATTTGTGATCATTAGCACCTGTTTGGTATTATTGTTTAATCATACACCTGACTATATGCCTACAAAATCCCTGACTTTGTGCAAGTGTATCTAGAAGAATTGATGCGGTTTTGAGGGCAAAGGGTGGTCACACCAAATATGGATTTGATGTAGATTTTTCTTCTGTTCACTCACTTTGCATTTAGTTAATTGATAAATATAATCTATTAACATGTCTATTTTTGAAAGCATTCTTAATTTACAGCATTTTTTCACACATGCCTAAAACATTTGCACAGTACTGTATATTTTAATGCATTGCTAATAGGGTTTTATGGGGACTCTATTATTAAACCAGGGAGTGTGGAACTCTATAAATAATATGCTGACTCTGGTGGCTCTTAATACAGAGGTCTGGTGAGTGTTATGTAAACAGATCAACATCAATTTTTTTACAATACTACTTTTCTTTGTTTCAGTTTGAGTTCTAGACAATATTCCCAGTGGATGCATTTCATTGAGGATCTCAGTACAAATAATCTATTATGGCTTACTTCGAATACTGACAGTTTTTCTGACCAGCCCGGAGCATTTTCATTCTTCTTTTCAAAGATGTAGCATGTCTTTTATCAGTCTCCATTAACAACGCATGGACCACAGGCTTGATGGGTAATTTGTGCTGCAGCATTGATCTCCATATGTAAGCATCTGCAGGTGTGGATTCCTGTGTCTCTTAATCAGGTGGCAATGGAAGTTCAGCACCTGGACTGGGGGATGACATCTGTATCAACTCCCTGTCCCTGTTGATCACAAATCTTCCAAAACACAGACTTGGGTGGAGAAAAGCAGTAACCACTGACTTCCTAAGTTTGTCTGTCGGTTGTAGACTGCACCTCATGATGTATGAAGCCCAGACAAATCCAGTTTAATCCACAGAATGAATTTCCTGACAGCTCTACTAGATCTATCCTACATTTTTAGTTTCACTTCATCATCTCACATAACACATTTGATTATTGGTTACCAGTGAGTACATTACACAGAACAATGAATGATGTATCTGATGTAAGTATTTATTTTTCATTGTAGTGCACATAAAACATGACTTTGTTGATTTACCAGTTTACCACAAATCTTCTTTCTTTTTAAATAACAAAAGTATTTTATGTGGAAATTATCTACTACACACTACTTTGAGATAGATTAAACACTCAAAAGCACAAAGAACTCATAGAGATGGGTGAAGTGAATGGCTTCTTTAAAATCAATTTTCTTATCAAGTCTGAAGCTAAAAATTCTTGCACACGGTAGGATTTACAGCTTAATGTCACGTATGACAACTACAGGAAGTAATATGTTAGCAATAGATGTTATGGAGTTTTCTTCTATTTAATACAATGCTGTTCTCTACACAATACTGAAAGCAACTCTCTGAGCTCATACATAAACATATTCCATGTTTTGGGAACAACTTCATGAAGCACCAAGCTTTCTAATTTCAGTAGTAAAGGTCTAGGAAATGTTAATCAATTTATATCAACACCATTGAAGTAAATTTGTTTTGCAAACTATACTGAATAGTTTGCCAATAATAACCAGTGATGAACAAGAACGTGTTACAAAATAGTCAGTCTAAATGATTATTTAATTTATTAAAGCAATTTAAAAATATATAATTTCTGCTTGAAATATTGGGCTCTGCTGACCAAACCTTTTTCATGCATTTCATTTTTAACGCATGAGATTGTAAGCTAAAACACTTGCTCCTAATCGTCAGTGGCAGTTTTCTAACTCTGGCCCCCCATGGGTTTCAATAGGTTGAATAGCTGTCATCCTTCTAATGATTTCTTTATTTTTCAGGAAAACCTTCTCACAAGGGGAAACAGTCCACTTCCGGGAGAGCGAAACTTAAGCTGGCCAGGTCCAGGGCTTCAAAACCGTCTGGTCTGAAGCCACAATCTTAGGGGACCATCATGATTCTTTCATCCTTCTTATATTTCATATATATATATATATATATATATATATATATATATATATATATATATAATGTTTAATGCTCCGTTATGGCATAGTTCTCATAGCAGGAGTGATGTCTCTTATGTAAGTTTAGTTTTGATTTATAACTAAATGAGTGCTTATATATATATATATTACTGCATCTAATCTTTCTTTAAATCTTATTGATGATGTTTTCATTTTTAACATTAAATGCATTATTACTAAAAGGTTTTTAAAAAGGCATATACAGCTCTATGAAGCAATTTTCACATAAGACTGATATGTAATTGACTATTTTTAGGCAGGGTATCAATTCATGTTTCAAGTTGCTCCTCCTGTAAATTTCATACAGACCAAGTAAATGACGTATGTGAAGCGCTGCATGTAATTGCTATAGGTAGCAATTTAAAAAAATCTAAAACATAACAGTGTAGAACACACAGAACTGTTGCATGTCAGTGAAACACATAACTTGTATTTTCCTTGCATTGCTCAATAGTGTAGTTAAATATGATGATGTGTATGTGATATGACTGTTTCAATCTTATAGTTGCATTTATAAACACTTTGTTACAAATGCATATCTTCTCAAGCACTGATTTAATAATTAATTAATACACAGATTACACTGAGTTTAATGACTGCTATTCCCATGTTTGCATTAAAACCTTGAGTGTGGGTGAATGTATTACCTTGAGTGGCTGTTTGTAGACAGGTTTAACAGTGAGCACACTGGACAGCATATGAGCTGCAGGTAATTAATATTCAGACACTTTCATGGCTTTTTGTCATATAATTGTTTGGGTAGTATTTCAGGGGTTATCATTTAAACACTGTTTAATCGATTCTGGAGTACTCTTATCAGTAGTGTTACAAGATGTCATTTGACTCTCGGCTACAGGACAGCTCATACCTCAGAGAAATACCTCCCCCATGCTCTCCTCCCTCTCATATGAAAGCTACACTGTCACAAACTGCACTATTCAATGAACAATTTATATAACCTAATGTTATAAACTTTGTTTATTCTGGGATTAGATTTAACATGGGCTAGATAAACAGAAAAAGACAGTAAATTAGTCCCTGTTAAATACAGAAAAATATAAATATAAATCAATATTCCACCAAAACTTGTATAACTATGCAACAATATTGATTCTATTTTCCTTCGTCTTGTGAAATGAATAAATCGTGTTTCTATATTGGTCACATTGTTTAAATATTTTAATTGTGTTTTTATAATCTTCAGTTTAACTTTTATTATGATGTCTTTTTCTTGGTGTTTGTAATATTATATATATATATACACACACACACACACACACACACAGTATTGCTTCTCAGATCAGGTATCTTATTTGTTGAGGAATTATAGTTGTAAGCATATCGGAATATATTTTAGATGTTTTTTATTCATAAGTATATTTTTACTTAAAGTAACCTTAGAAACGTCAATTACCCCCTACGATTAATCATGGTGTTGGTAAAAAGCAGTATTACCATTGACTGCACAACTGCCAAAGGTAGGCCAATGAGCCATATTACACTGGACTGATGCTATCATGCAACTTTGGGCCCAACATAATTGAACTTCTTTTCCATTGTATGAATGTGGTTTGTGAACCTTATGGGATGGAAACCCATTATTTTTCTTCTTCTTTATTTTGTTCTTCTGTACTTGTTTTAACTTTTATTTTATTTACTTTTTAATTTGTATCTGTTGTAAGCTGCATCATAGCTGTACTTATTCTCCTCTCAGGGTTCTGACACAGCTTAGGACATAATTAAGGAGCTATGTCTCATAGTCATTAGTATTTTGATTCTATTTGCTTTTCTTCTCTTATTCCCTTACCCACACTTTGTTTAAATTAATTTGCTATTTTTACTTAATTCATAAAGACCCTTTCATGAGTTGTATTTGTGTCTATCTATTTTGGTGCTGACATTAACCATCCTTAATACTCCCTGGTCTACATATTATTGAATAATACAATACACATCATGGGGATTATTTTGCTTTGGAAGTCTAACACATAAATACAAATTAATCTGAAGAAAAGATTGAAAAAGCATTGAATTAATAAAAAAATGACATTGGTAACATTATCAGAAACTAGACAATCTGGGATGTGTGCATCCTGCATAACAGTGCATCACAGTGAAAACAGATCATACTCTGAGCGAGTAACACTGCAATTAAAGGAGTAATACAGATTCAGTAGGTCTAGGCTAACTGAAACAGAAAAGCAAAGCATATTTTTTTGGTAGAACTAAAAATAATTAAGAACAGCTTCCAATCATGAAAATAATCTGAGCAAGACTGAGCAATTTTCTTAGTTTCTTTCTAAATACTACTGATTATTCCACAATAACAGAAACAACACATGGGGATTATAAAAGCAAACATATAAATACTCCATAATTCACTGTGGCCTGTAAAAAATAATCCAATGTTTCACAAGTCATTTAACCAACACTTAGAGTAAATAAAAAGTGATATACCAGGTAATCACTTAACAAGATCTGTATTTCAAAACACAAAGTATTGAGCTGGAATACCCAAATAAATTATTTTATTTCTTAAGAATACTGTTTCAAAAGGTAATTTGCCCTTTATCAGAATTACTATTGCATTAAACTAATTTCCATATATTTTTCAAGGTCTATGTAGATATTACTATTGGCTAATAATTAATACAGCACATGTTTTTAAAACATATGCATATATTAAATACAGTGGAAAAATAATATGGAATTCCCTTGTACAGTCATTTTTCAAATCTAAATCAACAAATTAGAACATAGTTAAAATCTAATGACATTTGAAAAACATCTTGCACACAAATGATGGATGATTTCACTAAGAAAACATAGTTACCTTATCAGCATAAATGCTGCAGGATTCTTAAGGTAGCCTGTCAGCATTTTCCTCTGCAGAATTGTGCATTGCTAGCACATACCACTGCCAGCTGTGCCCAAGGCACGTTATACCTGTGAGCTTAGTGTGGATAGTTACTCATAGGATTTAACTCCCAGTAATTTACATCTAGCACATTTATTTTTGTATCTTGATCCCCAGTGGATTATTCTCTTATAAACCTGTCTATCATTGCAAACACAGACAAATATAGAATATTCAACACACTTATCATTCCACTTTAAAGGTCACCTGAGGTTTATAACTTTTGTATATATATATAGACTACAACCATGGACAGTATACATATGTATATTTTAATGGCAAGTGTCTGTGAATAACATTCAGATAACTGATTACTAAGTGTTTTTATGCTCTAAGCATAGAAAAGGAAACGCTGATTGCAATGGTTGGAAAATATGTAAAAATGACAGGAATGTTTACTTAAGAACCTGGAAGTTTACTTGGTTTGGGCCCCTAGGTCGCTTTAGTTGTATAATTAGCTGACAGCCACACTACTGTATTGCAAGTTCAATTTAATTCCACATTTTACTTTGGGGTTACAAAAGTATGCTCTGTTATGAAAAATATTTTCACTTTATTCCACTTGAAAATGTAGACTATAGTGTATATTCAAATAATATACACATACATCTAAATAATATTTGAAAAGTATTATAAAGTTTAAGAAATAGTTGACAATTATAAAATATTTTACTACTAAATTGCATAGGCTTGACAAACAGAATTATGCTATAACTGTAAATTGCAACCTGTTGACTCTAATCTTGTTATGTTAATTGTAAATGTTCTTAATCTGGCAGTTTCATCACTTGCCTTGGTTGTCGTTGTCGTTGAACTGTTTCTATTCACATAATACTATCTCTTGTCAGTACCCAGACATATGTTTCACATATATCATAACAACAAAGGGTAAATGTATAATATGCTACACAGTGTGAGAGTGACAAAATTATCAAATATGGTGACACTGTTGTCATCCCATTGTTTGGCTATGGTGACAAGGCATTTACATTAGGTGGAGACATGAAGAGATTAGGTGGGAGGCCCACTTGATTGGGCAATCTGGTTTGGAAAATGTAGGCGATTATCAAACAGCACCATTTTCTTTTTATTTTCTCACAAAAAGTGCAAAGAATTGCATTTGGCAGGAAGGCATAGACCACACAGTTTCCATATAATTCTGGAATACTGTAACATTCAAAACTCTATTACTTCAGCTGAAATCCATTACCATACCATTGTATTTAATGGGCAATCAGTCTCAAGTAATTTGTAAGCTAACAGCACAAGCTTTACTATAGGTTTGATTCCAAGAGTTTAACCGTTTAAATGTATATTTTTTAATTTGTAGCCAAAATATCAATATTACATGATTGTGGTTGTGTGAGGGCTGTATAAAAATACAACATCTTCATGGAGTGAACTTTACTGACCAGCTGTAATAACGCAATGTATGACTTTGGGACTGGTGAAGCTATAGTAATGCATTCAGATTGACTGCTATATTTTGTAAACTCAAACCCATTTAGAATGTTAATGACACAACAACTGTTGATCAAAATGACCTTTTTTTAACGGGAATCGTCTCAAATTGAAATACATTTTCTAAAGCTACTAAAATGGGTAATGCCTCTTAGCAGCAACACAGTCTATTCACCACTGCCAGATTGATTGAGTGACAGTCTAAATGAATGCATGTGGTGCTCTTTCTGCTGCTGGACAAGAAGCACTTGTAGCTGCTGAAGATTAGGTGATGGCAGTTGGAGCTGAAAGCTGTCCATTCTGTGCCATGTAAAATGACAAGGTGGATGTCAGCCAATACAACATAATTCCATTGCTGTCACGTGTAATGGTGGTCATTTGTGCTTATTGGCAATGACATGGGATCAAGATATGACTGAAGGTGATCTTTTTGTGAGTCAGATATCCAACTAGTCCAAAAAGTCCAAAAAGTTATGTCCAAAAAGTTACAATTTGAAGAAAAAAACATGGCACCAATCGACAATACTTTACATTCTTCTTGGTAAATTCAAGCTTCTTTTTTATGCATGCAGACCAGCAGTATATTCACCGCCAAAACAAATAAAATAAAGCTTATGTTGAGAAAAACATCATCCACACTATGCATGAAGGCACATCTGTTTTGCTTTGGTGCTGTTTTTCATCCTCCAGTTCTAGTGCCCTTGTAAGAATTAAGAGACAGATGGATTTCAAAATATACCAGAGTATTTAAGCAAAAGCGTCCCTCCCCTCCTCTGGTCAGAAGTTCACGCTTATAGACTTTCCAGCCCATTCAAATCCATAGCACACATTCAAGTATATGACCAAATGGTTAATGGAGTAGAGCATGTATGATATTGATTGGCAGTCACAATCTCCAGTCCTCAGTCCATTAGAAAATGTGTGTTTTAGGAAACAGTCCACAAGCACAACGCCCTGGAGAAGTTGAAGAAGTTCTACCCAGAGGAACAGTCAAATATGCCTCTTGAAAAGTTGATTAAACTATTAAATGATTACAATTTGTACTTTAAATTCACAGAAAAATAATAAGAAATTACTTTCATTTACATCCACATGAAGATCATTGTGCTGCAAAACCATGATTTGAAAGGAATGTACAATAATGTTTCATATACATTTCAGGAACATACATATTTCATTATTTTAAACAACTGCAATGGTTTTGACTAATGAAATGTATTATTTTTAGACTTCATGGTTTCCAGTGAAAGGTTCCTTTTTAATATGAAAGAGACTGAGGAAAGGATTAAAGTCCCTGAAAATCAGTGAGGTGGCCAACCCACAGAAGAACTGCCAGATTAATAGAGCAAGATGGACTTCAATAAAATGCAACTGGTGTTTTGAAGAAATGACAGATTGAAGTGCTATATTATTAATGGAAACCAACACATATGAGGGTCAATGATGATAAATGAGAGTCCTTGAGTTCCAAAGTCTAGCCAGATCTTCTTTTCACCCAGTGAACCTAATCATTTCTTGCTGTCTCATTTCTCAAACCACAGCGAGTTGGTCTTCGCAGAGCCTCTCTGGGGTGATTGTGAACTACATAAACTCTACACCATTTCCTCTCAACAGCCTGGGGAAATGTAGTGCTTCCAAGCCAAGCTGGTGAAGAGACCAACAATGGGAACCAAACAAGCTCTCAAACTAAAGTCATCTTGTGAATTATAGGGCCAATTTTAGCAAGCTAGATACCTGAATTATTGTTTATTTATTTATGTATATATTTATTGGGAGATGCTCCTACATGAACACGATTAGTTTTAGAATGAGAAAATGGATAAAAATGACTTCTGTTAAATCAAAGCAAATTAATCTCACCAAAAGAGATTTTCATGTACTTATGCTATAACCACATTACAGTTGTTTTTGTATTATTATTATTTCAGCAATTGGACTGGTAGGCTCATCAATAATCTGATGACCAATATGTCTGTCTGTTTTTGGTTCAAAGAAAAATGTATGAATCTCATTCCTGAATGAGAATGTAATGTGGGTGGTACTTAAAATAAAAAAAGATAACTTTTATACTTAACCAAACTTGACAAAGAGAAACTATATGAACGGCTTCTTCAAAATGTCACTGAAAGCAAAATGGCAATAACATATAATCCAATTGGCTGGCTTTTTCAGAAAACCTCTTAGCAGATGTACTATGCAATGCTAAAGTTATTCACCCACTCAGTGTAGCAAAGACTGTAATATCACCATGTCCTGTTTTTTAAATATTTTGTATTATTGCTTCCACAGGTATTAAATGGGAGAGAAGTTATTTTCTTTTCATTTCTCCCTTCTCCTGGGGAAACTGATGAATTCGTCCAACTCTCTGCCATCGGCTCCAAAATTCTTTTCAATTAAGAACTGTTCCTCACAGATGGGATTGACATTAGAATAGAGTCTGAATTCTCTACAACAACAAATGTAGAGATATTTCAGAAATCAGACTATAAATCATTGTGTATCTAATGGGCTGCAGTTTTTCATACTGCTAGACACAAAGGAATAGCAGAGTTGATGAGAATGTGGCCCAGATGGCACATTGTCGTTTGAAGGATTAGTTTCATTACTCTGCTTCAGAACTGGGTCTATCTGGCTATTAAACAAGGAAGCATATATATATATATATATATATATATATATATATATATATATATATAGAGAGAGAGAGAGAGAGAGAGAGAGAGAGAGAGAGAGAGAGAGAGAGAGAGATTTTATTTTGCTATGCTGTTATGTTAAATATTATTTGTATTATCAAATATATATATTTGCCATCACTACTACGAACAACTTCAAAATTAAATGTAAAAATTAAAATAATAATAACAATAGCATGGATGACTTCCAAGAAGCTGTGTGCAGAAAGCATTCAAAGCGTGAATAATTTATCCAGAGACTCTATCATGAAGTTGTATCAGTTTCCATCATAAAACCTGGCGACGGAGAAGGAAAATACATCAGCATCTGTGACAAGCACTAGAAAAATACAGTCGAAAAGCCTTTTAGGCACCAGTGGCAGGGCAAAACATAATAAATTTAGTCTATATCAAATCTGTAGGATCTGAGTAATGACACCATATGGCTGAGTTAGGGTGTCACCTGTGACCATGTTAAAAAGGTTAAACATTTTCATTCTGCCACAATAGGATTTGCAGCATTCTCCATATATGATTAGGATTTGATAAAATTATATGAAGATAATGGAAGAAATAGCCAATCTGAGGGTTAACGTGGATATAACTTATTTGGCTGTCTCACAGTGACTTCCAGTGATGATGAAACTCTTTGGCTTTTTTTTCTGGCCTCTAAGGTTCTGATGTTGAAATGTAGCCTGCATTTCCAATACTTATAACACAGGGTAAAAATAAGTAGTGAGAACCATTTTGCTCCCTTTATGGTGCCATTCATACCACTAATAAAAAGAAAGGGGAATTATTAGATCTAAAGCATATCAAAATTAACATAGATTTTCTTTGTTCATTTTGGCCTATTTGTTTGGTAATATAATGCAAAAAAAGCTGTTGTTTTCTTTGTGTTTTACCACTCTCAGCCTACTCTAACTTGTTATCAGTGGACAACTATGAACCTGAGTGTGCCTTTATTTACGTGATAATCTGTTTTGTGTTTGTGTTTTTTTGTCATTGAACTTACAGTGGGGGAAAAAAGTATTTGATCCCCTGCTGATTTTGTACGTTTGCCCACTGACAAAGAAATGACCAGTCTATAATTTTAACGGTAGGTGTATTTTAGCAGTGAGAGACAGAATAACAACAAAAAAATCCAGAAAAACGCATTTCAAAAAAGTTATAAATTGATTTGCATGTTAATGAGGGAAATAAGTATTTGATCCCCTATCAATCAGCAAGATTTCTGGCTCCCAGGTGTCTTTTATACAGGTAACAAGCTGAGATTAGGAGCACTCTCTTAAAGGGAGAGCTCCTAATCTCAACTCGTTACCTGTATACAAGACACCTGTCCACAGAAGCAATCAATCAATCAGATTCCAAACTCTTCACCATGGCCAAGACCAAAGAGCTGTCCAAGGATGTCAGGGACAAGATTGTAGACCTACACAAGGCTGGAATGGGCTACAAGACCATCGCCAAGCAGCTTGGTGAGAAGGTGACAACAGTTGGTGCGATTATTCGCAAATGGAAGAAACACAAAATAACTGTCAGTCTCCCTCGGTCTGGGGCTCCATGCAAGATCTCACCTCGTGGAGTTTCAATGATCATGAGAGCGGTGAGGAATCAGCCCAGAACTACACGGGAGGATCTTGTTAATGATCTCAAGGCAGCTGGGACCATAGTCACCAAGAAAACAATTGGTAACACACTACGCCGTGAAGGACTGAAATCCTGCAGCGCCCGCAAGGGCCCCCTGCTCAAGAAAGCACATGTACAGGCCCGTCTGAAGTTTGCCAATGAACATCTGAATGATTCAGAGGAGAACTGGGTGAAAGTGTTGTGGTCAGATGAGACCAAAATCGAGCTCTTTGGCATCAACTCATCTCGCCGTGTTTGGAGGAGGAGGAATGACCCCAAGAACACCATCCCCACCGTCAAACATGGAGGTGGAAACATTATGCTTTGGGGGTGTTTTTCTGCTAAGGGGACAGGACAACTGCACCGCATCAAAGGGACGATGGACGGGGCCATGTACCATCAAATCTTGGGTGAGAACCTCCACCCCTCAGCCAGGGCATTGAAAATGGGTCGTGGATGGGTATTCCAGCATGACAATGACCCAAAACACACAGCCAAGACAACAAAGGAGTGGCTCAAGAAGAAGCACATTAAGGTCCTGGAGTGGCCTAGCCAGTCTCCAGACCTTAATCCCATAGAAAATCTGTGGAGGGAGCTGAAGGTTCGAGTTGCCAAACGTCAGCCTCGAAACCTTAATGACTTGGAGAGGATCTGCAAAGAGGAGTGGGACAAAATCCCTCCTGAGATGTGTGCAAACCTGGTGGCCAACTACAAGAAACGTCTGACCTCTGTGATTGCCAACAAGGGTTTTGCCACCAAGTACTAAGTCGAAGGGGTCAAATACTTATTTCCCTCATTAACATGCAAATCAATGTATAACTTTTTTGAAATGCATTTTTCTGGATTTTTTGGTTGTTATTCTGTCTCTCACTGCTAAAATACACCTACCATTAAAATTATAGACTGATCATTTCTTTGTCAGTGGGCAAACGTACAAAATCAGCAGGGGATCAAATACTTTTTTCCCTCACTGTATATACTTGTAATATTGTTAGGCCAGCACTTTCGCCTGTTCCCCAACTCTGTTTCCAGCCCTTCTCCTGGATCCCTTATGCCTGGCCTCCGCCGTAACAGAAAACTTCGCCATAAAAGTCATGGATCCAGCGGGCAGAAGACGCTGTGCTCGAGGATCATGCCACCAAGCTGACCCAAGTCGAAGCCACCCTTGACAGGATACTGCAATGGCTTCCTCCACCCGCTGCTCCATCGGCATCATCACCTCCTCCTGCGGCAATCCCTGTAGCAGTCACCTCTCCTGTCTGTTTAACCATCCAGGACAAATACGACGGCTCCCCCGAGCAATGTGAAAGATTCCTGCTCTGGTGTTCACTTTATTTTGCACACCAGCCTGCTTCTTTCCCCAATGATGCACCAAAAATCACTTCTGTGGTTAGCCTACTCACTGGGAAAGCCTTACAATGGGCTGCGGCAGTGTGGTCTCAGCAAGGAGTGGCCACTCGTTCCCTGTCATCCTTTCTGGATCATTTTAAAGATGTTTTCTATCACCCCACCCAGGGAAAGGATGCCGGAGAACAACTCTTCGCCCTACGCCAGGGTTCTTCTCCGGAACTACGCTCTTAGGTTTCGCACATTGGCAGCAAGCAGTGAATGGGATGATCGAGCCCTGACATCTGTCTTCCATTTGGGTCTCCACGCTGACCTCCAGTCGGAGCTGGCATGCCACGATGAAGTCTGGAGTCCCTTATTCAACTAGCAGTCCGGCTTGACAACCTGATGAGAGCCTGAAAAAGACGCCCCCACACAGACTTTTTGCACAGCCCTGGGAGATTAGTTCCGACCACTCATTCTGTGACGGAACCTGAACCTATGCAGCTCAGACGCACACGGCTGTCAGAAGAGGAGCGCCAGAGAAGGATGCAACAGCGCCTCTGCCTTTACTGCGGCCACTCTGGGCATTACTGTGAGGCTTGTCCTATTCGTCCTGGGAGTTCGCAGCAAGTCCAAGCGAATACAGGATTCTGTCCACTTTTCTCATTGTCTCATTGTCATGTTGGTTTCAAGCCAAACTGCAGTGGGGCCCTAAAGCTGTTTTCATTCCTGTTTTGATAGACTCTGGCTCAGCAGGGAACTTCATCAGTGAAGCCGCAGTAACATGGCTTAAAGTTCCTCTCTCCCCCTGCACACCTCCTCTCCAAAGTCGGGCGGTTAATAACCAACCCATAGGTTCTGGTCTTGTTTCTCGAAAGACAGCCCCTATTCATCTTCAGATTGGACTCCTCCACAACGAACAAATAGTTTTTTGTCATTGACTCCCCAGGGGAGGACATAATTCTGGGACTTCCTTGGCTTGCTTTTTGTGACCCATCTATCTCCTGGAAAGGAGAAATTCTGTCTTGGGAGTCCTCGCTGTTTCTCTCAGTGCCTTTCTATGCCATGTAGAGCCACGCATGTCGAAAGTCCTCTCCTATCCATGCCTCCTGAAATCACTCCAGAGGATAGGGACCTGGCGCCTGTATTTAACAAAAACCAAGCTTCCAAACTACCTCCTCACCGACCCTGGGATTGTGCAATCGATCTCCTTACTGGCACATCTCCTCCCCGGGGCCGTATTTATCCTCTCTCTCTACCAGAGACATAGGCTATGGAGGATTACATCACTGAAGCATTGGCATTAGGCATTATCAGACCATCCATGGCTGCTGCCAGCTTTTTCTTTGTCAAAAAAAAGGATGGAGGATTGAGACCATGTAATGACCGGGGTCTTAACAAAATCACAGTGAAATACCGGTACTCACTGCCCTTGGTCCCTGCAGCACGGGAACAATTCAGAGGAGCCAGATTCTTTACGAAACTTGATTTGCGCAGTGTATATAATCTCATCCGTATCAGAGAAGGGGACGAGTGGAAGACAGCCTTTATTACGAGCATGGACATTATGAATATTTAGTTATGCCCTTTGGACTGGTGAACACTCTATCTGTATTTCAGACATTTGTGAATGAAGTACTCGGTCACTTTCTGAATCGGTGTGTCCTGGTCTACATCAATGATATTCTAATTTTCTCCTCCACCTTCTCTGAACACGTAGAGCATGTCCGTCAGGTCCTTCGTTGTCTTTTGCAGAATGGGCTTTTTGTCAAAGGAGAAAAGTGTGAATTCCATCAGTAGCGCATCAGATTCTTAGGCTATATTATAGATGCCAACGGGGTCCATATGGATCAAGCATAGGTGAGGGCTGTTGCAGACTGGCTCTCCACCGCAGAAAGCAATTATGATATTGAAAACCAAGAACTCTTGGCTATTAAAATGGCTTTTGAAGAATGGAGACACTGGCTAGAGGGAGATAAACACCCATTTCTAGTCCTCACAGACCACCGCAACCTTGAATACATAAGATCAGCCAAAAGACTTAACCCGCAACAGGGTCGTTGGTCTCTCTTCTTCACCCGTTTTACATTCACCATCACTTACCATCCTGGATCTAAAAATACTAAAGCTGACGCATTATCTTGGCTTTACGACTCAAGCACCAGTCCACCTCCATTGGAATCCATTATATCCCCCACTTGCATTGTGCCTCCCATCAGGTGGGAAATCATGGAGCAAATTCAGCAGGCAACTGCCCAGGAACCTGCACCTCCCAAATGTCCCGCTACCAAAGTGTATGTACCCACCTCCACACTCCCTTCACTCCTTCTATGGATACATTCTTCTCCTGCATCTGGACACCCCAGAGTCAGACATACACTCTCCTTTGTTCAGAATCAATTCTGGTGGTCTTCTCTCCAATGTCTCCACCTTAGGCTGCGCCTGCACTGTATGAGCCCAAATCTAAACTGTCTCGTCAAGTGCCAGCTGGTCTCCTTGAACCCCTTCTTATTCCTAATTGACCTTGGTCTCATATCGCCATCGATTTCCTTACCGATCTTCCTAATTCCGAGGCCAATACTACTATTCTCGTGGTGATAGGCCGCTTTCTCAAAGCCTGCCGTCTTATACCATTCAAATGCCTGCCGACTGCCTTAGACACAGCAGAAGCCCTCTTATCTCACTTCTTCCGGATTTTTGGACTGCCTGAGGATATCATATCTGACAGGGGACCTCAATTCACATCCCGCGTATGGTAGGCTTATTACAAGCTTTTCAATGTCAATGTCAGCCTCTCTTCTGGATATCATCCTCAGTCCAATGGCTAGACAGAGAGGCTCAATCAAGAAACAGGAAGGATTTTACGGTCCTATTGCAGCTATTCCCAGTCTGAATGGAGCTGTTTTCTCCCATGGGCGGAATATGCGTGGAACTCTTTAATTAACTCATCCACAGGGATTACACCTTTTCAGTGTGTACTTGGATTTCAACCACCTCTGTTTCCGTGGTCTGGAGAGATTTCTGACATCCCGGATGCGGATCACTGGTTTCGCCAGAGTGACGAGATCTAGCAGGCAGCCCATGTTTGCCTGCAAAGAGCAGTTCGCCACCAGAAATACAGGCTGACCGGCACATGTGACCCGCACCTCAGTTCCAGCCCGGGCAGTATGTTTGGCTGTCTACGAGGGACATTTGTCTGCAGTTCCCTTGCAAAAAATTGAGCCCTCGTTACATCAGCACCTTCAAAGTGATTCGCCAGGTTAACCCAGTCTACTGTCTTCAGTTGCCCACACAATACCGGATTTTGCCTACTTTTCATGTCTCTCTCCTGAAACTGGCTGTACCCTCTCCGTCCCTTCTTCCACTGCCTCCTCCTCTAGATGTGGAAGACGGTCCTTCATACACCGTTCGAGCTCTCCTTTGCTCTCGTTGTTACAATACCTAATGGATTGGGAGGGATACGGCCCTGAAGAACACTGTCGGGTGCCTGCCTCTAGATCCAACCCCCTTATGAGAATTCCATCGAGAGCATCCCACAGCTCCTGCTCCACGACCCCGTGGGAGACCCCGCCATCGGGGGTCTCAATCTGCAGGTGCAGCCCGTAGGGAGGGGGGTTCAGTCAGGCCAGCACTGTGACTGTTCTTCTATTCTCCACCAGAGGTCGCTGACACACCAGGTTCTATCTCCTATCCTTCTAAATCTTGTCTTTCCCCTAATTATTGAATTATTACTCAGTAGATTTCTATCAGTTATCTCACACGTCTCCAGTTACCTCTGCCCTCCCTTTAGTATTTATACACCTCAGTTAGTTACATTCTCTGCGTAGTTTTGCCTTGCCTTCATTGCAGCATCTCCAAGCCTTTGTTTCCAAGTTTAGATCCCCAGTTTATGACCACAGCTTTCTCTACCTCGACCTATCCTTTTGGATATTCCCCTCTAGTAATGTTTGCCCAATCGCCTGACCTCTTGCTTGTTTTCTTACCTCGCCTCTCAGATATGCTTGATAACAGTGTTAGCCAGCCCCAGACCTTTCACCTGTTCTCCAACTCTGTCTCCAGCCCCGCTCCTGGATCCCTTATCCCTGGCCTCTGGCGTAACAAATATGCTAGAAAGAATACCTGCAAAGATTTTTAGAGGCATAGATTTTACCAACTAAATGAATATTGAGAAGGACTCCCAAACATGGAGATCATACAAAGATAAGCTACTCTTCCTGGGTCAGAGTTGTTTTTTGTCAGCTCAGCTACCAGTACATCCTATGGGATTTGGAAAAAAAATAAAAACGGTGAAAGTAAAAGCTTCCATATGGTAGTGACTGAACATTTCGATTTCAATTTAGTCTGAGGCCATAT
Source organism: Amia ocellicauda (assembly GCF_036373705.1). Lineage (NCBI taxonomy): Eukaryota > Metazoa > Chordata > Actinopteri > Amiiformes > Amiidae > Amia > Amia ocellicauda. Next base: position 21,049,059 of record NC_089851.1, read on the forward strand.
TCACAAATGCCATCGTTTCCATCTGTTGAGTATAAGACAGTCTGCTACCGGATGCTCACACGAAAAGTCATTAGGCTCTTCTTTTATTTTAGAATTTGTTTAAAATTTAACATGCTCAGATCCCAAATGGGGCTCTTATTTTCAAGGAGGTAATCTCTGATTGAGAAAAAAAACGAAAACATTCTGCTTAGTTTACCAGTAGCATAGCATAGCCAATTGGCAAATAGTAACAAAGGGAAACTACTACAAACTTGTGTATTGTGTATGACTAAGGGTGAGTCCTAAGAGAGTGGAGGCTGGGGCTCCTACAGATGAGGGGCTTTCAGCTGTCACTCCTGCCAAGTGTTAGATGAGTTTGTGTATCTGTAGTACAGCTTCGAGAACCTTGCCTTCGGAGCTCAGGGTTTATTATGAGCTTGAAGTGAGTCTTCAATAACTCACATACTGCATAATTAGGGCATTAGAAGCATATATTGCTAACCATTGTTATGGTTATTTCTTTGTTACATTGTACATATTAATATAGTATGAAGACCCACAGTATTACTTTTGGTCACATTTTTATATTTAATACTGAAAATATTAATGTCATCATTTTCATATATTTCTTTTAATCTTTGGCATGCAAAGTCCAAAAATGGGAGAACAATTTAAAAGGTTGAGCAGTGAACTTGCACTTCATGCTTCATTTCAAACATGTCAAAAATATTTTCATATTTTTTCAAATATATTCCTGCTTTGAATGAATCTGAGATTCTTGAATATGCAGTATTTTTGATGGTCAGTGATTAAAGTCTTGGCAGGATGCATATTTTTACCCACTTTGTGTTGATCAAAAACACAAACCATCTGTTCTGTGTTTTGCTAGCATTCGATTCCAATGTCTCTCTGGAAAGTTGGGACCAATTTGGCTGCACAGTGCATCTAGACTCATGGCTTCCAAACCTCAAGCACTTCATATTGTACCTGTACTTTGGATGACTATAAGACACTCGCAAAATGGATGTAACTATTTGGGTTTAAACATTGTTTTAGATTAAAAAGCATAAAAGCCTAGAAACCCTTTGTAGGGTTTTCACATTAATGCAAGCCAGGCTGTGAAATCTCCCAAAATACAAAGGATGTTTTAGGACAGACATCAAGGAGGTTAGAGTGTTAGTGCAGGCAACCTTAAAGATGACAGAAAACAAACATCAAAGTATCACTTGACAGACTGTGTCAAAACATTCATAAAGCTTGAGGCGATTTAATTTAAAGGGCTATGCTACATATATTGTTGAGTTTAATTTAATATCAGAAAGTCTGTTTAAAGATAAACCAGCAGTCATTTTAAAGCCAAATGTGATAACTATTTAAATTGTAAATCAGAGAAAGCTTAAAGTGACAGACATAGCTTTTGTGGATTACATTTTTTTATGAGCAGTTAAGTGAACTGAAGGTATCAGTCTACCTTCTGCATCCCTTAGGAATGTCAAGAATGTATTTTAATTTACATGTTACAGTAAATTAATTGTCTTTTGTAATTGTATATAAAATGTAGTACATCTGACATGTTTATTTACCAGTATATCATGAACAAACAGCATTTTGTCTTTATCCCATTATTGCTTGTAAATCCTATTGGGTTGTAAAAATACACTCACCTAAAGGATTATTAGGAACACCTGTTCAATTTCTCATTAATGCAATTATCTAACCAACCAATCACATGGCAGTTGCTTCAATGCATTTAGGGGTGTGGTCCTGGTCAAGACAATCTCCTGAACTCCAAACTGAATGTCTGAATGGGAAAGAAAGGTGATTTAAGCAATTTTGAGCGTGGCATGGTTGTTGGTGCCAGACGGGCCGGTCTGAGTATTTCACAATCTGCTCAGTTACTGGGATTTTCACGCACAACCATTTCTAGGGTTTACAAAGAATGGTGTGAAAAGGGAAAAACATCCAGTATGCGGCAGTCCTGTGGGCGAAAATGCCTTGTTGATGCTAGAGGTCAGAGGAGAATGGGACGACTGGAATTTGGAGGCCAAGTCAACACCTTGAACTCATGATTCCTCAGACCAGGCCACCTTCTTCCATTGCTCCGTGGTCCAGTTCTGATGCTCACGTGTTCATTGTAGGCGCTGTCGGCAGTGGACAGGGGTCAGCATGGGCACCCTGACTGGTCTGTGGCTACACAGCCCCATACGCAACAAACTGTGATGCACTGTGTGTTCTGAAACCTTTCTACAGAAGCAGCATTACCTTTTTCAGCAATTTGAGCTACACTAGCTCGTCTGTTGGATTGGACCCCACGTGCATCAATGACCCTTGGCCGCCCATGACCCTGTTGCCGGTTCACCACTTTTCCTTTCTTGGACCACTTTTGATAGGTACTGACCACTGCAGACTGGGAACACCCCACAAGAGCTACAGTTTTGGAGATGCTCTGACCCAGTCATCTAGCCATCACAATTTGGCCCTTGTCAAAGTCGCTCAGATCCTTACGCTTGCCCATTTTTCCTGCTTCTAACACATCAACTTTGAGGACAAAATGTTCACTTGCTGCCTAATATATCCCACCCACTGACAGGTGCCATGATAACGAGATTATCAGTGTTATTCACTTCACCTGTCAGTGGTCATAATGTTATGGCTGATCGGTGTATATAGGTCTATATGTTTGTGTGTGTTTATTTATGTGATGTTATGTTATTATTGCTAACATAATTGCTTTGGTACATAAACGTACATAAATTAATTAGGAATTAATTAAATAATAATGCACACATAGAAAACTAAATGCTTTGACCATAAGTTATCCATTTGAACTGAATTCACTCTGGGGCAAACTTCAGCAGGAAAGGGAGAGAAAAATGTATAAAGTATAATGTAAATCTGGGCTTATGCTCAGTTTGCCAGGGCTTTCTTGTCTGACTTGTCTCTATAATCACAGTGTATACACTCAGCAAAAGATAAGAGACTCAGCAGCTGAGGTCCTGTCACTGACGACAAAGCTTTTGATTAGCACAAATTCATAGAGTTCTCACAATAACACTTTAAAGTGTCTTTTATAACATGTCTATAATGGAACATTAAAAATGTAATATCAGTTTATGTTTTACTATACAATTTTATTCTTAAGTTACTTACAATAAATATTGTTTAGACTTAGGCATAGACCTAATAAAACTTGAACTTCCCTGTCAATCACAAATGACAAACTTGTACCCTATCACGCTTCGGTTTCTAATTACTAGAAAGTGGCCACTAACAATAAAACGAACCATGAATGTGTAGAAATGTGTAATTTATATTTGCAAGGTAGTTCATTGTTCTCATCTGGACTTGGCCTAAATCACTTTCTCAGTCTTACACTACAGATGAACCTGATACTAGTTGTACCAGAGATTATTGCACATTGCACAACTGTTGTTTTATTTTCATGTGGTTTCATACAAGAGCATACTTTTTTGCTGATATTACTATTGTGACACAGTGTGGGGCTGGACATGGCGCTGGGGTTTGTCTTCGGGGTCTTCAGAAACAGTGACACACAGGCAGAGGAGTATGGGCCAAGCAGGTGATTTTATTTACATAGTGAGGAGGTGCTCAAAACCAAGACAAACCCCTCCTTGTTTAGCCTACCTAAACACATAGAACAGTTCCCTCTCTAAATATATTACTAAACAAACACAAACACAAGACTAAACGGCAGCCAAGCCCAAGTCCGTAATCGAATCAGAGTCCAAGCTCACATGACAGAGTTCATTACCAGTTATTATTATCTTCTGGTCTCTCACTTGCTCTCTCACACACTCTCTCTCACACTTTAACATGTGTAAAATTAATATAAAAACAAATGTTATTTTTTATTTGCTGTCCTTTATCTTATACTATAATTACTGAAATTAAAGCTGAAAATGTATAGACAAAGATTTGAGCAACGAGTAAAGTATTAAAAGATACAACACCTTTAACTTTGACTGTGAAATTATCTCCCAAAAATCTGAATTCCAGGAGGAACTGGCTCCCACAGTAGAGCAAATACTTGGAGGTGGATAGCTCTTGAAGTTATACTCAGACAGCTCTGAAATATTAATGTAGCCACAGGCAGACGTTTATGGGGGCACGTGTTGAGAGAGCATCAATAATTTGCCCATAGGCATTATTTAATGGTGGTACATGCCCCCTCCTCCACTTCAAATATGTGTTAATTTTTACTAGTTATTTATGAGATTGAGATGTACGGCTGAAATGCTGTGTTCTCTCAAATCTTTTATCTGTTTGAAAACAGAAGTTTTATTTGTCCTATGATAAAGATCAGTGGGTTCTAATCTGACATGAAAAAGGCTGTTTACTGTCCTCCTAGATTCCTCCAACGCTAAAGCATCCAGACTCAAGTGCATTGGCATACAGTACAGGAAAAGCACACTATCAGTTCTGTATAGCATCAAGTGGTTTAGCTTTCAAATGCAATGCAGACAAGCTTTAAAAGGGTGCTATATTGCAAAAATTCTTTCCCTGTAAAAGCAACTGTTTTCATTTTGATGGCATCAATGATACAATCTGAAAAAAATACTGAATTCCAACACCAAGTTCCTATACCCAGAGGTGATAAAAAAGGCATAGGTACTTTCTGGGTCACCACTATTCAAGAGTGCTTATGTAAGAAGTGAACATGCTGACGTTACCTGAAGTATAAAGTAATTTAGCCTTTTCAAGGAGATATGATTTCAAATGAGATTTTAAAATAGGACAGATTTGGCATATCTGACTTATTGTACTAAAGCATTCCAGGGCTTTTGGGGCATGGTAACCAAAAGCTCTTTCCTCCGCCTAACCTTAGGAATTTTCAATGCAGCTGACAAATGATGGCAATAATATATGGGGACAAGGTCATTAATAGCATTATAAGCTTAAGGACAAGCCAAACATCACTTCTAATATACATGGGGTGTCAGTCAAGCCAGGCAAGGAGAAGGGTTATTATTGTTTTAGGAAAATTGTAAAGATTTTTGAAAGGATTTTTGTAACTTTAGTATTCACCTTTGGGTACTATACTACAAAAGAGTATATATAGTGCTCCAATAAAATGTTTAAACGTCTGTGCATTACTCTAATTAAATTATATTAGAAAAGACAGTCAATTTTTTTTCAGTGTTTGATTTACTACCCTGAAGCCTCACATCTCTGAGAAAATAAAAGTGGTGATGAGTGATTGTGAATCGGTAAGTACCTTTTTTTTAATCAGTGCAAAAGATTATCAGAGAGGTAAAAACACACACTTCATGTGGTTCAATCATGAGAGACTTAACATTCTCCATTCTATCCACATGTTAAATAAAGAACAAACTTAAATCAAAGATTAAGGAGCATTAAAAGACTTTCATTAAAAACATGTCAATTAAAACATCTCTGATGGGCTAACATTAATTGGCCCACAAGAAAGCATTAGAAACTCTAACGATTTTTCCTAAACAAGAACAGTCTTAGATTAATTTTTTTAATCTTCCATCTGTGCTTTTAAGAGGAAATCAAAACATTTTGAAAAGGCACTCTTCTTTAATTAGCTAACACCTCAGATCCTCTTTTAAGATAACTCTTGAAAACCTTTATAGATCTAATGAGGAGCTGCCCTCTGTTTTACCTGACACAGTTGCAGTAAACCTGTGCAAACCATAAAATATCCCTAGGCATTAAACATGCAGCACGAGAAACCACTAACAAGTCTGTTTCCTTCCGAAACATCCACCTCCACCCTGAAAAATATTTAAACTAGTGCCAGCAAACATAAAGAAGATGAGCTAACTAATAGAGTCTTGGCTACCTTTGTATACCCTGAAGTCACAAGTCCATTGTTGGTGCACTCTTTTGAAGCCTGTGAAAGAAAAAAAATCAAAGTGTTACAGGTCGACAAAGCTTCGAACACTTAGATATTGGCACGGTGACAAAAAATCCTTAGACAACAGAAAGAAAAAAACTTTTTCTTATGCTTTTTCCACGTCGGACTGCCCTTGAGCACTTCTCAGAGACATGAAAGGTGGGTTGTGTCAGGGTACCGATTACAAGCCCTGACTTGAATATGAGAGGTTTGTGTGAACGGCCTGCTCTTAGAGAGCAGAAGCGGGCCCAGCAGCCCCAGGTAACGCTGTCTTAAAACATGACAGCTTGACAAGTGAGCTTCCATTACGCGAGTCTCAGGAAGTAAATAACCAGACTTTTTACAGGTTCAAGCAACTGAAAATGATACGGGGAGGGCGAGAATGTTCCCTGGTTCGGCTGTGCATCATTACAAAACAGGGGGACCCAATGAGAAGATGGCTATCTTTTGTGGATGCAGTAATGTACACTAGCTGCCAAGCACTCTTTTAATTATCCTATTTAATGAGCCTGTTTGTTAAAGAAATGACGTTGTCAAACTGGTATCCCATAGCTGACACTCAGGGAGTGTGAACGTGACGTCAGTATCTCACTGCTGTCTGTAGTGTTTCCTACTTCGAGCCAATTCAGGAAATTAAGAAATAGGATAACATGGAAATATATACATGATATGTTATTAATAAGCCTCTGGAAGACACGAGCAGTAGGTGCACAATTACCTGGATAAGATGAAGGTGTTTCTTCGACTTTTCATATGTATTAATTGGGAAAGAAAACTCTATATTAGCGAGTGTTGTGTCTTTGCTCTAACGGACACTTGAGTTCCTCTGATAACAGTCTGAAGATGCAGTGAAATATAAACTGCTGTCTGTATGGCACATTTCAAAGGATATGTCGCTGTCTGTGTCCCCTTATAGAGACTTATTACGTTACGTTACATTATTACGTGCTCCTTTTTGGCCATCCTTATATTTAGTGTAGATGACACAAATTAAATCATTGACTGCACCAAATTATTTTTTTCACAGACATCAATTCATCTACAAAATTATGTCTTTTTACTTAGAAGCATTGTATTACTTACATTTTCTTAAAAAAAAATTAAAGACTAGAGGACCAGAGGTTGCACAATCTAATCCTGTTCAATTTAAAGGAAGATGGGTTTATACAGTATTATCTCAGAAATCTGAAGAAATATATGCATGCACCTGTACTTTTGGAGAGATGTAAAAATGAAGCCCATTGGCAGCTTCTAAATCTTTGTTTTAGTTTCAGGAGAATAACTTTCACCATAATCTTTGCCATAGCTTCAATTACCAAACAGTTTTCTGTGAAAGAAAATGAATGGCAAGATTACATAAAACAATTTCCAAAAAACACCAACACCATTACATATACTGGAAACTAATGCAAAAGTCTATGTGGTGGTTTTGGAGCAGGTGGGACTCATTCCTAAATATTTAGCTGTCATTCAAGTGGCTTCCCTGGGGCAAGCAAAAAAAAAAATTAAAAAATAAAAATAAAAAAAATATTTGAACTTTTCACTACAAGAGCACTTCATCCTCATAAAAGCAGAACTAGTCTTATGTTTCCCTAAGGTCATCATACATTATAATTATTGATTGTCTTAATTTTAGATTCTCCCAAAACCTGCAGGGCCTTGCTCTTCAGAAGCGAATGAAATTGAAAACTTGCTTTTGCTTTTATCTCTTCAGTTCATCAAGGAATTCACTTTGTGACATAAAAATAACTATATTTTCCATTTAAGCTTTTATAGTCTCTTACTCTAACCATATAATTTGTTATCATGATATATTGGAGAAGTTTGTGTGTTCTGGGTAAAAGCAGCCCCAGTTGCACCTACAATTCAGCACAGAATATTGTCTTTTGTAGTGTCCTTTATGCACTGGCAATATATAAAATACAACCCAGTGAATTTTAAAATCAAATATAGATCCACAGTTGTTTTTTCTATTTTTTAAATGTTAATTGGTGTAAAACTATTTGAATAAAACTATAAAAGCGACATTTTCAGTTTTGAAAGGACAACCACATTCATTTTCTTACTGAACAATCGCTGGAATTAAGAGAAGTTAACAGTTATGTTTAATTTGTTTTGAATAATATATTTCATTTTCTCAATGAAGCAGGCAAAAACTCATAACAAATGTTATTGAAAAGCTGAGCTGATGTAATTTATGTTCACCAACATCGACAAGTTGGCTTATGATTTACAAAAAAGAATGGGATGACATGACAGTGACTAATTGCCTTCATTAATCAGGTTTCCAAGCACATTCAGAGGTAAACTAATTGAAATCCTCTTACCTGTCAGGGAGCCAGCAAACGTGCATGTGTAGGAGTTGTGTGGGGGGAGGAGAAGGACGAGACAGGAAATGAAGCTAAAACTACGAATAAACCATGTCTTTGTCTAGAAAAATCCCTTTTCAAATCATTATGTTCTCTGAAACGTGTTAATGTCATGTAAAGTCTTTCAGCACCACAAGCCTAGGAGAAAGCATAATTGATGCTTTTGCCTTTCACAAATATGGTTTCACAAAAAGAGAGAGGAAAAAAAGAAAACATCTCTTTTACCGGATAAAATGTCAAATCAAATTATTTTCCGCAACAGCTGCTGCTACTGTCTGTGGAAAACTTCAGGATCATATCCTTGTGTAAATGAAAAACTGTAAAATGGCATCTCGTTTTAAACAAAAACTGGAATAAAAGTCAAATATATTTATTCTTTAATATAAAATTGTGATGCATATTGTATAAAAGATACATTCTTGATATTGGAATGAGATAGATACAAGATAAAAAAAAGTATCATCTCTTAAATTACACCTCCACACATAACTTCTCATATTGTTGCATTGTAGTGTTAAGCAGTAAACTAAAATCTAAGTTTTTAGTAATCTTAATCTTTTTCTAAGATCTTTAGATATGAAAGAAAGGTTTTGTTTTAGGCACTGATATGCAAATGAGCTACCTACCTTATCTTTCCTAACCTGGTTGTTCTTTCTATTCAACCTCAATGCTCATGTATACATTAGGTATACTGGGTGTCTCAAATGGCTTGACAATGCTGATAACTGATAATGACCCAGGGTCCAGGGTACATCTGCTCCACATACATCCCAATATGTTTGCAGCATGGTGGGATGGTTATGATGATAAACAATATGAGGACTAAAACATTCTCATTTATTGTCTTAAAGTTTCTAATGACACTCAGTGAAACACTCCAAGGTTGGTGATAATAAAGCTTGCTGATATTTGGCTATGGGTACCTTGACATTCAAGACATCTATATGATAACCTGGAATGTGCTGGACCCTGAGTGCTCGATCATGTAAACATGCTCACCAATCATATAAGCAGGCAGCTATGATTTGCTCTGTTTTCATTTGAAGTGACCTTCAGTGTAATAAAGGTGTATAAAATAAGTAACGCATACAATCACATTTCCATTGTTTACTATGTCATAATGCTCTCTGACTTGCACGAATTCTCAAGTACGCAATGTTTTTAAGCAACACAACTATCGCGTATCTTAAAGGATTACTGTTTGGCCTTTGGAATTCATATGCAAATCTCAGTAAGGTTATCATAAAATAAATGTTTTTTTTGTGGCTAGCTCAATTAAAATTAAAAAGAGAAACACCCCACCCCCTAATCTTTCTGACATTTAAGAGACACGGAGGACAATTTCAAAAGGAACATCTGTCAAAGAAAAAAAAAAAAGGATTTTCAGATAACTGGTCAAAAATGATCAGGGATAAGACTGACCCAGTATTGTCATGGTAACATGACACAATATATTCAGTCATTCATGCTGGCCAGAAGAATATTAATTAACTCAGGTCTTTTAGTATATGTATTTTATAGTTGCATATATAACAAAAGATTAATAGTTTCTTCATAATATTAAAAAGCTTAAATAGCTGCTAAAAGTAAAGTACATATCTATACTTATTTGGGCCTTGCGCCCTATGCCTGCCGGGATTGGCTCCAGCTTCCCTGCGACCCTCACCAGGAGAAGCGGTTTCGAAGATGTATGGATGGATGGATATACATATTTGGCTAGGAGAAGGGGGCTTAAGGTTTAGAAAAGGAAATATTTAAAAAAATGAAATGGGGGGGGGCATTTTGGGGGAAGCAATATATCGGTTAATCTACATTGCATTAGATACTTCCTGAACATCACTTGTCAAATATATGTACAATGCAGTTAGAACCTGTAGGAACTTGGGCTGAATTAAGATCTTATCGCAGGTTTGATCCTATTGAGTTACATGGATTTATTAATAAAGTATAAAGTGAGACAGACACTATGAACAATGAGGCATTCATTTGTTATCAGTGTTAACACTGTTATTCCTTTTAATTAATAACACAAATGATCTGACTTTACAAATATTTCTCATCAACTGATTGTGTTGTTTGCTAAAAACTGATGCATGTGCAAGTTTTAAATAATATTTAAATCTAATAATCTCTGCTTAACGATAAGATAAACTGGAAGGCTTAATGTCAATGTAAAGCAAATTTATCTCACACATACCCTAAGGGGAGACCCCTCTGTAAGGGCTAAACAGATATTTTTCTAAACAGATCTCTTAAGAACCAGGGACTTGTTCAAAATGAATAATGTCAATCATAGAGGATTAAAGTGTATTTCTAACATTATTCATTATAATGACATTACTGAGTCCCCTGCTGCATTTACAAGACACTAGAGAGATTGACAACAAATAAAATAGATTCCTGCTAAGATACGAATAGGCCATTCCAGTCAAATTAGAAGCACGAGTTATATAATGCTAGCTGTAATAAAAGGTACGGGTCCAAGTGACTTGCAGCAGGAACAGGAAGTGAATGAGACTATAAAATTGGTTGCAAGTTAAGGGGGCACTGGTAGAAGCCAGAAGGAAATCTCACTGGATATTCTGGTCTCAGATCATCCAATTTAAGAGGAGTCAAAATATATCCTGGATGTCCAAAGCCAACAGAACAGACTCTTTGGGATTTGCTTGAGTGTTTCCTCCCTTTGTAAAGTCAGGCTTCGCAGTGTAATGTGCCACACAGATGCTACTACACCCTGCACAGTTATTGTCCGGCTATTCATTGAATATTTTGCAAGCTGCTACAAAATATGGTGGTCTGTCTGTCTTGGTGTGAGGTACTGTATTGATGTAGGCCACCGGACAATCACAGCTGGTGGTCTGTGAAAGAAATGTACCCAGAGGGGTTATGCTTGCCTGTACCAATAAAGACAGGATGCCTGCATAAAGGACATCTGCATCAAGAAGGACTTAATCATATATTTTTTTAAGATGTTGCCCCAATTCACACACCCCACAAAATACGCAGCTGGAAAGTCGGTGAGGGTACCACATTTCTGCTGTGGCCTGGTCAGTCATCACACATTGTGAATTGTGAGCTCTTAAACATATCTTATATTGTACCATTTATGACTGTTTATCAGGAAGCAAGGCCTAATGCAAAATAACATAATAACCTAATGTAGTTAATTTACGTTGATAAAAGAGCATTTTAAGACAACGAAGAACATGAAGGGCAGCAGGGAGTTAAACCATTACTGCCAAACAAGTATAGCTACAAAAGTAGTCATTTAAGCTGTGGTTGTCGGATCCTAAGTTAGGCATGTTGTCCTGCTTTGTTGATTTGAACTTTGTATGCTAAAGTGACAGTTTTGACAGGCCAAGCTCTTGCAGCTAGTTAGCACTGTCAGCTGCACAAAATGACCTCTAAACATACTGCAGCGGTTTATGGTTCATTGCACAGCACTGTACCTCGGCACACTGCCACGTTAGAGAAGCCATTATGTTAGGTTTCATCCTTGGAAATAGAAAAAAAAATCGTTTCCCAGAAAAAGAAAGAAAAAAACTATTCTTAGGCAGCTAGAATAGGAGTCTTGTCGTGTATGCTGCGTTTCCACTGCACTGAGCAACTTCTATAGACGTACATTTCTAACACTGCTTTCTTCATGTGTGACTGCAGGGGATGGTGTGTGTGACGTGTTTGAATGGCTTTTGTTTTGTTGTTAATCTCAGCACAGCCATGTGAGTGATTTGAGGGGGGGGCGCTGCCGACCGACTGGAAAAGCATGACGTCATTGCCATTTTCAATTATGAGTTGCTTTTTTATTGTGTTTGTTCATGTATATAATACGCATACACCAACCACACACACTAACCATGGTCAGATACAATGAAAAAAACGTCTTACCTACAACTCTGCCAGCACTGTTCTCTGCTAAGGCTCAGCACTTGTTTCTGCCATGTTATGGTTGTTGTTATCGATGTTGTTGATGCTCTCCTCACAGTTAATAGCAGTTTTTATCTTTTTTGTACAACTGTTAGAAAAAAAGGCCGACTTTGGCTCCATTTTGCAGCGCACTACTGTGTTTGTGCGCTTGCAGCAAGCACGGCGCTGATTGGCTGTTGTTACACTGGATAGGCTACGTATTGTCTTCCCTCAACAAATCACAATAAGCTATTATTGTGCCCGCCCCTTTCCCTGCCGTTTCAACCAATCACGTCAGGCTCAGGGTTATTGATAAAAATCGTACATACTGCGATCTTCATCAGTGCGTTAAGCCCCAGCAGACACCCCTTTCCTGCGCATGTGCACACCTACTGTTCCTGCTGTGTTTATAAATATTATTAAGAGCTGTAATCTGTTTTAGTGTACAAAATATAGTTTGCATAACACCTCTAACAATATAGTAGTTTCATCTTAATTTTTACACTTCTCTGATAAAATGTAATCTTTAGTAGTGAGAGTAGGTTTTTTTCGTGTCAATTTACAATTTGTTTTTAATACTAAAAAACATACATATGTATAAATATAATTATTTAAAATTCTACTCTACCATGTTTTTATTGTTTTTTAATATTGTTAAAACTTGTGTCTAGATATCTCACTTCTGCACAAGCTGTGATTACCAGTCAACCACACACAGCCTCGGCATACACTCACATCTGAGGAAAGAAGTCAAGGTAAAACTGTGGTAGAGCGATGCAGACTGGGAGTGCAATCCACATGCCCTGCAGCTTTGCTGGCAATCTTAATTAACTACTCTGCCATTGCCTACATGTCAGCACTTCTGGACTATTATAGTATAAAAAATGCACACAAAAAAAAGGAGTTTCAGAAAATCCAACCTTGCCATATATAGTACAAGTGCAGATGCTTCTTTAAGCTGCTCCAGACAAACACAATTAAAGTCTACTGGTAGTAGCTGGATGACTTCACTGGAAGAGAATGAACTGCTGAACAAAGGTGAAAACAGCCTGCGCATCTCCTACATACCTGTGCAACTGAAAAAGTTCAGTTACTTGGAAGCAAGTTGATCACAGACAACATTTTCAAGGCTTCTTTATGTATATATGTATGTATTTTATTATGTACTTACTTATTTAAACATGTATTTTTTCAAATTAATCAATTCAACCATTTCATTGTTCATACCGCATGTAGAGAGAGTGTTCTCATTTACAGGTCACTTTTTAAATTCCCCTTTTCATGAAAACAATAATTGAAAAAACATAAATTTAAAGCTAGACCCAAGCCTCACATTTCCCCCCTCATTTTGAGATGACAGTACTGTAGGCTGGACTGCAAAGTCCAGTCCCTTTTTTCTGACTCAAGAATGACTTTTTCATCTCGCCATTCTGGGAGTTTGTGTGCCTAAGTGGCTGCCTGGGGGAAGGTGTGTGAGAATAGTGTACTGTATATACTGTCTGTGGCAGGGCTGGACGGGAAAGCCCTGATTTCCTGTGCCACAAATTCCCAGCTCCTGTCTGCAGGCAGGGACACAAAGCTCCCTTTAACTTGCCTGAAATGCGCGGTGAGATGAAACATAGCCACTGATGGTTAACAGATCTGTCCCCGAAGACTCCTCTCCTCAGAACACAGAGTTTGTTTACACGCTCCGAAGCTTTTAGCATTTTCGGGCCTATGAGAGGACTTGGCCAATGTCCATGCTGCTGATTGCCATATTCCCAGACCAGAAATGTCAGTTACCACTTTCCTTCCTTCATCCGCCAGTTAAACCCTTTGTAATCCCCTCACAGAATGTAATCACCTAGTATATATATTATTTGCATAACAAAATAGCTTCTTTTCAACAAGGTCTACCTTATCTATCTATAACACAATGGAAATACCCTTGCATATCTTACAAGCAAGTTTAATTTAAAAATGATATATAAATAATTTTGTTTGGTATTTGTGTTCTGGATTTCCAATGTCATTACAACCCCCCAAGATGTTTAATTATTAATAACTTTCATGAGTGGCTTACCTATAATAATAATATCAATAGCAATAAATAACATGAAGTACTGGCAAACGTTGTTGTGCATAACAAGCCTGTTCAGATTTCTGATAGGACTGTGACTACTTTGCTGTCACATGACACAATCAGGTGTTGAACAGGTGCCGTTTAGGGACAAACCATTCATGGCGATGTTGTGCCCGGTTATAACCGAGGAACGTGCTGCTGTTCGGCCTATCGTGCCATGAAGAGTCCGGTTGGTCTGGGTGTCCATGTGCGATGGCTGCCATTGTGGCTCCGCAACTTATGTCATGCCTTCTCAGTTATACAAGCCACTTGCGCGAGTGTCACAGGCAGGGGACCAACTTGGGATGTAGCAAATATTTACCATCATATAACAGGTCAAAGAATAGGAATCCATAAAAAAGACCTGATAGCTTATCTATTTCATTACCTTTTTAATGATGTTGAATGTTTGGTTTACTAGAGGTGGTGGTTATATATAAACAATGCTTTTTCATTGTTTGCTTTGTTTTTCAAGCGTGATGTTTGAATCTACCCAGAGTGCAATGGCTAGTAGTGGGAATGCAATTTGGAACACAGACGTCAAGCACAAAGCAATACCATCACGAATAACATGATTATGACATGGTGAATAGAAAGAAAAACAAGGATAATCATGTAAAAACAAGCCAAGACTGGACACAATGCTGTTTTATTAACCGGACGACGTAAAGTTTATTAAACTCTCAGAGAGGTTCACACTAATGCCAGCAGAAAAGGGGCTTGGATCAAATCAGAGCCATAACAGGAGAAAGTAGAACCAATTAACACCAGACTGGGAGGTCTTGTGCAAGCGTTAGGAGCCAAATTAAGTCCCCAGAGAGGGAGAAGTTCACATCACAAACCAGGGGAAGCAAGAGTCATAGGCTTTTGCCTGCCAAATGAGGCCAGAGCCAACCGTCTAACGTATTTAAAGTTACTGCTGCTCTCTGCTTGGTGGGCCTACAAAATGTTCCTGAGAATGCAACATATCCTACAAATGCAGGAGGACATCCAAAGACATGAAAAATGTACAGCCTGTTAAACTATTGTGCAAATAAGTTATAGTCTAATGAAAGGCCCAGTTGGCTTGATATTGTAATGAGCCAGGTGTTAAAAGATTAATATTGTTATATTGTCCGGGCACATTGTTTCGACTGACCTCCTACAGGTGATAAATAAGAGGCTTTGCAGCTGCTGTGCTGTGGTTCAGTCTTGGGCTTGTGGAGTTATGCTTTTCTCCCAGCGTCTTGGGCTTGACCTGTTGATATTGTTATAATGGTTCCAACTGCTGTACTCCAACACAGGTCCTCACACTTTACTCACTGCCTGAGAAATATCTCGGCAAAGTATGGACAGTAATGACTTTCCCCTCCATCATTATATACAACAACAACAAAAAGCACATTACGGTACAGAAGCACATTAGGTGGAAATGGTCAATTATTTCCTGACTCCTCACAGCAGTTTCTTCCACAGCAGACAATAGTTGATATGGATGGAGGGGTATATAAACACTCAAAGTGGATGGGATACCACTTCTTAAGAGAAACAGCAGTCGGGGGCAGTATGACTGATGCTTTGTATTTACTTACAGCCACCTGATTTCTTATTTAACCAATACTGGGAATGCATTGTTCTTATGTTTTTGCCATTTTAAAGGTGAGAAGGGAAAGTATGACTAACTAATTATTTGCTGATTTGTGTACTTACTTACGACTACTACTACTATGGAAATAAACAATAAAAGAAACTGACTTTCTCACAGAGATTTCTCAATAGCTTCATCAAAAAAACAGGGATAGCTTCCAAAACTATTTTCTATTTTCCAGTTTCACATAAAATTAATTCGACTCTATTCTTCTGTGCAAAACACATCCGGCCCTGCCACTGTCTGAGGCAACATATGACTATTAATAGCCCAGTTGGTTGTAAAGTAACTCAACCAGATCAAGTTCTTTTGTTTGATATGTGTGTAATATAATATTTTTCAATAGTGATGCACTAAAGTTACTGACTCTCAGTGTAAATCTGCATGAAATTGCTGTCTGAGTATTGCAATAAATCACTCAAAAGTTGTTTATCATTGTGTTCCAGTTTTATGGGTGCTGTCTAGATGAGGATGTGTCAGTCGGGCAGCAAACTGTAACAGGATTTTAATGTGAATTCATTTTTTTGGGCTATAATGGGAAGAAATGTGGCAACACTGTGAAGAGTCAGGTCACTATCATAAAACCTTGTAGATTGTAAAAACAATCTAATTCTCAGTGTAAGAAATCACTCCTGTAATAATAATAATAATAATAATAATAATAATAATAATAATAATAATAATAATAATAATAATAATGTTTGTATAATTTAAGATTTTAATAAAATTTTGAATGGATTAAAATTATTATGCTACATATACTGTAACAGGTACTTTTAACTTCTGCAAATATTTCAGACACTGTTTGGATGAAATTCAAATGACTCATCTTGTTAGAAAAATATAAAAAATGTTAGATATGGAAAATAACCTGAACTTAATATACATGAAATATACATTGCATGAAAGACATTAAGGTCAGTGGGATTAAGACACAACAGGAATGGTTTTGATGCGCTCTTCTCGTAAATAAAATTGTCAGTACACTTCAGCCCAGACCAAATCAAAACTTTAGACTCACCCATCATTTGGAAATTTCACCTGTAAACTTGATTTCCGATTAATTTATATATCAGCATTTCTCACTTCACAATTTCACAATAAATAGACCTGAATATGATATAATAATAATTATATATATAAGTAAAAAACAAGTTTTGCCATGCCAGAATATTGAATTGTACTTATAGCTGAAAGGGGTTATTTGTAGCTGTTTTATGTTGTTCGATATATGTTGCTAACTGGGAATAATATATAAAGGTGTATTGTCATGTTACACAACTACTGTCTGTACTTGTGGCATTCTTTATGTACAGAATTTAACTTATTATCGTACATAAAAGTGAACTGGCATTTAGCAGACAGGTCTCCTGGCCGAAGCGGACAGAAGTGGACACTGCATTCTAGTAATTGAGACACATGCAATAATTCTAACAGGCCATAAAAATAAAACACTTCACTAATAGCGTGTACTCTTTACAGCTGGCCCAAGCATTTATAATAACACTTCAGCTCTGAAAATGCTTCAGAAAGCCTCAGAGGATATTTCAAAAACATCAAACCCCATTGCCACAGGGAGTTGAGTTAGTTTAAATAACACATGAAAAATATTTATGAGCCCTATTTTATGAGGTGGTCAAAGCAAAGACAGTCCAGCATGTAACATAAGACTGGATAAAGAATAAAGGCTTTCTCTAACCGCATAGGAGAATTAAGCATGCATGGAATTTTATTTAAACCCAGGCTCTTTAATATTTAAATCAATGATGTTTTCAGATGGTGTCTGAATGATAATGCAGAGTAACCTCTCTGTCTGCCAGCAAAAGCATTTTCCTCTGTTATTCATGGAATGTTATAAAACAATGATCTTATAATGCACATACAGACGTGTACTTTACCAACGTTTCAAAAGTTCAAAGACTAAATGGAGTAATGTCTGCAGCCCTGACCTTGTGCAGAAAAAAAAAAAAGTTTTGTGTTGCTGTTTTTTCTTGTGTCTTTTTCTGTTCTTGTCCTTCTATAAGTGAGTATTTATCAAGGTACTCTTCCAGTTTATTTGCTGTTACTAAATGTATGTGTATTTGATTATTATATTATAATCTATTTTATTATAGAAAGTGAAATATAAAATCAAATTTGAGATTATGACTATTCATAACAATCTAGTATTACAATATTTCAATTACAATTTTAATTCCAATTCCACTATTTAATTAATGAGAACTGTTTTGCAAGTCCAATATCAGCTGTGCTTTCCAAGACCAGGATTATGGTATGGGAATTTCATTCTAACATCATCTAAGTTGAGTGGCTCGAAACATCTTTTCCATCGTGAAAAATGTGGAATGAGTTTCACTGGCGTGTCCACAGTTATTTACCTATAGTGTTTACAATGTAACGCTCACACAGATTAAGTAAACGAGAGGAAGAGGCTTATTCAGCATTTATGATAGATTCAACAACAGAAGTTTAAAGACAGAAAAGCTACACATATAACTTTACATAAGGATAATCTGAGCCAAAAACAATTGTTTTGGCAAAGCTGCCAAAGTAATTTTTTCCTCCTCACATGCACTTGCTAGATCACAAAAATCCCTTCCTCAAAGGACTACGAACACAATCCATTGTTATTCTTATAATCTTTGAAATGTATCTGAATTATGTTAAATGTAACAAAAACTGAACCAAAGCATTATTTTTTTTATTAAACATTATGGAGCAGTGACAAGCTTGTCTTAAACTTCAGTGGTCACCTGTCCATTATTATTATTCAATCATCTTGAAATGCATTCTGTCTCCATCATAAATACCATGTTTATTAGTTTTTTCTAAACCAAGATTCTGTGTTATTAGATAACGTATTAATGACATTTCAGATAAAGTCACTCAAGAATGATCTGCAACTATAATATGATGATGAAGATTATTATTATTTATATTTGATTGTGACATCACCTTGGAAAAATAATTCAGAAACTTAGTTGACATTTATCCTTGGAGATTACATTTTGGTTCCCTATGACATAGGTGCACACGTCACACTCTTTCACAGGGCTCTCAGGGGTAGAGGCTCCAGAGCAAAATAATGGACTATCTTTAAGGCTCAACTCTCGACTCATACTTTGCTTATTTTGAATTTTTCTCAATTCATTCATTACCTGACAAACTACTGTTTATAGAAAACAACACAAGTATGCAAGTTTTTAGTCTTGGCTTTACGTCAGTCTGTTTTTCTATGCATTGGTTGCAGAGACACAGATGTTCCCTTTCAAAAGGCATTATTCTTTGTCAGATGATACGGTTAATAGAAGGATTGACTGAACAGCTGAAATTCATGCGGAAAATAAAAAATCCTAACTTTGTTCCTTTTGCAGTTCATATATATGTGTCTAAAACAATGCTCGGGTAATTGTTTTTCTTCATACCTACGCCTGTGACTATATATTGTGTTAAATACAAAAATACTAGTTTCATTCTTTCTAGTTCTCACTCAGTTGATGTCTGTTAAGAAGCTCTTCCCTCAGGAGTTTGAAAGACAGACCATTAGCCAAGATATCCTTCTTTTGTTTATTATGCCAGTCTTATCACAATATATCTTTTTAATTCTGTTTGTTTCCTGAACTAAATTAGCTTTAAGACTGATAACACAATTGTGTCTCTTAATTGAACAAACGATAGCATGAAAAGACAATTTTTTCACTTATTGGTTTTGACAGTAAAGCTAGTTAGCAATGCTCCGGATTTCCTCTCCTCCATTATGCTCCACTCAGGAGACGAAAGCTCTCCTAAATTGCGGACATTTTACGTTGACTCTGTCACAAATCCTTCAGGCAGGTCATTCAATCATGCACCAAAAACAAGCAAGGAAACAGGGAAAGGACAATGAACACAAACATATTTCTCCCAATGACAAAAAAGGAAATGGAGCAAGAAAAGAAGGAAGATGTATTGTTTTTCCGAGTAAACCAAATGTATTGATAGGTTAGACAACAGCTAGGAGTAGAAACCCTGTATAAACTGCAGCTACAAATCACTAGTTTGTTTCTCTTTCAGCAGTTTGCGTTCTTATATATTTATTTAAGGGATTAAAAGTGAACATTCTTGCATTTTCTCCTAATAAATGTACAAAGAATACATGCTACGTTGGCCTTGTGACTGGTAATCTTATATCTTTCCCATCACAGTTCTCAAACAATGCGTTTCCTTTAGCCGCAGCAGTGATTTAAAGTTCAGGAGGAACTCTAGTCATCTCTTTGAAAAGAGGAATCCAAACTGTACACGGGCAAAGCCCATAAATCTCAAATGATTTGCACTGAATTGCTGTATAAGTAATTGTTTGAGAAAAGAGGAAATTGGATTTGTTCTGTGCTTTACTCTGCAGTTGGTGATTTTCAACATTTCCATTGAGAGTACAGTCGAAATATTTGTTTATGAAAGATTATTTTTTATTTCTAATCTTATAATTCAGTTTACAATATAATTTCGTTATTTACATTACCTGGTGTCGCTCTATGGGCACTACTGGAGATTGGGGAGAGGTTGTGAAAAATACACACGAACACACCGAATCTCGTCAGCACGTTCAAATAAATATTTCTCACAACTTGCCCTTTAAATAATTGTTTAATGTTGTTAATTTTGATTTGCAGAAAAAAAAATCAATACATTTGAGAAGTTAGTTATAAATGAAATAAATGAAACCTTCCACCCAGCAGTCAACAGCAAATTCCAGTCACTTTAATTGATGGGGGCTTTCTGTTTGCCAGAAACTTAAGTCTTCCCAGTGGAAAGCTGCCATCTTGTACTGGTTTTCGAATTTCATGATTGGTGGATAGGTTGAAATTTGAATTTAATGCCTGCCTTATTCCAATTCATGGATAGATGTTGAGGGAATTTTACGTTTGCTGTGGTTATCATATTATTATGTGATAATTTATGTGAAAATGTTTAATTCTACCCTGTCAGTACCACAGGACACGTTGCTCAACAGATCAGGAGTAATATGGCTGCCCTTGTAAAAACAAGCTCCCATCCGTCTCTGTCTCTCGCTCTCTCCCTAACTCACAGAGATAAGCATTTGTTAACTGCAATTCACTTAACATTTCTTTATCAAGTGAAAGACTCATTAAATCAATTCTGGTATCAAACCTTTTAAGATTGAATGTGTTTTTTTTTCCTGTACCTAAACACATTGTGTTGAATTTTATAAATACCAAGATTTTTATTAACACACATACATAGTGTTAAAAAACGAAAACTACTTGAACAGTTCACAAATCATTTTTTATTAATTTAAACACAAAAAATTAATGCCAAAAAAAATCTGTACACATTTTCTGCAGACG
The DNA here is from genome assembly GCF_036373705.1 of Amia ocellicauda. NCBI lineage: Eukaryota > Metazoa > Chordata > Actinopteri > Amiiformes > Amiidae > Amia > Amia ocellicauda. The sequence goes on from NC_089851.1 coordinate 21,070,264, forward strand.
CAACCAACTTGTTTTTGTTTTTTTTTACAGCGAGGCCTATGTAATGTGTAATTTCCAGTCTGCATTACGGTTGTAACATAAAAAAAGCTTGCTGTTTGCTTCTATAAAACACTGACATGTCTACTTCGATCTAGCAGCAATATGTTGACCCCGTTATAAGGGGGAAGATGCTTTTTAAGTAAAATAAGCACATTTGCAAATGTGGTGAAAAGCTGGTGCAAAAAAGTCAGTAAAAGGCATTTAAAAACCGAAAAGAGCTTATTCTACAGTGATCATATGGAGGAGAGGAAGGAATACAAAACAGGCTGGGTAACTTCCAGGGCAAGAAATTCACAGTTGATAGCACACATAAGTTTTCCGCCTTATTGTTTACAAATAGTGGCCTTCTCAAGGTCCAAGACCTATGAAATATCAGTCAATAATTATGTTAATGATATTAACATATTTTAATAAACCCCAAATAAAAATTTAACAAAACATAAAGCTAAATCAACCAAAAATCAAAACAGAACAAAAACAACTACAACAAAACAAAACAATAATCAAATCAGACAGGGATATATTAAAAAATACAAATCACATGAATTTTGACTTTTGGTTCAAGACATTTTAAAGGAAAAAAAGTTGTAATGTATAAGGTTTCTTTCTTTCTGTATTTTTTATATATAACTATTCATAACTGAAAAATGTCATAAAAATATATGCTATGCCCACAACAATCTTTTTGTGTTAAGTGGGTGAGGTTTTACTTTACTTTTTTTCAAGTATTTAAAATATCGGCTGCAAAGCCAGTAAAGAAACAAAGATGTCAGAAAGATTACCTCTCCCTGACTGATTTCACAACACTTTGATCAAAACGATCTTTCTGAATATTTTGAACAACACTACTTTATGTTTAAATATTTATTTTGGGGTCTAAGTACTATTTTTGTCCACAGTTTTGCCAGAAGAAATGTACACTAAATAAGACACCCTGCATTAAAGGTCAGGCTCTAATAGTGAGTATTTTAAGAATATACATTTGTTCAATTGTGTGTATTTGTTATGAAAATTCAAGGTTGTCACTGTACAGAAACACAGAGAATCTCAAGTAAAGAAAAGAAAAGAGTTTGAAAAATAATAATAATAATAATAATTATTGACACTTGACATCCATGCTTTTGGTCTTGACAAAACAAGTTATCACAAATTCCCATTATCTACATATTTATAATGAACAAAAACTTGAACACATCAACACATTAAGGCACAGCACAAACTTATGTGCATACAATGCCTTTTATACTTCAGTTAGAAGGCATTGCTACCTTGCAATAGCATGTACCTAAACAAATTGTAAAGGAATAGTCCAGTGATTACAAATTTACACACACGCAAAAAGATCTCTTCTGTACACGATTGTCTCAGCAATGTAAATAAAGTTTTTTTTTTCTTAAATTACTAGAAACCCTTTTTTAAAAACTACTTCGTGATACGATGGAATTAAATGTGCTTTGTTTTGTCAAAAGGCACAAGTCTGTATAGAAGTACCTTCGTAGGAATTTGCGAATCACAAATCCTCAGTTCATAAATAAGAAAGCACAGGACACCCATGGCAATAACGATCAAACGATCTTCTCCACCAGCAAATGTAGTCCACTGTCTTTGTCCCACTCCTCTGTGGGAGAGCGGTAGCCAGAGATTGCCAAGGCGCTGTGCGATTTAAGTCTCACAAAGTTATGTCGGTAGCTCTGATTTCTTCACAGGTGTGAACCCTTGCAGAGGTGGAGTACAGACAGGGCTGTAAAACATTTTGATGGCTTTTGAGAGCAGCCAATTCACAGTACCGGGGCCAGCAGCTGCACTGCCATAAATTAATTCTCCTCAATTTAGAAAAAGGTGAAAGGTTAAGACAAATTGTGGCTGTATGTCAACACGGGGGGGCGTGTTGCTCGGCTTCGTGTCGGATGAAGACGCGAGACACAGGGGTTTTGTGAGGTCTGTGGGTAAGCTTGGGATGAGGCTCCGAGTCTGAGGGTCCAGACGGCCAGGGCAGTGCTACAAGTATTCCAGTTCCAAGGCGTGATGGAGGGCCATAAGGTCAGAGTGACTAGAGATCCTCCAGAAGGGCATGTTGTGCTGCGAACAAAGCAAACAACCAAAGTAAGCAAACACTTCTAATCTGGAAAAACAATCACGAGTATAAACTATTTGGCCCGGCGATATTGTTCACACTGAAAACTAAACGTAAGCTTGGACAGGGAAGTATTGCAGAAGGGTGAAGCCCCTACATTCATTCTGGTCTTGATAAACCCACTGGGTTGTACGGAAAGCGAACATACAGAGCTGTAAAAGAACAAAGAAAATACAACTGTAATTTAATTTGTTCTTGAAAAGCATCTAAAAAGGTTACTAAGTCTAGACAGAATGGAAGTTTAAAAGTCTGACTTCTGTATGTGTTTGTTTCAAATAAAAAAATAAAAAAATACTAGGGAAGTACAATTTCCAGGTCATAAAAACAATAGCAGTTGTCCAATTATTATATCATGGTTTGTTTTAAATATGTAGCCTTTCAATTTCAATTTGACATCCCGCGCTCAAGTATTTACAGTAATTATAGCCAACACAGCTACAAGTACAGATGCAAATGAATTTTAAATGAATTTGTGAGAGAAATCTGACTCTAAGTTGATGTTGAAAAGAGCTTCTCAAGGAGAGACTTCAGCCCTTTTGCTCGGACCATTAACTAGCCTTATCAAAGGTAAATGGTTTCAGAAAGCGTGCATTCCGCTGAGAAAAGCTTTCACTGACCCTAAAAATGCTCTTTTCCTTTTGTTTTGTAAATTGCCTTTAAAGTTTAAAAGCTAAAGACGTTATCTCATTTCACATTCATAAAATAAATAACTCGGGGGCGAAGGTATGCTTCATTTAGACCACTTTTCCATGTACTCTTACATTATGGCTGTCTAATGCTGCACACAATGTCACTTCTAATATGGCGTCCACTATTGCAGGTAGACTGCAAACCAAACCCTTCAGTTTATGGCTTCCCTCAGGGTAAAACAGAAAGTCATTACCTTGTCACATTACATGTCACTTTAACTTGCGCTGCACAGACATTAATTAATCACTTTTGCTTTCATCAGTCAAGCTCAGAGATCTGTACAAAGACTTGGCTTCAAAATAGATGCCATTTTTATAGCCTTCATTCTTAAGCACAACTGTCAATCACACGGAGCGTCCTGTCACTTTCATTATTGGCAAGTTCATTAGTTGAAGGCACAAAGAAAGACAATCCAGCCAAGAAAACTGACTTTCTTTTCTTTTCATTAGCAAACTTCCATTGTCCACGTAATTTACTTATGCAACAAAAAGGCCTGTATGGGCAAGTCCAACCTGTATACTATGTCTATTGAGAAATGGCAGTTTGGACGCGTCAAAAAACAGCTTTTTCTTTTTTTTTTTACTTCACACCTCGTAATTTAAATACTCTTTCACTCCTCATTACCTTTCACTTCAACTCAGCACCGATAATAAACCTACCTGTCAGGTAAATAGGTCAGGTCTCTACCTGCTAGCTAATTAACATTTTCAAGGATGTGGTTATTGTGAGGGAATTTGCTTTACATCAAAGCTTCTTAGAAAAAGCTGAATACACAATTCTTGTCACCAAGCAGCAGGTAACATAAAGCTCCCGATTCAAACAACAAAAGACAAACAAATGCCTTCAGATTGTGACCCGTCTACGCTGCAATCAAACCTCGTGTTGGTGTACATCAAAGGCCTGGGTCTGTCACATGACCTTGTTCTTGCTATAACACTCTTGTCATTTGCGTAAATATCCTAATTTCAACAACAAAGATATAAGCCTCTTAAATGCATGTTCTATTTATGAGTAAGCTCCTCTCAAACATACCTGAAAGGGCTTGTCTAGCATTACATTTCTGTACCATAATGCTCTGGACAGAAATTCTATATAATTATAACTTGCTGTCCACTTGGAATGGCTTTGTCTGTCCTTGAGAATGGCACTGATTCAATCCAGGTGGTTCTCAGCACAATAAGAATTAATTCCCTTCTAGGATCTAATAATAATAATAATAATAATAATAATAATAATTAGTTTTATTAAACAGATCAAGAGTTTTATTTTTAGTCCAATTTAAAGTCTGCTGAAAATGGGTTACCTTTTTAGAGCCCTGCTCCTCTTCCACTCCATCTCCTACAACAACATAGACGACTTTTCTCCCAAACCTCTGGATTATTCTTTCGAAACAACTTTCCTTCCCTGAAGAGAAGAGGATTCTGTGTTAAGACCATAATCATAAACCTTATTTGTTAATGATTGATATTAATAAAAGGCGAAAGGGTGCAGATGTAGTAGATCACAATATAATGAAAATGTAAAGATTTGTGATTATTTTGCATGTAAAACACTACAAAAATGTGCATGTGGAATGACATAAATTTGCCGAAGTGGTTTCATATGCACGGCTAAGAAGGGAGGCCCTGTTCAGGCTTGAGTCCAAGAAAATAATCCCAGTCTGATTAGACCTCTTCCTTAGAAGTAAACATCAAACCTCTCGTATGTCCGCTCTTTCCAGTACAACAAAATCACACAAAATTTTGTTCAGTCTGCGTTCTGCAGATTACACACTGCTGTTTATACTTCATATTAAACTGATTACGGCAAAGTGCAACGGCTTAAAATTAATGCACTACACTCGTGGAATGTTATTTTCACCCCACAGACATAAACACACAGGCATTTCACATATATATGATTCTACTGTTTTGTGTGTATGAATATATATAGATATACATACATACATACATACATACATAGAAAGAGAGTAGGAGATACTTACCAATTTTTGTTGCACTATAAATATTTTCAATTGGAAATACTATGCCTAGTCCATAGAGCAAGACTTTCGCAAGGGCAGGTATGAGCTGCGTTGTCGTAACTAAAATATTCACACAGTTTGACCTGCAAGGGAGGACAAATTACAAAAATCAGTAAATAGTCTAGCCTTCCTTCAATTATCATATAAGCTGCATATATTGCATGAGGTTTAACATGTATTAAAAGAAAAGAGAATCAAGACATGCTGTAAACTGAAACTAACTATAACTATAAACTTTTATTGAATAAACTATACAATTTATAATATGAACACAGTTTAAAAACAGTTTTGAAAAGCCTGCTTCTACTGACACAGAACAACGACAACACATTTTGTAATACAAAGTTTTAAAGAATGAAGTAAAAAATGTATACACATATATATATTTTTTTCCTTTCACTGTGAAGCTTATTTTTACCTCGAGTGAATTAATGTGAGTGCTTTGAGTGCCAGTGTTAACCAGGAGTCTGTCAAGGCTTCAATTTCTGCACGCAATTGCAACCAGGCTTCCCTCTTGGCCGGACCAAGAAGACCTGAAACGCATGAAAACATTGTATGATTTGGAACGTCCTCCAAAAATTTCAACATTTAAAAAACTGAACTTACCTACTAGAACTTAAAATAGATTTGTTTTTAATGCATGCAGTTCTATGAGATACCCTTCCCCTTTCAGCAATACAACTTTACAATGTATTGGGAATTACCTCCAACATTATTTTTGTAAGTGGTGTAAATTTCTTTTACTCGTCTGTAACGGAAGGCGAGTTTTCGCATCCAGTCCACTCCTCCTCGCACACCGGTAGCCAGACACAGATTTGCACTGGTTGCTGCTGCATGGAAGCCGTCTGTGGCGAAGTTGTATGTGCTGTCAACGAAGAGAAGAGATTCATATTTTACCACTTTGCCAAAGTGTTCTTCTCCTCCCTTCCAAAATAATTAGCACTCAAGGAGAGAAAGAAGGAGAAGAAATGTACCTTAAGTCCTGGCCGTTGTCATCTGAAGAGACATCATCGATATGTACCTGATCACATTCCTGAAGACAGAAATAAAAATCAAACAGTTACCTTGATCTTATTACATGTCTGTTCGGGAAGCTTGAATAAATACTTCATAATAAAGAAGACAAAAGCTGTTCTTTTTCCTTTCTAAATGCAACAAATGCTTTGGTGCATTCCTCAATTAATTTTGTGAGTTTATATACAGCAAAAAAGCAATATGAACACCCAACCCCCCAACCCCCAACCCACTGAAATGGTAGAGAACTGATCCTTACTATTGATTTCCTACCACTAGGTGTCTCTCTTGACATGCCAGCCTAGGCTGTACATAGAATTGGTTATTACCAGCAACCTTAAATGCATTTAATTCAAGGTATATGAGATTTTCAATTAATATAATTTAATATATGCACAAGAAGAAACAACTTAAACGACCATAGTATCTATGTTCTGTACACGGTCCCCTCTTCTTAAAAAGTCCCTGAAACATCCTGCTGCTCTGAGCTGATTCAGTCAGTGCACACAGTAACACAAACCAGACTTTCTGTTAAATGTAACGTACTAGAAAAATTGAACCTGATGCTAACCGCCAATGAAATTATGACCTCTGATTGCTGCTGAGCCACACACCAACACAGCCTGAGGCCAGCTTTCTGGAGAGAGCAGACTGAAAATCTGTTATTAGTTTACCATTTATAGGAGGCACATTTTTTTCCCTCCTCAGAAGTACAAAATGTTAGAAAGCCTTGCTAGAACATCCAAATCAACAATGTTTGCTTGGAGAGAGATGGAAATCTCTCTTTTTTTCAAAACCAACCATACATAAATGCTGCTAGCATTATACTTACTTACTGACTTGTACTAAGTGGGGCATAACCAAGACAAGTCACTTCTGCCCGCTATATGTTGTTCTATTAATGCTAATGGAATACTTACATTTTAAGTTTTTTGTGTATATATGTATTTTGTTTTCAACAGCTAGGGTGCTAAAAAGGACAATACAATTTAAATAAGTCTCCTTGTTAAAAACATATATAATTTTTATATATATATATCTATATATCTATATATATCTATATATATATATCTATATATCTATATATATCTATATATATATATATATATATGTATATGATATTCACAAGTGACATTTTCCCCTTCGTAAGATTTAGTCTTCAATTAAGTTTCAAACAAACTGTTAAGATACCAAAACACAAAAATGACTTCCTTGTTTTAACTTCATCTGAACCTGGCCAAATGCTGACGTTATTGCATTCCTGTCTAATGCTACATCAGGGTAAGAGTAAGGGCTTTAGACCATAAACCTTTTTTATTTTACTGGTTCCCCTCTGAACAAATTTTTCATCTCCCTGGATTTGTGGGGAAGGGAGGGGAGAGAGAAGTGAGGAGAAACTCAAACCAGCTGTTCCTTAACAGAATTAAAATCTTGACCCCCAACCCCTGCTCTAATGCAGCCATTCTCTAGCCAAGCCTCTCCCAGCAAGCCGCAAGATCCAAAGAGGAAAAGACTTTGACCTCGTAACCTTCTCCTCCTCTCCAGAGGTCAACAACTTCAGATAAGGGGAAAAAGAAAGTCAATGTGGCCTCACAAGGAGGGCTCTGAACATCACATTTTAAAAGATAGGCTGCCAATTGAAGACATGCTTCAGGAACTCCTCAGGTTCTTTGCGTAATCTGTACTGTGACAAAGCCATGAACATTAATTTGAATGGACCGCCAATTTGTCATGGCCAGTGATTGCTGGATGGTCCTGCATTTGGTTGTCAAATTGGGATCACATTAACGGTTTCACTCCCCCTCCCCTTGGTTCTACACTTTTCACTCTGAGGAAAATAAAAAGATTGGGGCTAAGGAGAGGAATTTTCTGCTGATCTTCCACAAAGAAGCCTAATCCTATGAATCGATGAGGGTGTGTTTGTATGCAGAGACGCGCCAAAACCTAAAATTACACAGTTAACATAGATTGAGACAGATCTCCTCCCCCCACCCCCACCAAATCCATTCAGCTGTAAATCTTTGGAATGGCCCAATTATCTACTAATTGACTGGTAATGAATCTAATACAATCACATGTCTTAAAACCTGTGGCATGCCCTATTTGTTTAATGTCAGATTCTTAGCTTCAATGAGAGGCATTTGAAGGAAAGTCTTGGCCCACAGATAATTGTTTGCTGCTTTTCCACACCTGCTTATCTCATAAAAAGCACTCTGTCTTCCCTCACTCTTTGTCACCTGATTTTAAGAATAGTGGCTTAAAGCTTATTGTTCTTATTGTCAACATGTACTGTTCTGTGGGTTTGTTTAACTGGTATTTCTTCAGCCTGAGTGCTAGGCCTGAGGGCTACAATTTGGCACGTTGTGTATGTTCATTGTCTTAGTTTTATTGTTACTCAATAAATAACGAACACTGAGTACTTTTACATATAATCACATATGAGTCATTAAAATACAAAAACGCATCTTTCCAAAAGACAGCAAATATTAATAAAACCACAAAAATGCTAGTAACCCAGAGAGCTGTAGTACATAAGCATTTTAAAACAAGTACATTTCAGAATTTAAGGTCAGTAGTGAAAAGTCCTTTAAGTTTTGGTCCAATAAAAATAAATTGTATGATGACATGGTACATCTTTTCTGATAAGTAAAACTACTTTTAATACTTTACTGGTTTGAATCAGGGGCTTTATCTGATCTTGGAATATCATCTACAGCTGATAACATTTCCTCATATCATGACTACATTATTCAGTACTGAGCTTTAGTGCACTGTGTTTACATGCCTTTCAAAGTATCTTTTTATTCAGTGTTACAACAGTATACAAATAACACCACATTTGAGATCTGCGGGATGTTGGACCTCCAAGATGAAGGTTAAACTATGAAAAAGAATGTGCAACCTCTAACAATTACTGAGCACAGCTGGCATTCAAATAAACCACTTCACTACCTCACTTGCAGTTATAAAGTCCCTCTAATGAAAATGACTAAGTTTACTGTCATATGCTAAATGTAGTCGTACTCCTATGAGAAACAACATTTAAGCATTAATAAATACAACATTAAAAGTTCTTCATGAGCAACATATATTAATGAAAAATTGCATGTGATTAGATATAGACAGACATTTTTTATCATTAACAAGGAGGCCTATTTCTGAGAGGTTTGCTGAAGGATGATAGACAGCCACACATAAATCCCCCGGTGCCCACAGAAACAGACAGCATAAGAAGCTTAGTTACACATTTATTACTCTCTCCCAATCAAGCAGATACAAACACAGCTATATTCAGTTCAGGGTTTTTTCCCTCAAACAAGCAGTAGTCCTCAGTGTATGTAATCATGACAGCTTACAAACCTGAAAATCACCAGTAATTTACACCAGATGTGACTACTTCACTCTGGGCTCTTAAAGGAATCCATACCTACTTATTTTTAATGCAAAATACTTTTTTATCTCACTGCTCGATCCGTCATTATTTTTATAGCTCTTTGTTTCATTGTTACCATCTTCAGAAATGTCAGCAGAGGAAAAGACAATTGCAGCAGAATAAAATCGATAACTGCACGGGTCAGGAAAGAAAAAAAACAGAACGAGAAACTGAAAAATAAACACTTTCAAGTCAGCCTGTTTTCATTTCTATTTTACATTTCCCCTGTCCATTGAGGCTCGTTGAAACCTATTCACTTTATAGGAAGTTATCAGTGCTTCCTTTGTTCACCATATATCTGTCATTAAGCAATCAGCACAGACTGCCTGATTCTTCCTGTTAGGCAGAGGAAAAGGTTACCCTGACTGCTCGGCCGAGAGCTGCATAACGTCAAAAAGAAAATGATTATTTAAAACTATAAACCTTCCTCTGACCATAATGCTGCTGTATCTGGAAACATCGGTATTACATTTCACTCCCTCGCTTTTTTTTCCCCCCTTTTTCCAGGAGGTACAATTTTTCTTCTCCCTCTCTTTGCCTAATCAGCCTGTCTATTTGCGCTGCAGAACTTGCTCCCCTACCAGGTGAGCCTGAAGCTAACAATGCTGCAATGAACGATTACAGCCATCATCACAGCATTCCTCACAGCATACAAGCTAATTCCATGTGAAAAAGCCGAATCTATGGTTCGCAGGTTCTCAATGCTGGCACTCAATTGGCAGAAGCTGTCATCCCTGTCTGGCCTGTGGTTCGTGACCCTCACATTTTCTCTGCTTTCCCACCACAATTACCTTGCACTGAAGAAAAGGGTGCAGATTACCTGAGGGTCGGGCACAGGATATAGAGAACAAAGGGAGTTCTTGAAACCCACTTCATTCCAATCTACAATTTGTGCTTGAACAGCACAGGAATTAAAACAGTCCACAAACAAAGAGCTCCAGAAATATACAAATACAGACACACAGACACACACTGTAGAAAGACTAAGAAACTGAGGAGTGGGAAAGCATTACCTTACTGAAAAAAGTATTTACATATTACACTTAAATTCAATTTTATTAACTAAGGCTTAGATTCCTTGGTTAGGTAAGGAAATAAGTGCCTGGCTGCATGCATTTACTTACTGTCTTTGCCTTAATTTGTTGTATTAAACTTCATATGCAAATTCAATATTGAAGACTGATTAAACATAAATAAATAAATACATAGCCTACATTTGAAATCCAGAGTGACACCTGTACCAAGAATCAGAATGGCAGAAATGGTATTAGATTGGTCTAGACAGACTGTATTAATCATACTGAAGAAGACTGGCAGCAAGGTTGCATTCAAGTATTTATTACGAGACAAATACATCATATGCTATATATAACCAGTTACTGAGGACTTAATGTTTCTATCGGTACCCATAGACAAGCTAGGAAAACATATATCAAACCAACAACGTAAGTGTAAAGGGCACGGTCCTAAACTCTTGCAATCTTATCATTAATGCTGACACACATCACTATTCCTCTGTGAAGAGTCAAATTCAACAGCCAAGGAGAAGTGAGTTTCTTCATATCCCCTCAGGCATGAGAGTTATTTAAATCATATATCCACTCCAGCTGAAAGTCATCACAAGCAGCATGGATTGAGAAGAAATCACAGGTACAGTTACATGACTTACAGCTTAAATAGGCACTTTTCATATTGTATACTTCAGTACACTGAGGCTATTAACCCTCCCAAGGATCTTTTGCCCATTTGACTATTTTGTCATGCTGTGAAGGCACTGGCACACACAGCTGACAGGAGAACCATTTCAGAGGAAAGGAACTAATAAGTAATTTGTTGTTAGTGGAAATGGAGTGCACTTAAAAAGAGATGACTAGGAAAAAAAAAAAACAAGATCACTGATTTGCAATGAACATTAAGTTCTTGGTTATGAAAATTCATTTTTAATGTTTGTCCATTCCTTACTATCTAAATGTATAAGGTAATCCAAAAATGCACTGACATTTTATCAATGGTTTTGTCAAAAAGAACAGTTCCCTGTGTAAGTTTAATATTTAATATTTGCATTCAATAAGCACTGTACATGTCCACAATAGCACTTAACTAAACAGGAGACTCAACATGATAACAAAAAGTGCCACAAGGTTGCCTTCAGGTATGTGTGTTTTGAAATATTGCAACACTAATTTAAACCTTTCCCATCTCTTTGTGTTATCTCCCCAGGAAGCCCTATTTTGTCATTGCCACCGCCCTTTGTCCTCCAGACTTCAAGCACTTCTCTCTTAAGATCTGCTGGGCCCTGCTGAGCTGCCCCTGGTTCCCCCAGATGAAGAATCTCTTCCCCACTGTGCAGGATCGCTGCCTTGCTGAGAGGAGCCACATTCCCACATACAAGTCACTGCTTTTATTGCTAAGCTGCTGCCAGAGCCCAGGCATGATGGAAGGGTCAGGAATGCTTTCATCCTATACTTTTGATGCATTCAGGTACTTCAAATTTATATCTTTGCTAAAAAACCAAACAGCCTGACACAAAAGGTTGGGTGTCACTGATGGACAAATTCTTCAAAAGGCAAGACTCAGTTAAAGATGACACTACAAGTGTCCCAAAAAAGTGAAATAACTGACACTGCTCCAACCAAACTATTTTAAAATCCATCTGTTATTTTATGTTGAGACTTTTTGAAAGGATACTTTAATGTATAAACCAATGAAAACACCAGAAAACTGGGTCAAAGTGGTGCCAAGAAACATTTTCAACTTAATATCTGTTTTATGTCAACTGAAGTTATGGAGTTAGTGGATTGATCAGTGTAGAGTACTCCTTCGGATCTTAAAATATCTCAACAAATCAAGATTTTGTTCAATTAAACTAAATAAAACAGCACTTTATTTGTAGTGTGAAATTTGTATTATTACAGTATATTATAAGTATAAAATTGATGCCTATCCCTTGTGCAATGCAATGTTTAAATTAATTCATGTATTTTAGACATGGTTTAGGAAACTTCATCAATGTATGAAAATGTATCAATGCAAGAGTTATGGATCATGCCAAAGAAAACATGACATCTTACATGCTTATGCTTACAATACAACTATCACATAGTGATGTTTTAAGAAAAGCCAGTTGCAGCGCAAATGTACAGCAATTAGTGTCTTTTTTTTGCACTGAATTGCAATTAAAAGAAACTAAGAACAAATACATTCATGAGGACAGCTTAAAAAAACTGAATTCGATACATTTAAAGACATCTTTATGTGAGAAGCAATGCATGAGCTTTGGGACATTTTAAGAAATAAACAGCAGCAGTTGAAGAGTTAAAGGCTGAAATGACAGTGTGACACTTGTGATGATTAAGTTAAAATCACAAATCACCTGGGAATTCATAGACTGGGGGTGTTTTCTATTTCTATAAATCTGCTCAGAAAAAGTGGGATGTTTTAAAGGCACATCTGTAGAGTCTATTGCTCCCTACTCGTTGGGGAAACGGAAAAACCTAAATACATTTATTTGTAATGCTTGTAGTTCAAGCATGTTTTTAGGGAATAATATGAATGCTTTTGTCTCTAAAAAGCATTTAGCACAACTGCAATGCACAGGAGAATACAGACTGGGCGATGCCAGCAACTGCTGCCACGGTGCCATGAGCAGACCTGGAGGCAGAAACATGCAGGTGGATAACAGTATCACCACCACAGGGATAGAACTGACCATCAAGGGGGGTGTGATGATTATTTGAATGCTACTGACAATGAAGTAGTAAAATAATATCTATGATTTTGTATTATTATTGTGAATCATAAACATTTTAAATAATTATGTTTCGTTTACATTTTTCTTCTTATTCTTATTATTTATTTTTCATAAACCATGTATTAAGCATGGTACCAATCAATTTCACGTTTATTTTTAATCATCATGCATAATCACTATTCAGCAAATTACATTGTCTCCTTCCCATTATGTTTGAGTATGTGCTCATATAAAGGAAGCTCACACAAATACAACTAAACAGCTGTGATGCAAAGCAAATCTATTCAGAGCCTAACAAGAACTAAAATGAACGCTTTGTATAACTGTAAAGCCAGGGGGTCTGCTTTAATGACTTAAACTACATTGGATCTAAATTTATGCATGCTTAACTTTAAAACCCATGGGGGTATCCCTTCATATTTGTACTGTATTTAGTTGTGATAACATGAGGCCTATAAATCACCCTGAGGGAAAACACTGTTGGGACTCAGAGAGTAAGGAATGACAGCATTTAGATATACTTCTGCTCAGATTGTAAAACCTAACTGCTTGGGCAAGTAAATGTAAGAAAACAAGCTAAAAACAAAACACAGATTTACTTAGGAATACAAAACTGGGTAACTATTTATCTACTTAAAGTAAGCACATAAAGAAAAAGGAAAGAAATTATATATACATATATAAATACTGAATAAATAAAACATCTGTAAAATAACTTCTACATTTGAAGATATAAATCAATACACTGAGATAATGAAAGTTTTCCTTAAGTTGTTCTCATAAGTTTAATAAAAGAACGACAATGTGCTACTTTTCCCCCCTCTACAGTATACTTTATAGTATGGAGTGCCATATCATACCAGTCTTATGAGATAATGTTATTCCATCCAAGGGAAGAAAATGCATACACTATGTAATTTGGATTTCCCATTGGGAATTCCTTTAGAAGGAATGGCACATCTCATCAGAAGTAACCCATTTCAAAAGAAATGATGCAAGCTTAAAAGAGGGTAGGTTTATTTTTAAAATACTGAACCAATAACAATGCTTGACTTTAATCATCACAAATTCCACAGCTTGCATTTTCAGTAGTACAACTTTCAATGCATTTTCTGATGTTTAATCAAATCAATTCAAAACACATTTCATGTTGTATATGTAACTTATGATTAAATACGATAAATATAATGTCATAGAAAAACATGAAAATAGAAATAGAACTGTTTTCACAGGACTTAAGTGATGATGTACATAGACAATGTCATACTGTGAGCATACTTTAATGTTTTGTTGTGTTTTAATGCTATTTTAATACTTGGAAATACTTGGCTTTAAACAGAGTGAACCAAATGTAATAGGCTAATTCTGTTATTGAGATAAAGCAAAAGAAAAATATGCAAGGCACATTTAAATAATCTTTTAGCAGTGTGAGCTGCCAATTCATCTGTGAGTAGTTTCAACACAGATGAAAAGAAATCAAAATACAGGACAGATGTTGAACAAACCACATTTAAGCTTTGTCACAAACTGGCATTTTTCAAATGATTGGCGGCTCATCTGTTAAATAAGGTGCATTTTACTCCATTCAGAATAGGGAAACATCAGGAAATATTTAACAGGCAATTGTTGCAAATTAACTTTGATCAGCACAACTGGTATTTGAATCTTTCAGAGTCATTCTGCTGTCTGAAGTAGCACACTTTTCTTTCATTTTAGAAAGCAGAACATCATTGTGACTAATATGTCTTGGCATGACTATTCACACTTCAGTATCACACAACACACATCTTCTGTTCTGAAGGCAGCAAAACTGGGATGTCAGGTAAAATCGGCTTGGCTGTAATTTTGTATTTTCAGTGAACCCACTGTTTTGCTCTGATACCAGCTATAGCAGGAGAGTGATGGTTGTGTAGAATGTGAGTATGTGGGTAGGTGACCAAAAGGTTTTGAGGCTAAACCTTGCCAGAAATAGGCAGACACTCAAAGATACAAAACCTCTTGTTGCCACTGAACAGATTTTACACCATCTTACGTGAACCACAAGGCCAGGGCATAATTTCATACCGTGACTGAGAAACACTGCCTCTTACGCACAGTGACACCGAGAACGCACAGCATGACACACAGACAGAGAGTGCCAGTGCAGAAACACTAGAACCTGACAAATTGTACCTGCCACTGGGGGAAAGACGCTGGCTCTAGTCACTAAGCTCAGAGACTGACAGCACATGTAAAATTCATGATGTCCCATGGGCTCCAAGGTAATACTTTACCACAGTGGGACGTAACTGAGAAATAGGCACCCTGCTATTAAATGGTTGTTGATGCTGAAGCTAAATATTTAATGGTCTGTTCTTGCTAGTAATGTAATGTATACACTCTATTGTGACTTATCTACATCTCAAGCTGGGTCTTAAATATTATAGCTAAGCAAACATACTGCTAAAGTAATTATGGTACAGGAGAAATTTGTGCATACGGTACAAATAAATTGTATGTTTTATTACTCGCACCTCATAGTGGATCAGATGGCTGTGTAATAAAACAAAGAAAAGGAAACCCAAACAATCCTGCACTGCACATATAAATAAACTAAACAAACAAACACTTACTTCTAAATCATTGAAGAAAAGATGCGTATCTGCCAAGTTGAAGATCATTTCTTCCATCCGAAGTCCTAGTGACACAGAAGTTGGAGGATCCTTAAGTAAAAACAAAGAACATCAGTTAAGGAAATAAAACCCAAAGACACATGAAGAAAAATAAGTGAATCTCAATTTCAATATATATATCCATTTGCTCCTGTGGGAAATTCCATTTTGTTTTTCAGTTAGTAATTTATATTAATAGCCTTTTTGGTGTGCTTTAGAATGTAAACAGTCATTTATAACAAGATCCAAAAGATTAAAATGTCATTCAAGTGGACTCACATTCTTCATAATCTTCTTTAAATGAAGCACATTAAGGAGTTAACGCTCAATTGAGTAGAAAACCTCTGTGTAATTGGTGCATTGTCATACCATAAAATATTGCCCATTAAAATGGCTAACTTAAGTGTATAGTAATGGAGGTTTAAAACAATACCAACATTGAATTGAACCATTTTCAAATTGTTTTAGGGGCAGAAGCTCAAAGTTTTTCTGTAACCTTGTCAGGTATCCTTTTCAAATCAACACAATTCGTCATAGAATATATAATCCTTAATCTTTTATTGGAGAACGAGCTCTGAGCAATACACAGTGGTGGTTTAACTCCTGTTGTTTTCTCCTGGATTCTTCAAATTTACGAACAATAAATGACTTCTATGGAAACAGCGAGTAATTTGACTGCACCAATTTCAACTCATAGACTTAAAACAAAAAAACATAACAAAAGTGGGCAATCTGAAACAACCACTACAATCTCCTTTTTTCTTCAACATTCATATTCTACTGCCTTTCAAGATTTCAAAAATGAAATGCATACAGCTAATTCCATAACATTGCCGTATTCCTACAAAATAATTTAGTTGGACACTCACAGGACTTCGGAATTATTCAAACTCGAGGCATAGAATTTTGCAGTTTACAATTAGATTATGTCATAAAAACAATATGTTAGTTTTTAATACAGAAGAAAATCTAAATGTTACCTGCACAAACAGGTCTCAAATGTTTTTCTACTTTTCACACATTATATACAAGGTCATGCACATCTCTAGAGGACTACATTCCTTTCCATCCACGTTATTTCCTTCTGACTTTGTTATAGGGGATGAAAGTTCAATGAAACAATTATATCAATGTTTTAATTAAATATCAAGTAAAATAATGATTCTCAACCATGCTGATTTATTACAGTTGCTCAAACCCTACTTTTGCTTCTGAATATAACGTGTATCAATTTACTTTTTGTACTCAAATCTACTGCATTTAAAAATTATTATTACATTTTTGCTACAGGGTCGAATGTGTCATTTGTGTTCTGGGGGACCATAACAAAATGCATGAGCACAAAATCCAATAAAACAAGTTAGCAATTCAGTGATTATAAAGTACACAGATTGAAATTGTACTGCTTTTAATATTGTCATCATATATTTCCCCATTAAAAGCTTATTAGAAAAACAAAATACATTGGCTGTAAGTATGAAATGTATTGCTTGACTGAAATCTAATACCAGGAGCACTGTGCACCACTGTTTTAAATAGTTAATGAACCACTGCCAATTATTTTTTTCAATCTAAGTCTGCTTTGGGAAGGCACTGAACTCAAAGGCACTGAATTGCAATATGTGTAACATGTCTATATATGTCTATGTGTGTGTGTGTGTGTGTGACTGTGTGTGTGCGCTTTTGATTCTACCTTTACCTTCTTCCTTTTGAACTCAGTTACGCTTTGTGAAGCATAGCTGGTGAGTTAGCTGAACACAATTGTCTTATCTTTTAAGCTGAGCAGAACTGCAGTCAATGTCAACTCTCATATTATAAATGCTGCGAATGAATTATGCAAAACAAAGAGAATAGTTTCTGAGAGAGAAAATAACTCAGGCACGCCAAAAAAGTTGAGAATAATATATAAAAATGTATTATAGTATACACCAATGGTCTTTTTTTATGTGGTTAAAATTAAATAGATGAATACTAAATAGTCTCAGATTAATATCAAGTACTTCAGAATAGACATGGCCAAACATATATTTGGATATCATAACAAATGCTCTTCACAGTTCAATAAAAATGAATGTAAAAAATTATGTATATGTGCATTCATGGGATGAGATTTACTTTATTATATGTTTATATTTTTAAGACACCCATGTTTTAGTTTTATGCATTTATATTCTTCAGTTTTCAGAAATGTAAGAATATTTTCCAATAATAATGACCTGAAAACCGGCATTGCACATTCAGACATTACAATTATATATATTATTTATTTATTTATTTTTCTTTAATTCACACTCTGCAATTTGCTTGTGTGTTGAATTTCCCCCAAAACTAATCAGTCTGAACTGTAACAGCACACCGAGGAGAAAGCCCTAACAATGCAGGGATATCTGAAAGGATTTGTGGCTTCTTCAATCTGACTGGTAAGAAGCTTTGAGGGAGGTAAGGCTTTTGAAGACAACGATGAAATTTCCCACCTTTTCACTGATTGCTAATCGTGCAGGACAATGGAGTCTGTTGTAATTAACCCAAGGAACAATTACACATGCAAAATTGAACCAAAGGAGGAAAAAACACCTGCAAGCTCCAAGAGAAACAGAGATAATTGCTGTCTTCCCAGTATCAAGTCAAAAGACTGACTACATTCAATTCTATATGTTAACATTTCCCATATGCTAGATTTAAGCTAATAAAACATTAACATTTTGCACGACACAAAGGATATAAAGACAAACAGCTTCCTTTTCTTTGGCTTTTAGCTCTGTAGCTCAGGGTCTTTCTATTTATTTTCAATATATGATATAACTCAGAGCTTTACATCAAAATCTAAAACAAAGCAAACAAGATTGCTTGCATTAATGTGGATTGTGTGAATCTGGAGCTAAACCCCAATCAAATATAAACAACAATTCAGCCAGTAAGCTGAAATTACAAACAGGCCAGAAGGCCAGAGACTGCCGCTGTCATATTTGCGTCTGCACCTGCCTCCAGCCATCAGTGCCATCTATGGGACGCCAACTTTTTCCCCATCTTCTCCAGCCCAATCGCCACACAGCTGGCCTCAACCATCAGCTTTATGGGACCAAGCTGCCCTGATGCCAGTTAAGATAACTGATAACCACAGCAGTGCTCTCAAATGGAGCTCTATTTATAGTTCATGCTCACAGCTAACAAATATAGTCGTTTGCAACTTTTTGTCTTTGAAATAATGTTATTAGACACATGTGTGAATGTTTGTATCAATTTACATGGACTGATACACATATTTAGACACAGTAGCTTCCATATTTATTCAGACCGTTGATGAAGTGTATATTAAAATCACAATTTTAGCAGGTTTACACTGTATTTTTCAATACATATATATCAGAAATTAAAAATTGTATAAGAATCAATAGCATACTGTCAATAATATATTCATTATAATTAGTTACACACATTTATATATATTCAGTTCATATCACAATGTTTCTATTAGATTTTTATATATATATATATATATATATATATATATATATATATATATATACACACATATACACACACACACACACACACATCCATCCTGCATTTTATAATGTATTAACAGGATAGCTGTAGAGGCCAGTGATTGACAGAAACTTCCCAATCTGTTTTGGTTGAGTGAAAAACTTGGAAAGATGAAGCGTCTGCACTGCAACTCTCTGCACCTTTATTTATTCAGCAAGCATGGCTAAGACAGAGTAAATAAACACCAGAGGGCCAAAGGAGCACACCACTTTTCTCCCCTAAAACAAAACAAAGTCGATGAATGACTTCGCTCCCATCACACATTTTTCATTAAAGAACAAAGAGAAACCTTAAGGCCATACTGAAAACCCATTAGAGGCTAAGAATCGAAATGGCAACAGAATAATCAGCAAAAAGACGAAAACCAACCCCCTCCTTCTCTGCTGTTAAATACTCACATAATGTTAAATACATATAAGCAAAACTCAAATATAAACATCTCTCTCTCTTTCTCTCTCATATATTTATATAAATATAAACAATCAGAATTATTATATTATTCTTAATTACTTATTAGCAGATGTCCTTATCCCTCACAACCCTTATGCTGTAGACATAATTCACTCACACATAATTCAAATATGTGTAGAATCGATCCTAACAGTGATCCAAGTGATTGGAGTATAACTATCTGTGTGTGTCCATTCCATCATATCTATCTTTTATAGATATAGTCTTTCCAAAGATTTTACTAAGTGCTCTGGCATAATTTTCTCAGTCAAATATGAATTTTCTAACATGGCTTGATTTAAGAAAAGCTGTAAAGTTACTGCAGGATAGGAATATAGTCCCATACTACAGAATGTTTTATATTTTGTCAGAACAGCCCACTTCAAATTTGTCATGAGATATTCCTATACAATTCACAGGCAACTGTTTGTACCCCCTGCCACAACTATCCACATATTTCAAACAGCTGCAATTGAATTCAAATACTTGAGAAGCCTCATTGGACACATTAAAAAAAAAAGATAATTATCTGTGTTCTGTTTAGCTGACACTTACTTATACTTAAATACTATCCAGGGTTTCTACACTTCACATTTGTCTTATAAAATCATGAGTCCCGTATTAATATTCTTGTTTACTCATACATTTTGCTCCTATGGTCTGATATCACTTACCCTGCCATATCTGTTAGCATAAGACCCAGTAAGCAAGGAATGGAAAACGATGATTGTTTCATCCAAATCCCATATGAAAACGCGCTGTGAAAGAAAGAAGAAAATCAATAATGCACTCTGTACCCTGGAACGCGATACCCTCGTCAATAAACCAGGAGAGGTTGTATTTAAGTGGCATGGGCTGCAGCTCCATTTGCTTTCGTTACCCACCAGAGGACTTTCAGTCAAAGCCATAGCTCCGCACAATCCATTTCTGTCCTCTGCATTAAATAATCAATAGAAACTGACCAATTAACTAGATATATTAACTAGACTGCACTGTGGGTTACAGTAGAATTACGAGTCACAGCAACTTATTAACTCAACAGGAAGCTACATCAAGAACGTTCTTTTGAATAAATTAAATATTTGAAATGTTCACAATTTTACTGTTTTACACAACTTGTTTTTCTGACATACATGCATTTTGTATACATAGAGGACATCATAGCTATGCTAGCAAAATACCTGACTGCTCATAACTGTTATTTTTTCTAGTACCAGTAATATTGTTTCACAAAATAATTGAGTGAAAGTTATTTCTATTTACACAAGGCTCCCAAATTACCCCACATAAATAAATATATTCTGTACATGTAGCGTGTGTGGCCAGAGCCCTTGCTTGGATTCGAACTGTTATCTCTCAGGCACACCTGCTAGCATCCCGCTCTGCATAGTCTCACAAGCAGAGTGACAAACCAGCTACGCCAAGAGGCCGGTCCCCTGACATGGGGGATTTTTACACTGTTCTATGTTCATAGTGGGATTACGTCACCATAACGAGCTCATACACTGTATTTAAAATACAAATATCTATCTATATATCTATGTACATACACATACAGATGTATGCATAACTAATCATGTGTGTGGGTGAGCATGCCCATGTATATGTGTGTCATTCTTAAGTCAAGCATTTACAAAGTGTCGCTCCAATGTGGAGTATGACAAAAGTTTGACTTCACACCCAAGTGCAGCAAATTCTGAAAGTGCCACAGCAAGTGACAGAAAGGCCTGAGCCATCAATCCTACCTCAAGGTCAGAGTCTGGAGGCGGTGATGGGTTATTGTTCCTTCTGCCCCGGCCACGTGATTTTCCATCTGAAGCTCGGCGCAATCGATCCGAATCTGAATCTTTAATGGGAGTTGATGGACTGTGGATTGTACTGTAGTCCCCTGAAAAACAGAACAGCAAAAACAAAAAATACTTTCACCTTCCCCTCTGAATATTGTGGCAGGATCTCTTTCCTTTTTGGCCAGCTCTGTGCCCTCGCTTCTACAAACACTTCTGTATTTGATACTCCTCTAACATATTATTTGCATTCACAGACCTCCATGACAGTGATCCACAGACTGTAGTTTATGGATATTGTTTGTACAACACATTTAGTTTGCCTTATCTTTATTACCAATCTTTATTACTAATCCATTTAACGAGCTTTGCAAATCATATTGGACACCATGAAAAAGTATATCATGTTTTGTGTTATAAGACAATTATGACATTGCTATTATCATACACATATTATTAATAAATAACAGCAAAATTGAATATGTATTTAGTGCTGTATTTTAAATCTGGTCCCTGGTAATGATAAGGGTTTTTATTCAAGAGGGGAAAAAATGAATTGAATAGGAATAAAATGAAAATAAAATAAAATAAAATAAAAAGTCTATCCCTAATGCTGCTTAAGTGCTTTTAAGGTTAGTTCTAATTTTCCCATGTGGACCTATTGCTAAATCACTTCCAAAAGTACTAAACTGTAATTCTGATTTGTTCTGTATATGAAATTAACCAATTGGAATTAAATGTTGGAAAAATGTCAGAACTAATTATTGGTTATTAATGGTCCTATTTTAGAAATGCCTTTAACATCACCTTCACAAAATAAAACTGAATTATGGCTCAGCATAATTACAACAGTGTCTTAGTACATCACGCTATTTTACCTGGAAAAAACACAATCTGGGAATTTTCGAAGAAGAAACTAATCCACTTTAAAAATGTTAAACTGTATTTTTCATTTTAAATTCATTTTATGAGGGATGTCTGATTTCTGAATAAATTAAAACTATATTAAAAACTGAAATGTTGTTGCTATAAGTGTACACATCTCTCTCTCTCTCTCTCTCTCTCTCTCTCTCTCTCTCTCTCTCTCTCTCTCTCTCTCTCTCTCTCTTTCTATATATATTATATATATCATTCTAAACATTGAAGAGAGCTTCAACAACACTTCAGTTGCCAAAAACTGACTGTAATTACAGAGAAAAATAAATAATGACTTTCAGGTCCTGTGATCAAATAATAATATATTACCCTTGACATTAAATTCTGTCTGTGCTTTTGCCAATTATACTGCTCAATGTTGAAAGCTACCCCCCTTGATAAGATCTAACCTAGTGACTAAGTGGGATAGGCTAAAAATGATGTCATGGTTTTGCAAATATTTTGCCAAAACTGTCTGGTGTGAAGTGGTTTTCACATTACATATGTTGTTTTCAGTAAGATATGTTAAAGAAACATCTTCAAGTTTTACAAGAAGTACAGGTAGTCACAAAAATTGCTTGCATTTCTCAAAATAAGAGAAAAAGCATTTTAAAATGATTGGAAAAAAGACCATGTGTACAAGACCAAGTATAGAGAAAATACACTTACATACATAAAACAAAATAGTTATACTGAAGAAACATGTAAATAATGGTTACTTACTTAATATATTAAGCAGTTAAGTAACCATATTTACATGTTTATATAAGTATGTCTGGCATATATATATATATATATATATATATATATATATATGGAATTAGCCATTATTATTATTATTATATTACTATATTACTAATACTAATATTATTAGTATAATAAGGTTACTGCACTATATATAATAATTGTACTATAATAAAGCATAACATGTATTTTAATATAATATATCACTATGGTACACAGAAACCCTCACAGAAACCCCCCCAAAACATTACATGTTCACTCATTAAGGATTTGCAATAATACATTTTATTACATTTAAATTAGTAATGCAATCCCGGAAGCATTATTTGATAAAGTGAACAAGTTGACATGCAAAAGACTTATTCAAGCTCATCCTTCAAAGGAAATAAGCAGCAGTTAATGCTTGCCTCCCAGCATAAAATATTGCGCTTGTCAGAATATAATATATAGCAATGAGTAGCATAATATCAGTGACACTAAGATGTACATCATAAACCATTCAACACATTTTCAACAGTCATTATGAGAATAACTAATAATGTGTCTTCAAATGTATGTAAAATAATGCAGCTCAGAGAAGGATAATATTATTAAAAAATGAAACTATTTTATGGCTTTTTCAGACATTAGATATAGTTGGAATACAAGGGAATACTTTAGTAAATATATAGGCCCAAGTGTTTGCCATTGAAGATAAAATATAAAGACAAGAAATGTTTTAGAAAATAAACTTAATGAATCAGGCTTTTGTCTTCTGTCTGGACTCTGGAGTGACACACAAAAAAAAGAAGTTGCAAAAAGCTGAGTATTGAAAGACATTATCCTTTGACACCTAATGAAACTGCTCAATTTCAATGGGCTTGTAATATCAGAACAACTTTGATGAAAAGGTAAAGTAATGCATGCTGCAGGTTTACGGGTGTTTTATGTGGTATATTGGAATGCTTTTATGAAAACACCTGAGGTTTTTTGGCACATATAAGTATGGTAGGCATAGGAAGTGTCCAATTCAGTGCGTGAAAGATCCTCTCTTCTGTGTCTTTACAATCATTGTTACAAGAAAACTTTGACACCTTTTATATGGAGTTTTTTATTTAAGTTAGCATTGAGAAGTGCATATCAGTCTATCAGTCTATCTATCCAAGTTTCTGTTTCCTAGGGATCAACATGCTTGACAAAGTGATTCTCATAGTGTGGCATTTATTGTTTTTTTGGTGTAGTGGTACAAGTAGCATGTGTGCTAAAGACCAAATAACCCAGGTTCAGATCCTAGGATCCCAGAATTAGGATTTAGATCAAAGTGCAGGTGTCACCCAAACAAACTCAACCACCCTGATTTTGATTCAGTGACTGTGCTGTGTTTACCAAGTGCTCAATGCCATATGTCTTCTTGCTAACCAAGACAGTAGGGAATTCAGATAGGGTAAATTGTCACCTTGTGGATTAATTTAGTCAGACCAACGGAAGATGGTCATGAATGCAATTTAAAGCACTTATTTGCTGTGAGCGCTGATGGTATGTGCGTACTGGATTCCAGTGGTTGCACCAGGATAACAGATGGATAGCAATGAAGGTATTATAATGGATATCACTGAAGCTGGCATTTCCTTGTATGTGAATTCCAGGACACAGATTGCTGTTTTCTGTTGCTGTTTTCATTAGCATGTTGCCAGCCCCTGCCAAGCCTGTTCGAGTAATCTAGCTCAAAATCTGGATGCATTATTGAAGAAAACTGGCATCCCATCGTTGAGGTTTAACCTAAAATGATCCTGAGCTCATCTAAAATGTTCTTGAATGTGTTCTTAGATATATACGGCTTTCTAAATAAATCACCAAATAGTCACACTGCAAAATCAACCTGCAGGACTTCATTTTAATATGACATTGGTCATGATGAGTTCTGACTCATTGAAGCTCTCAGCATGGTGAAATCTACACATGATCAAAGCTGCAACCCCCTGCATCAGTAGCTCCAGTCTACCCTGATTCAATACTGGTTCTACCTTGCACAACAATGTGTATGTTGTGTAATGTGTCATTGTTTCTCGTCACAGTCATATAATGATGATGTGATACCAGACAGGCCTTGTTTGTTTGTTTGTTCTGCATTTGGCTATGAACTTTGTTTTGACCAGGATGTATAACATGTGGTTCTTAGTTTTGATTTTGCCATGATAAAGCATAATCACTATTCCTTAATAGAATTAATAGCAAGCTGAGGCGAAACCCAGTACATTCCTGATGCCATCTTAAGTAAAACAAAATGTAAGGCTTACTGTATGATTGGGACATACTGTAACAAACACTCCCCTTTACTATAGCTCTGATTGATGTTGAATAAATTAACTAGCATAATGCCTTTTGTTCATGTCAAATCCTCTGCAAAATGGAAATATCTATATCACAAAACGCAACGTTCTCAACTTAGATATCCACAAAAATTGCATGTAACATTAAAAGGTGGGTAGGTACTATCGTTATTGTTGCTTTGATTCCGATCATTATGACACAGATTCTAAAAATAAAAAACAAAAAGACAATGATACAAAATATGCAATAATTTAACTTTCCTATGCTAAGGAGTGTATAACTGTCTCTTGCAAAATTACGCTTTTAATATGAAAACGAAATCATCACAACCTGAAACTAACACCTAAGCTATGTATTATGTTAGGTGGGATCATTGTCAAAGCCACATACTGAAAGGAAATACACAGTCAAGCCTACTGGGTTTACTCTCTACAATCACACCAAGTTGTTGGAACTGAGTCTTACTCTTCAATTTATTTAATAAAAATGTGTATATTATTATACATCATCCACACTTTAATAAGTTCTGTTGTGTATATTGCCATTATATATTATTATATATTAGTTCCATTATATTCTAATGTGCTTGTTTGTTGGTTGTAAAGCAGTGTTAAGTTGACTCCAACATTATTGCTCCCATCATATGACATGCCTTGTACAAGGTGCGTATCGTTTTTTCTAATGCTTGCTACTAGTGCTGCCACCTACAGCACTTCTAGGAACGGTTGTATGAGTTGTTCTTTTCCGTGTTTCTTACGGTTGTCTGGTTTCCAGTCGGTTACGTGAAATCACGAAAAAAATGGATGACATCATGAAAGATTTTATTGTCTATTATCAACAGATTGGTGGGTTTGTTTAGTTTATCAACGAGAACAATGCAACTATAATCTGAATATGTACCAGTTCATATGCTTTTATTGAATTTGAAATTCTTATAGTATTTGATCTTTAACTTCGCTTTGACTGAAAGAAATGTGATAATGTGAATAAAGTGAACATTTCCAGTATACTGGATAGTAGATTATCTAAAGTACAAAGTGAATGGTTTTCTGACCCTTGCAGTCTATACTAAGGTGATGAAAAGCTAAATATAAAATCATTAAAAAATGGTAGCTGTTGAAACTACGTTTGGAGCAGTGGTTTTAAATCCCTGCTAGCAGCATGTTAAAATGTGCTTGTTTTAAGAGGCTCCTGAATGTCTCTTTCAGTCTCAGTGTGCTGGATGAGTGTTACAGTCTAGACGAGGGTGCTGATCTGAATCCAAGACTATTCCCTGCAACTCGTGGGATGGAGTTGGCTGGGGCATCCCCGGCCTGTTGAGCACCAGTGACCTCTGTTGCGGGCTTGGCATCTGCAGGACCTGTGACTTTATCAGTAGCAGCTGTGCCCATCCTGTTGTTGGCACTTGAGCTCTGTTATTTATTCCTAGATCCCAATACGAGTAAATGGCTTGCCGATGCCGATGTCTCTGAGGACATGTCTGTGTTGTCGGGTTGTATTAAGTTCCACAGAGATTTATCAAAACTTTGTCTATATTAATAGTTACATTTATACATATTTATATTTTGCAGCAAATTGCAGTGTGGAATTATTGCTTTATTTGTCCCATACTTATAAAAGAAAGTACAAGTTAAGTACTCCTTGCAACGCAGTTGTTTGTTTGCTGTTGTTGTTTATATAATTCATGATCATGAATTTACATAATAATGGCTACAGAAATAAAAGTATTAGACAAGGAGAGTATTTTTTAATAAGCATTATAACTCTGCATTGTACATAAGGCCAAGTTTCCGGAGAACTGCGCCATCTTGCCCTTGGTGTTTTATTTATTTTGCATTATCTTTATATCAAAGCTGTTCATTTTGATATTTCAAGATTCTGTTGAGTGGTTAAAATGATATTAAGAAAACAATCATAATACTAGTGAAAAATAATTGAACCTACTGAAAGAAGAGACAACAAACAAACAAACACACAAACAATAGCTATATAAAGTTATTCTTACAATTTAGCACACAAATCCACCCTATATCAAATAATAATATAAAATAATCACAGATTGCTTTGCATGTTACATCAGTCCCAAATATGTCTTAAATCCATCATAAATCTCTCACCACCACTGACTTCACTGCACTTAGATACCTCAGCTTAGCTTGACTGACCTGCACTGTCATAAGATTAACTACTTTTAAAAGCAATTAAAACACAAAATCAAATAACCTTAACTAAACAGCATAAGACACGGAAGAAAATAACAATTTTCCTGTCTTGACATCCACAAATTGTAATAAACTAAATTGTGCAATATGACATTATTGTTACAATGTTAGCAAACTATTCAAAATTACATGGGGGTAGCCATAAGATCTTTATGGATAAACAGCTCCAGAAATATGTCTCTGAAGAGTCAAATATAGCAATTCACCAGACCCACTGCTGAAATCCACAAACCAAACTTTCCTGTGCCCACAGCACACAGCACAAAACTTCTCGGAAGACCAATATTAACATAATGTTACAATGTTCTTAAAATATTTTTATGCACACACTGAGTTTCACAATCCAGAGAAAGTCAAAGTTAAAGAGCTCAAACCCTTACCTGTAGTGGGGTCTGTAACTGCTTGGCTTGTAATGAGAGACGGGGGCTCCTGCAGCTGGTATGTTGCCGTGGTAGATGGGGTCGTAGGGCTGGTGTTATTACTTGTCATATATGGGGAAGTGTACGGTGGGGTGTTGTAATACTGTGTATATTGACCTTGGCCGAAAGCTGGGTAAGAAGGATAGTCCTACAACATATGAGAAAAGTAACATGAGATTACCCTGTTAAAATGTTGCTACTTTACAGTACGGATTCCAAAACATAAATGCAAACATATGTCTGTTACATTTTGCATCTGGACTCTGTCTTTTCCTTTTTTTTGGATGCACGGAGGCAGATGTCCGACACGATTTAGATAATGCATGTTGACATTTTTTTAAACAGTTTTTGAAAATGATTACATATCCAGTTGTAATACAAAATGTATCCATCAATTTTAAGAATACTTACAAAATTATGAAATTACAAAAATATATATTAAAAAACAATGATTTCATTAAAATGTTGTTTATGAAGTCATGCCTGGATTGAAATAAAGAAATACGTAAAGGAGACACAAAGGTACCTGTTGTGAGCTATTAAATCCAGTCGAATTTGTGAGAGAACTGCTTCCTGCATACAGTCCTGACGTTGTTGTAAAACTGCCTCCTGTTTGGGCAGAAATTATATACATTGTGTGAATATAATACACAACAGACAACTTCCACAACACTAAGAAAAACAGACATCACAGAAATAAAGTTTTGTATACCAAAAACATGCATCAGTAGCAATATACTGTTATTGCTTTTTATTTTCTGTTTGTAACAATTCTTCTGACTGCTATACTTCGCTATATTTTCAAATGAAACTTTAAATCTTTCTCAAATGAAAATAAACATACAGACAAAAATAAACAAATAAATACATAAATACTCTCACATGGATATTAGCACATGCAAAATGAAAGTCCACAATTGTCAAGATTAAATTAAATTACATTTATGATTAGAAACATTGCTATTACAATGGTTTCTTGGCTCTGATTAAAACAACAATTGCCTTTATACTGCAACTTGGCGAAAAGGAAAGAAACTGACACACAGCTCTTATCTTTTCTTTCCTTCCTGAACCTTAGATCTTTCCTATCAATGATCTGATCGTGGCTTTCATAGCCCAGTTCTTCTCAATGGAGGGAGGTGGGTGAGGGGCCGGCCCCGAGCTCTGAGGCAAAGGACAATGTGAGGAACAGTACAGCTGTTGTATGCAGGGCACAGGGGAACACGAGGGAAGACTCTCCCCCTAACATACTGCCCGATGCATGTCTGTCTACCCTTCACTGAACTGGTCGGCTTGAAGAAGCACCTTCAGGTAATTAAATCAATCAAACCCGAGATACCATCTAATGACTTAATAATATACATGACATGAATTATAATGTCTACGAGGGAAGTGCCTTGAGGGTAGTAAAGTCCCTGTGAGTTTAAATTACTTCTGCCTTTTTAATAAATCCTTAAAATCCACCTGTATACTGACATTAATTAACATCTGAGAAGCTATATGTTAAAACTTGGCAAAAGCTTTCTGACAGGCTTTAGTCAACCACCACTAAAAAGCTTTTTAAATGTTTTTATCGGTTTCTCTTGAAAGACGTCTAAAAGCCATTTGATTCTTTTCCATATTTGTTTTCTGACGAATAATACACATTGAAAGTGTTTTACATCCATGTCAACTGTTCAAGTATTTTAGTTGCAGGATTGCCAGCAGCTGGAGATCTCTATCACAATACACACATTTGCAAATCAACCTGAGGAAATCATCAATTCAAAAATGACCCAAAGTTGCTTAATAAAAAAATGTAATATCCCTTATTCTGCATGTTATGAAGATCACATGAACAAAGTTTCAATTTCCCATGGACAGGAACACTTTAAAACTCATACTTTACTTTTACACAACAATGATTTATACTTTTCTAAACCCCATAAATCGCTCTACCCTACTCCTACTGCATGTATAGCTTTTGCATGGCTGCCAAAAACAACTGCTCAAGAGAAATGTAACCTGCTTGATAATTTGAAAGTCCTTCTTCAGTTATCACTGCCTTTTGTGAAAATACACAGGAGATTAATTTACCGTGCTTAAAGGAAAGCGTAATTACAGCTTTGTTCAGGGAAGCAAAAAGAGCAAAGGCCTTTCATCCTTTGGTCATCACTTCCACCAGGGGAGGTCTTCCAGACCGTAACAAACGTGAAACAGGTTTATTATGAGCTGCTGTGTGGGCTTGCCAGGGGATGGTGGCTCTAGCTAAGCCGTTTGATTAAACGAGATGCCAAGAGATTAAAGTGGTTTCTTATTTATTAAAATTATTCTCTTTTATTCAGCAGTTACCGATGGAGGAAACGTGCCTGTCTTTGTAAGGGTCTAGTTCCAAAGTGGTGAATCTTTACTCCAGAGCATTAAAGCTGCAGCATGCCAAGTACAAGTATAAACCCTCTTTGTACAACAAATTAGCCTAATATGCAGTTCAAAAAGTGATAAAAGCTATAACTTGCAGGGCAAAGGTCCACTCAGCAGTGAACAAGGACCCATATAAAATAAAAAAAAACAACCTCTGCCAGCATTTGGAGAATGAACCCCCACTGTGAAGAGTTTGCAGTTCCCAGGGGCAGATTCTTTCTTTTTTTTCCAGGTTGTACACTCAAAGCAAGACACTAGCCTGCCTTATGGCTTTCCAATTGGGAGTCCATTTGCTTTGCTTGATCAGTCTCCTTGCCATGGGCTATGTCTATCATCAGTGCACAATATTTGTGACAGAAGTTAGCAAAACTCACTAGGGAATACCCTATGAAGTCCAGATGGGCTTTTTAAAAGTCGGATTTGGGATTCTGTCAGTGCAAAGCTTGGGCAAACCCAATTATTTTCTTTGGGTGAACTAAACTATATTTGTATTGCTCTATAATTAAATTATTTAGTCCGCCCCCACTAAAAGAAAGAAACAAAAACAAAAAAACTAAAAATACATTATAAAAAAGTGAAATTCCTGGTTTGTATTTGAATTATTTTATAACCAAAACCAAAATTCTAACATACAAGCAATTATATAAAATTCCTCTTGGAAGGTGTATAATGAAATACACCTTTAATAGATTATATTTGGATTGTGTTAATGAGTTTTGTTTTTTGACTAACATTTTTGATTGAAAGTAGTAAACTAAAAACATTCAGTAACTGATTTTGTTGGGTTTATCTATTTGAAATCCCCCAATATATGGAGATCAGATTGTTGTATGAAGAACTTGATAGGTTAAAAATTATGTTTTTTATATCATTGTTAAAAATAAAATGCCATTCTATTTGACAAAGACAGTAGAAAAATATTAGGAACAATATTCCAGTTAGACCAGAAAATCGGTCACGTTTTCTATAAATTCCTAACACTTGGATACGTGAAGTTCCATTTATACAGAAAAACATATTCTGCTGGGAAAAAAGTAAAGAAAGCTACTTTTACAGAAACAGCTTTGTCTGGCTCTTAAGTACATTTCTATATCATTAGTTTAGTCCCCCACCAGAGCCCCGTATCATCACACATGTAAGTAAAGTGTAAAAACATTAATCTAATTGTATTTCATTTTGGCAGCTGGGAACAGATTGGCAATAATTGCTCTGCTTCAAACTGGAAACAGTATCAGATGGTGTGAGGCCTGCTGTGCCCCTGCACCTCAGCCTTGTGCCATGTCTCTTTGGCGCTCTTAAGAAGACCAAATCAATACACTGTAAAAGCTACATAATGGGCACATTATCTGGTCTGGTTAATTCACTGATGGTCATCTGGTTTTAAGCTGATTTTAATGTGTTAATTGTGATGTGAGGAATTCAAACAACAGTATTAGAAGTGGCAACTGTCTCCAAGGATAATGATACCAAAAAACCCACACACTGGAGACGAATGCACACATATTACTGTCACCATTACTTAAACCACCATAGCCTGGGGATTCCTCACTTTCACATTAGTATCACACTGGGGGAAACTAAAATATATTGTAGAAGCTAGCATAAAGTAAGGCACAGGGGCAATGAAGTTCAATGCAAATATTCTTCATCACACATTAATTAGCTAATTAGCTCTTAACATTTTCAGCAGTATCTTTTTGTTTTGGTGGTCACCCATTTGTAGCCAAAACAGTACAGACACAAAAACACAAACTACAGCTTCCGAAGAAAAAACACAACCACATATCACATATACTGAACACTGTATCTGAACTGCTCCACAAAAAACAAACAAACATATATACAATTAATTATAATTAAGACATTTTAGATAAGATGGGAAATAGGATACGGATATAGAACCTTATACAGAAATTCTCAATGATTATCCTCGATAGAAAGCTAAATCAACTTTGGTCTGCTTTCTTTTATTAATTATTTCTTTAATAACTGCTGGTCACTGTCAACATCTGGTTGACGATTTCGCAGAGTGGGTTTGCGCAGGCATTAATTGTATTTCTATGAACAATTTTCTGTTTCACCACTTGCAACAGAGAGAAGTGATACTGACCTTGCATCTGGTAGCTGTAGGGAGCTTGTCCTGTTTGGGGTGTCGTGAAGCTGGATCCATAGCTTAGAAATCCTGTCTGTCCAGGAGACTGTGTTTGGGTCAGTCCACCTTCTGTCTTGATGCCTGCCCATAATGTACCTAAATCAGTTAGTGATACCAGATCTGTATGATGTTTACAGTCTTTTCCTTTCCAGAAAAACAAAATGTCAGATTTATTTTTCATGTTATATGTTAATAAGGCAGGTAATTATAGTACAATGTGTGGCTATTCTGAAAACCCCAAAGGCTCA
Organism: Amia ocellicauda; assembly: GCF_036373705.1. Classification (NCBI taxonomy): domain Eukaryota; kingdom Metazoa; phylum Chordata; class Actinopteri; order Amiiformes; family Amiidae; genus Amia; species Amia ocellicauda. The sequence goes on from NC_089851.1 coordinate 21,103,189, forward strand.
GCTGTGAAGAAGTGCTGAAACAAATAAAGACAGTTTACTATTCACTGGGGCTATTTGTTTTCCTGATTTTTAGGAACAATATAATTCCTCAGAGATGTCGGGTTATGAAATAGAAGATGCAGGCCTTCTTCCCTGAGCCACTCTTAGTGGTTAAAAAGAGGAGCACAGAATATAATCAATCAATGCATCAGTGCTGGTGTGAAACAAAAATAATGGCAGATATTCTACAGTTATTCAGGTATTGAATCAATTCTACTAATCTGCATCTTTTGTGTTATACTCCAAAAAAAAAACATTTGCACAAAGTATTTCAAAATATACGTCACTGTGATATACACATGATTGGCAATGAGTAATTTACACAATTACACTGTTAAGTTATGTTTACTTATGTCCAACCATGAAGAATGTCAAAAAGGAAAGTCAAGTATTAACATTGTGACTATGCAATAAGATCAGTGTGTTCGGGTTTTGGGCATATACTAAGATTTTTTGGTGCATATTTAAGCAGGCTGTAAGTTTTTCCATACACATTTTTTTTGCAGACCAAGTTCAAATATAAATGATAACAAATTATAAACCCCCAAAACAAATAATTCACATTGTACATGTAGTTTCATATTCATATTGTATATGGCATGGCTAATACTTTTCTAAGATCGTCACTACTATTATTGCTACTGCTGCTACCAGTCTGTTTTTCTAAAGCATTGCTGTTAGTGGTAAAGGAAAACTCCTAACACATTTCAATGTTTGAAGCACATGTTTTACCTAAGCTAATATTCAAATATAGCTCTATATATCAAATAATGAAGTATCTTCCTGATACTGGACATACATTACTTTACAGAGCTGTACAGGAATTTGCACCTGTCTGTCCTAAAAGGCTGTAAAGGTGATATCAGTAGGACCTGTCAGTTCTCTAAGTACTTTATCTAATAGTTCTAAATTGTTTCACTATCAGAGCTATGCATTTAACCCAGTGCCACACACACACACACACACACACACACACACACATATTTATATATATAAATAAATGGTACATGTATATGATTATATTCCTTCTTTTATAATTACCATAAGCTGGAATTCCATAGGGTTGCCCTGGCTGAGGATAGGTAGCATAAGCTGCGGCTTGTTGCATTCCTGTGGTGTATTGCGTCTGCCCATATGCAGCCATAGTTTGTGATGAAGGGGTAGGAAGAATATGTGGATATGGTCTGCTATTTGTCAAAAAGAGAGAGGAAAATAAATACCATCTATTAGATCAAAACTATGTAACTCAGTTTGCTAACTGACAAATATATTGTAATACTGCTACTTGATTATAAACACAGAGCTGAATTAAAAAAAAAAAGCAATCAAAGATCTAATATACACTGCAAAAGAATAATAAATCACAAAGGAAATTTTTGCAAGATAATAATTACAACAGATTTCGGAATAGGCAAGTCTCAGACATCCATACAAACAAAGCCAGTTGAAAATCCAGATATAACAGAAGGATCTAATTAGAGCTCTAAATTAAGTTGGATGATGCTTATTTTTTCAAAGAAAAATAAAAGAAGCCTTACTTGGAAGGATAAATCTGTGGAGAGAACTGGTGAGTTTGTCTTGGGCTGAAGCCACTGGTTCCAATAGCTGAAGAGAGTTAAAAAGAAAAAAAAGCAAGCACATATTTAAACATTAAAAAATAAGGTAAATATTATTTTTTGCCAACAGAACTTCTGGATTCCAAGGAAACAGTAATTATGTTGCATTTCTCTATTTATTTCTGTAACCTTACTTTAGGTTAAAAAATGAAGAGTAATAATGAAGTAAAATAATCAGGTAATACTTTCATTTTTCTGCTGACTTTGTAACTATCAAACATACCATTCTGTAATTTTTAAAACTGCCATGGAAACCCTTCATAAAAGCAAACATACTATGAAAATACAGCAAAAATGATTAAATTTAATCTGCTTCAGATATTACAGATAAACAAAAGAAAGTGACAACAGTAATTAAAGGTATCAGCTTCAGATAATTATTTATATAACATAAAACACAAAATATAATTTCTGTGATTCCTATCAGTAATAACACACTGGAAATCCACTCTAATTTGAAACTCACACAGACAGGGATCCGGCTACAAACTGCTTAGAACTAAGTAGACAGGTTAGCTTAAGTTTACATAGATTTATAGATTTTAGGAATCTGAAGTTAAATTAAATTAAATACACTTATAAGTCTGGTCTTCTGCAATATTTTATGTGTCTTTTTCTATTACTGTGGCTAACAAAATGCTGGAATTGTTTGATCATTTTTAACATCAGTGTGAAACTTTTGGTTTCTTAGATAGCTTGGCCTGGAAAATAAAACTATTGTGAAGAGCCTGTTTTCACTCAAGAGTCTTATGAACTGAGTTGAGCTGGTGTGGTTTTAGTCTTCCAAACATAACGTATAAACTACAGTAAGAGACTTAGAAAATTACTGTTACTGGCCAACAAACAAACCACTCAATCTCATCTCTATGCCATAAACACAGTTCTTCTTAATGAGATATCACTACTATAACTGCTTAGTTGCAAACGATTATTGCGATTAATCTGCTGTAAAGCCAACCATTTCATGCGAGAGCCTAAACAGAAAACATAATCTGATTAGCGGTGATTGCACAACTTAAACTGAATCTATTTTATTACATGTTAGTAAGAAATATGGTTATTATGACATCTTAAGCAATTGCAAAATGCATTACATTTTATAAGTGAGTGCATTTTGCTTCTAAGCCTGCAGCGGTTTTAATTTATTGAACATTTTTAAAAGCAGAACAAAAGGGCATCGTGACAAGAAAGTAAAAACATTGCAGACACTTAATGAAATCGATATTGTGTTTAGAAATGCAATGGAATAATAATACTCATGATAATAATAATAATAATAATAATAATAATAATAATAATAATAATAATAATACATCAGAAGATAACTAGAAACAAATAGGTAGCTAACAGGCATTCCTCACGTCTTGCTAGAGTGTTAATACAAATAGTGACCTAGGGGTTGATGACCTAAGTGCTGATGAAAGCCACAAAACAAAAGGTCTTTCTTTGGAAATAATAAAGGAAATGTAAAAACATCACCTTATAATTGTTATAGGTATCCTGTGGGACATCATCTATGGATTATTTTTTATAAGGAAAAGGTTGTAATGTGAAAATTTACATCACTCTCATAATACAGGAGTTGATTTATTCATTCCAACTTGAAAAGACTGAATCAATGAAGTAATGTGAACTTATACTAGTTCATCTGCTCCTAACTGTGTTCTTAAAAAGGATTTTGTTCCTTTGAAAGAACATGGTGCACTGTTGACCCCAACACTTAATGTTAAAATGGAAACCCTATTGTTGCACCTCAATATCCAGCTTTCCACAGAAGAAAGTCCCCTTTATAGTATAAAAGTAGTTTAAAAATTGCTCATTCTACTAAACACTGAAGAAGCTAATGTAATAGTACTGATTGATCTGCTTCCAATTCCCAATTAAGTTTCCCCAATTTAATGAAAAAATAGAGAAATGCAACATTAAAGATATGGTTTCATGGAGTATTAGAGAGGTTTTGTAATTGTTTAAAATCTACCTTATTTATTATTTGTCATCTAGTACATATTCAGGATGTTTGTTTGCTTGGTAAAAACAAACAGACAAACAAACAAAACAGCATTTGTATGTTGAGCTGCAAAGAACAATAAAATATGACAGCTGGAAGCTTTTGTATGTCATTGTACATTTCCCAGAGATGTTCTGTGGAATCTCTTCAATATTTTGTGTTTTTTCTCAGGAAGTCTCAATTTCCCTCTTTTCAGTTAAAGATCTAATATCACAAAACATGAAGTGCGAAGACCACAGTGATTTCTTGAGAAAGGGTTTTGCACATTTTAAGGCTTACAATATGGCCGAGATGGCCCTGCCTGGAGATGCAATAAATCCTCCAATGCTTGGCAACAACAAAATTACATTAAGCAAAATAGCAACCAAGAAGCAATGATTAAAATTCAACATTTAAATAAGATCATTTGTATTTTACTGCTTTACTTTCCTTAGGAGAAAGGAATCGGTCTTGGTCATTGGTATTTTCGGGAAATCTGTTTTCATTTGAAGAACCCGCAGTTTATAGACTCTCTGGGTCTTTTCTTAGAAGGCTCATAATATTATGAGACCATTACAGAAATGCACATTTGAACTCAATTTTTGCACCACAAACAACTAATCAGGTGAACATAGCGTACTTACATGCTACTTTCACTTAGATCCCAATTCCGTATAATTTTACTTTATTCACAAATACATCAAATACAAGCTGTAACCTTCAGTTATATGAACATTTCACAGACAAATCTCTAATATGGACTGAACATTTCTTTACATATTAGTGATTTAGCAACAGGGTTACTGCCTGAGGCTATGCTTATCAGGATAACGTGCAGATATCTTTAGGATCTTAGGAAATTCGTGCTGTAGCTATGCATATACCAGCTATACCAGAGAGCTCAGTATCCTCACTCACCTGATCCTGAGAAATTGTCTAAAGACCCGTCTGCTGCAGATGTGGCAATTTCGCTGCTGCTCATTGGCTCTGTTTTAACTACAAATAAAGAAAGGTGATTATTACAAAACATGATCGGACATTCAATATACATTGTATGATGCATCAGAATAATTTATTTTGAATTAATTGTAAGTTTGTCCCACTTTTGTGAGCTAAAAAACTAACAAAATCCATTAAAATCACTCAAAAACAATGATAAAAAGCTGTGTGCTCACGACAAATCGAGTACAGTGCATAGTAGTAGTACAATTTTGTTCTTGTAATTAAGGACCACATCTTATTTTTTCTCCAATTAAATCTACATTGCAAATTCTGTTCATGGATACTCTTATAATACATTATATCAAGGTACATTGCCATAACAGTATCTTAAAGGACATAACTGGAAAACAGAAATCTCATAGGTGCCCCTTCAATTAATTTATATTCACAATTCAACTCAAAGAATGTCTCCTGGTCTCATCCCATAATTTTCAAATAACAGCATCAACAGCCAATTCTTCTGTCAGGTTTAAAACTGATATCAGAAAAATAACAGTATGGTATAAATGGTCAGAAGAAATTGCAATTCACTTTTTAAAACATGCATTGATTTAGCTTCACCATTTCTGTACTTGACAGTCAAGCATATTGTACAGAAATGGAGAAGCTACTATGAACTGTACAGTGAAAGTATGCAACATTTTATTTGTGAGACCCTGTTGTTCTAAGCACAATCATTAAAGATCAGAGACAAGTTTGCAGCTCTCTGATATAACCAGCAATCTTTGAAATAATTCCATTTCACCTTTTAAAAAGATTAAACTGAAAGCAAATTCAAAATGTGGGTATGGAGGCATGCCCATTTAATTCTCCAATGTGGAAGAAGTTATTCACTATCATGATTAACATGTTTCTATAGTGGTAATTTCACTAAGAAACACATGTTGATGTAAGTGTGTTGGAATATACACTGACATGCCTTTTGCATATTCAGTAATATTGTGTACAGTGCATGCACAACATATATATAGCACTCTCATGTCATTGAATACATCAAATATCAGCTATATCTACAAGAGAAAACAATACTTTATATGTCCTCTAAAAGTATATTACTTTTACCCACATTCAATCATTAACAAAAGAACAAACTTCTGCAAACAAACTCCAAACCATGCTTTCAATATTGGTTACATCACAAAACAATCAATGCAAAAATGAACTCCTAGAAATGAAAGGTACAATACTTGATAATAACTATATTATTAAAACTAAAATATTACTTGAACTTCAATACTCATTATTTTAGAAATAAGGAGATACAGACTAATGCTAAACTCAATTGATCATTTTGTGACAAAGAAGATTTTTTCTAAAGTTCAATAAGTACATTTTATATATGTATGCTTATACATCTCCCACGTTGATGAATACAGGTACATTACAAATAAAGGTTTCATTTAAAATAGTGTTAAAGTATTTAAATATGACGAAATGACGAAAAGGCACACAATGACAAAAGGCACACAATAATAATCACGATTATCAATAGACAAGCTTAGAAGGCAAACTATTGAATTAGAAGAAAATAACTCCCAATCATTTCTAAATGATACCTTAACCTTACAGATACAACATTTTAATTAACAGTCATAATTATAATAACACAAATGATCATCATCATCATTATCTTCATCATCGTCTATGTATATGCTTTTTAAAACTGCCAAGTATTGCCCTTTCATTGTTGCACCAGAACTGCACAAACCTGCAGTGTTCTGTGTACTAGAACTTAACAACCAGTCAGCAGTGGTAAGCATAGTGATGTTATCACCTATGGGAAAAGAAAATTGCAAAGGAGACATGACAATCTACACCAGTAATATTCAAATGAACATCCCTACATTCTTTAAAAGAAAAACAAATTTTCCGTTCCAGAATCAAAGCTTGGCAGGACTCCATTTAAATGATCAATGTCAACTTATCTTATAAATGAATATTTCTGTAAGCCACAAGTGGGAGGAGGCGGTTTTTTGGAAGGTTTTGCTTTGCCTTTTTTTTTGCTTTTTTATAAATAATGTCAGGCCCCAGCCTTCATGAACTCTTCATCACCTCTTCAAACCAGGAACTATTACTTAATTTGTGCAAAACATAAGCTGTTCACGTATGTGCCTCTCAGAACTCCAAACGACAGTCAGTAGACTCTAATGCGGCTAGTGCAACTGGTGTTTGTGTGGAACATTAGGGAATCTACATGAATAACAAAAAAAGGCAAGAAAGCTGCAGACACAGTAATATAAAATGTCCTTTGAACTGACAGTCTCAAAGCCGTAGTTGACTTAATTGCAGTAGTGCATTTATGATCATTTATGTTCTGCAATGTTAATATGTCATTAATCTCAATGGAAAAAGTTATGTAAGTACAGAAATCTAGAATTTATTTTCTGTTGTAAAATAACGTGTATTTCAAGAAACAAAGTAAATTCATTATATATATATGTAGGATAAGAATCGGCTTAGTGTTTTCTAATACCGTTCACACATTTCAAATGACTGGGAAGAGAAAGCAGAGAAAACATAGAAACCTACCTTCTGTGCCATTTGGTGTCATGGAATTGTTATTGATATGTGAGTTGTCAAGTTTTGGACCATTAGGAGATTCACTGCTTCCACTTACTCGACTGTGTGGACTGGCTAGATCCTGCATTTCCATAGACCTAATGCAAAGTAACAGCTATTTTTACACACTTGTTTAAAATGATGAATGATTCACATGAAAGAAATACCAGACTGAATTTAAAACCAATAACGGTTATGATAGAAAAGCTCTTCCATCACAGGTTTTTCTGTCCATTTCAATAGTCCACACTCAGAAATAAACCACAGCATAGTGCAGTTATTTCAGAGCTCATATTTACAGTCACAAATATGATCTTAAATTGCACATGCATATACCATATTTAGAAGTAATTTTGGCCTAGACAGAGTATTTAACTATATATAAATCTTTAAACTTGTAGGTCCATAATACACTATATACAATCCAAAACGTCAAGAACCATCTTATTTTACATTTTATCTGGGCAACATGTTCTCAGCTTGCTTATTTATGTATTTTAATATTATTTGATAAACTGTGCTTGGTTCATATACATCCAGAATGCTTGCAGTACACTTGTATAAAATGTAGTAATTTGAGCAATTGAAAGAGCCCATGCTAACAGGGAATGAGGAATCTATAAGGCATTTGTTTGCTCTGGCAAAGTACTTAATTGTTTCTCTGTTTTTATTGAAGCCCACTCCACTAAAAACATTTATTTTATCTTCCCATTTGTGTGCATTCTGGGTTATATTATGCATGTAAAATTGAAAAGAGATCAGGCCAGCATACCCTCAAACTCAAACACACATTTGTCTTTGTTAAGTGTCTCCATGCATAATTGTAATAATGAAAGTAAGTATAAAATAGCTATATATTATTATATCAGTTATTTCAATACAATGTATAAATGGCTAGGGTCACTGTTACCAATTAATAAAAGTGTTTTAAAAAAGCAACAAAAGTAAATGTTATACAGGCTATTTTCTTAGGAATAAACACAATCTCATCAGATAAGAAATGAATGGCAAAGCAAATTTTATTTTGCTGTATTTTGATTGTAAAGATAATGTCAACTGAAAGTTCCCAAGTTAATCTAGAATATCAGATTTCAAATATTTTATTTTAATATCTTCAGTCAGTCTTAAAAACTCGGAATGTCCTAATTCTTATTTAGACTGCTAACTTCTGCGGATATTGGATATCGCAAGTCAATTTAATAAAGCATTTTGATAGCATTCTTATTTTTATTCTCCTTACAACTCTGAGACTTCTTTGAAATGTCTGTTTCTTTCCTCAAAGATGCTGATGTTGACTATTTGTATTCTTTATACAAAATACTACATCCAAAAACAATTCCACTGTGCTTTAAGAAGAAGAGTTTTGTAATAGAATTAGTACTGTAGTTTAACATTTTGTCTTTTTCAACAGAAGGACATTTTGATTTCAACCTTGCCACTAAATGTATTTCATTAGGATTTAGGATTCACAATGTACTGCAGGGAACAATGCTTCCTACTTAATAATGCCTTTGGCAAAATACCAGAAGTGTTCTTACCTGAAACTGGATGGATCAGAAACATCTGAATCAGTCTGCGTTTTTTTTCACCTGCCAAGCAGAAACAATATAACTCCTTGTTATTTTAGCTTGGTGTCACTGTCCAGGCCCATCCACGACACAATAGACATTGTCTGAGAAAACATTATTATTATTCCCTAGCAGAATGGGAAGAGGGGAGACCCTGGGACAGAGAAGCACATTGTCTCTAGGTTAAACCCTCTACTGCTGTTTCCTCCTCCAGGTCTTCCCTCCTCCCCAAGTCAGGGGAAAGCAGCCAAATGACGGGAAGGTGATTCATCATTGGCCTACGACAGCTGCAAACTGGATTAACCCTCCCCCAATCAACATGCAAAGCAGCTTAGCCAAGGTAAGCAGGAAGGGATGCTAGGAAAAGGTAGCTGCTGGAAAATGAACTTGTTGAACAGAAGCAACTCAAGCAGAACACCCCTAGCATCTTCAGGGGATCTTTCATCTACAATTGACACTATCTGAAATATATCTCCACTCCCTCTCCCTGAACACTGACAGTTTCTAATGATCATCATGGCTTATTCCCGCAGACCTGTCTCGGCTCAGATCTCCAGGAGGGAAATTGGAGGTTTTCAGGCAACTGCACTGAAGAGATAGCACCAGTGCAAAGGTAGCTGGATAGAAAAAGACTCACATAGAGGTGCACCTATGACAATAACAAAAGTATTTCTTTTTTAAAGTAAGATTATGGTGCAAACATTTTTTATGTGCAAATGACATGGAGAAAATACTGTTATAACTCTTCTCTTTTGACGTGAAGAATTTACAGACCTTTTTATCTAGATTTACACCCATTTTATATTGTGAATAAAATAAAAATATTACCTCAGGCCTATGCAACTTAATGGAATAGAAGGACTGCTGCATTTCTCACAGTTTATTGCACAACTGAACACAAAATCAGTTTCAGGAAACTGTCAAGCAGCAAAAAAGTAAATCTTCCAGCCCCTACAGTCATTTTAATTGTTTCTGGCTCCTGTGTAACATGAGCAGGTTGGGTTTTCTTTTTTTAATAAAAGCTGTGCACTTTGCACCATGGTCCCATATTTAAAGAAGTTGAATCTTTAGCTTCTATTTCTCACCTTTCGTCCCTTCTGTCCATCTTGAAATAAGTAGTTTAGTTAAAGTCATGTTGATATTCATAAAAGTCTTTACTCCTTCAAATGTAGGCTTCCTCGGGCCCAGGCAAACAAATAAGCAATTGTTCAATCAATGTTGAAAAAATCCAACACGTTTTTTTTTTTTTTATTATTTTGTTTTGCAATGTCAAAAAAGATAAATGTCCAGAATGGTTTTTCCCTGTTGTTTTCACTAAATGCCAGTGAGTACACTATCTGCGTGTTTTAATGAGTCATCGGCATTCCCTGCTGTGCTCAGCAGTGAAAGGCTATGAAAATGATGCTGGTCTTTCCACTTCAACCAGCGCACACTGCCAGCAGGTGATATGGACCAGGTGAAGGGAGGCTTGAAAGCAAAAACAAGCCCTCCTTCCTGCACAGCTTAATATTTATTGTCTAAAAGTCTGTATTCAGCATCTTTGATGTGCATTTCAATTCAACCTGAACTGACTTTTCTTTGATGATCATAGAACAAAGCCAAGCAAGATGAAGCATTCTAAGTGTCATCAAAAAAAGCCAAACACTCTTCACTTATGTCTGTTTGTTCACCGCTTCGCTTTACTTATTTTAAGAACTGCACATTTCCATTAGCAAGTATCTGAAGGCTTTTAACATTCATGATCTCAGTATGCTGGTAGGCCAGCGTGCCCTAACCTTGAGAAGTCAACCCACTCGTTCACCTGTACAGTGGATATTCTTCATCCTTTCTAAATAAAAAATAAAATGGAGATGCATGTGCTAAAATGACACATACTTTCTTTTAAAATAAATGATAGTGATAGCTATTTATATGTGTTAGTTTTAAATACTACTAGGATTTATCAACACAATGCATACACACACACACATACAAATACCCACACACATACACACACACATATAGATGTATATAGATTTCAAGGAAAAGTTACTACACTTTACTGCCTCTTTTCCATCCTCTCTTAACCCCCTTACCCCAAGTTTATGGGCTTTTAATTTTATAGGGCATACAGCACATATTCCTTTGAGTTTTATAGATTATGCAAACCATGTGTTGTGTGTAACTAGGTTTAAAAAACAACGCTTTAATCAAAATAACTTTAAAACAACTAATCCTCACTTAAGCTGGTCAGCTGAATCCACATGGTGGCCCAGGAAAAATAAATCTACTCACAAAGAATGTAGATGCAGACAACAATTGGACACAGATGTGCGTGGAATTAGTCACAGTTTACAAAATGCTACACTTCACTTGTTTCTTTTTATCTGGGCATCAGAATTGACCATAAACACTGCTTTGACAATCTTTTTTTCAGGCAGAAAAACAAATTACCCTCTAAATATGACTGACAACACATACCTTCCGAGTTATAAAAAATAAGTTATTTGCGATTTATTTACTAACTCAAATACATAAATACATTGTTGAATTAAATTCTGTAAATTGGAAAATTATTTTCATTTTATTAAATTAAAGCTGACAATCCTTGCCACAAACAGTACCAGTTCTCCATTGTTACATCTAATTATTTACTTTTAAAAAATACTTAAACTGATATTCTATATTAAGTTTTAACTATTAAGATACACTCACAAATTAGTTCACTGCAATGCTTAATATTAATTATCCTTTTGAGGCATCCAGTGGTAATTAGTAAATAAATTGTTCCATCAATAGATAATTCCATTGAAATTGAAATAAATCACACAAAGAAGGGTAAAATGACAGTTTGCCATTTTCACTTTTCTTTAATTAAAAGTGTAATTCTTCACAGATGTGTGGTATGTTGATGTACAATTTGTCTCCCACATTTTGTTAAATCTGACATAGTGCTCCAGCAATCTACTGAATAGCTACATTAAATCTGTTAATACTGTGCTCTTCAGCCCTCTAAATTATTTCCAGAAGGCAAGCCCACTTTGAGAGCCCATCAAACAAGATTTAAGGTACACATTTTATCACATTCTCCCTACCGCAGAGCCATGCTCTGATAGAAAAAAAAAAAAAAAAAAACACAACAAAACAAAAAACAGGTCTTTCTTTGCTTCATTTTAAATTTCAATGAATCTAGCAGGAAATAGTGAATTACAAGCAGGCTGTAGCAAACAAGATGCTATTTTAAAATAAATGTAAAAAAAATCCTGTTTCATGCCATGTAGTTTTCTTTTACTAGCAATAATCATATTTTATTTCAAGTAGGAAAGAGTGCCAATGACCGTAAGAAAGTTCATGCATATTGTTTTCATTGTTACCTATGTATTCAAGCATATCCTGCTTCAAGAAATACTATGTAGAAACATTCTAATTTTCTCTGACATTATTACTACTCAAAGGCGTTTAATTAAAAAAGGAAATTCTTCTCGTTCACAAAATGTAAAGAAACTTCAAATCAAATCCAAAAACTAACAACCTGCTTTAATTGTCCTGCTTAATGTTACTGTCATGTTCTCCAGTACTTTAAAAAAGAAAAGTCAGAAAATGATCATTGCTAATCAGGATTTATAGTAACAATAAATGTCTAGTAGGTTTAGCTCATGCTTAAAGTTACACTGAATCAAGGTTAATTGATTGCAAAACTAATAGTGGAAATAATTAATTAAAGGCAAATTCTTAAATGATTATCAGGGAGAACAGATTGCAAAGATAATCTGTGATGTTCAGCTCTCATTTCCTCCTCTTTCGGCAACATATTCCAGAGACAAACAGCATCATGTTAACAAAATAACACACTTCTGTATTTGGTAAACAACTCACCTCGCTAATCACTCAGAATGGGCTTTGGGGTTTCGTTTCCTCTGTCTCTTTCTAATAAACAGCAGAGCTGAGCAGTATCAATTAGCCCTCTGTGTCTTTCAGCGCACACAATTTCCAGCTTTGAAAGACCTCGGCCGCACACATACGGAACGCATTGGGCCTTCAGCAAACATACAGCAGCAAGAGACTGCTTGCATGGCAGCTTATCAAGAAAAGCTTAATTCACTCAAATGAAGGCCTTATTCAAACAAATACAGTAAGTAAACAATTTAAATCAGGCAACTCATTATCAGTTAATTAGATAAACAGGCTTATTGTGAGAAATAATGGAAGCAGCAGATTGAAGCCCCTGGTGCACACACAAAAAGACAGCTACACTACAGACACAAAAGAGTATTCTCTTCTCTTTCTTTCTATCTTTCATTTCCTTTTTATACTGCAGGCAAAGCACTCATTTCGGTTTTCTAGATTATTAGTATTATTAATAAATGTTACCTGCATAATAACATTTAAAATGGGAAAGGTCTAATGTAAGATGCAACATATTATATATAAACTTTCCAAATTGTGAGCATGTAATGCCTATAGTTATAGCAATTAAATACGGTATATTATTGTCCAAAAGTATCAAATAAAATAAATAAGTCACAACAAGGTTAAGAATAAAACCAATCAATATCAACACAATTTAATGTATTAAAGTATAATTTTATAGGATGTTTCTCTTCAATATTTATCTGTGTTTTTTTATTTCCCTGTGATGCATTCCACTCTCTAGCAGATGCCATTAAATGTCAACTGTTTTAACTGTGTTGGTTGTGTTTATTCTGCCTGACTGAAAAGGGTCTCATGTGGAGAACATTTTGTTTTGCTTGTTGCATGGAAAATTTAAACTTATTAAGCAAAAGGATTTCCTGCACCAGCAATCTCTGTCAAATATGTCCAGGTTGCATTTACCTTTGCAGAATAAATTAAATACACCTGTTTTGTGTATATTTTGTTTGTTTGTTTTTTGCATTGTCTCTATGAAGGCTTATGCCAACATTTCAAATAAATAATAGGCAACTTATTATTTTGTTCAGATAGCCTTGAATATATACATAAGCTATATATATATACATAAGCTATATATATATATATATATACATACACATACACACTAAACAGTCCCTGCCACATTATCGTCTATATATATGCATATTCTTTCTTTCTTTTTCTTAAACAATAAAGTACATGTAAATTTAATTAATATACACTCAAGTGAAAATGAGAACATAAAAGTGAATAATAAACTGTATTTTACTGTAAGTCACAACCTGAAGGCTCAAAAAATCATTCAATCCATTGACTTGGCTGTTCTTTTCAAGTTTATAATTTTTTTCAAGTTGTCATTTTTATGTCCTTTCAGAAATCATGAATATATAAATTTATACTACATATGTTTCATCATTAGTATAATGCAAAAGTCATTCTTGGAGAATAATAATTTTACTATGAAGCTTGCGATATCAACAAATTCATTATCTGTGATATTTACAAATGTAAACAACTACACTACATTAAAACCCATATTCCTTTATTCTGATTGCTTGCCTGATACATTTTCCTGTTGTCTTACAAAATTATTGTAAACTGCACTCTTCAACATTGATTGTCAGCCCTGTTTCCAAAGATTTTCAGATTAATGAAAATATTTTAATACAATATTACCACATAATAGCAGTAATACATATATTTTTGTAGTTAAGAATTTGATTTTAATAACCATATAATACAGATTCGCACATTCGCACGCACAAAAATAAGTAAAACAACCTAACGTCCAATTCTTTTGAAATACAAAAATATAAATCCGTTTTTTTAATAAATATTTTACATAAACATTACCTACTCTTAAATATCTTAAACCATATGTGACAACTAGTAGAGTATTATAATAATAATAATAATATTTATTTTGCACATACACAAATGCAAAATGTAAGGTTTCTGGTTGATTTCGATTGAAGTGCAAGTCTTCATGTGTTTTGTTTAAACATTTTGAGATATTCCAAAAAACTTTGCCTGTCTGCATGAAAACAGAAACCCCCACTATTAAAGAAGCCGAACACCAAAACCTTCAAATGTAGCCCAACAGGAAACCCTCAAAAATGAAAAACTTGTGTTACAAAAAAAAAAAAAAAGAAAAAAGGCTTTTACAGGCTGGTCAGAGAATTTAAGATACAAATGGCATATACTTACAATTCTTATTATAGCTGGATCCCTTTATTTTCCCTTTTGCTTTTTTGGTATCTCCTTTAGGTCTTTCCAAATCAAAAAAGGACCATTGGTTAATACAAAGTCTTTGCTGTTGGACAGCTCATGAATGGATTAAGGACACGACGAGGTACAACGTTTTTTTTTTTTTCATTTTAAGTGTTAAAAACCATAGCCAAAGTGCAATATCTCTGGAGGCTGAAGCTGAGCAAGAATGAGAGTTGTCCGATTACTGCTGCAGGCTGTGACTAGCGAGTGTCTGAGGAAGAAGGAAAAAAGAGAGAGAGAGAGAGAGAGAGAGAGAGAGAGAGAGAGAGAGAGAGAGAGCGAGAGAGAGAGAGAAGCTGCTATCTGAAACAGCAAAAACTGCTCCGTGGTCTTTCACAGGAAGACTTTAGCCTGGAAGAGGCACTGGGGAGTTAGCTCTGAGCACCAAATGGCACTACATCAGCCCCCAGTATGTCATTTACTCACAGCTTTAAGCAATATACCCCATTCCAGATTGTATCAATGATCCTAAGACAATGAAACAGCAGATCCTTCATCCATCCTACTTGTTTTCAGAATTTTGTGGTTCCTCTCAGGCACCCTAAGGGCTTAGTGCTTTTCTTCCCCCTGTTGTTTTTGTTTTTCTAGCGCAAACCACAGCTTTTCTCTTGTGTCGGCCTTACTGGTTTCAATCTGACAAAGGACCTCAGCAGTGATATCTAAGTCGCAACCTCACATAAATTCATTATGTTCATTATCAAGTCTCTGCTATCAGAACAGACGGCTCTGTCTCACCGGCCTAGTGGAAGCCCTCCATCAACAAGTAGCTGCTACTGCTGTTTGCAAGGTAATGACTGCATGATGTCTACTATAGGTTCCATTTCCTCCAAAAACCTTTGAATTGCTTCTACAAAATAAAGTATTCCAATTTTTAACCTGTATATTATAGTAATTATTTAATGGCTAGACACTACAGGACTTATTTTGAGTCTGCTACAACAACACATGAAAGACAAAATACATTATCGTCATTTTCATTAAGTATAATTAATGTATACAAACACAGGTATGAATCTCTACAGTCTAGATACATTTCACTTTCCACATTTGCTTTAACCTTTTGCTTATTGTTATTTTTTGGGTTGTTTGTTGTTGTTGAAGTCTGCTGTTTTTTCTTGGTTTCTTTTCTTGTTTTAGAACAATGCAATCTAGTACAAAACAAAATAATAATTCTGTAATCTAAATTACCAATGCTTGAAATAAATACTACTATGAAAATGTATTACAATATTTACAATTAGAATACTAAAACATAATAATAATAAAATAACAGACCCATTGCTTGTTTCAAGGGTGTCTGATTTATATGAGGCTCTCGCCTTACCTTTGAGACAGTTCATCTACGCACAGAAATGTACACAGTTTGAGAGAGGTAACACAGTCTCGATAGGTATCCAATTGCTCCAATGTGTTTAATTTTAATATGACACCTTTTTTTCTTTGCAGTTAGTTGAGTAAACTGTGTTGAAATGTTAGAATAGGAGAATGTATTGCCAGAGCTACACAGCAGCCTCAAGTTCCGCACACACCTTGGGTTTCATTTTGCTTGTGTGCAGCGAAGGAACTGCGGTATATTCACCTACCATATATGGGAGACGGGGTCAACATAAGCAAACCTCTCCTGAGCTTGTCTGAGGAGCTGACATAAATAGAGCAAGCTGCACTTTTCCTAAATTAAGTGCACTGTCAGGAAACTACACTGCAGTGATGTGGAGGAAACTGCACTGCAAATACAAGCGTGTATCACTTGCAAAACCTGTACCTACAGGTAAACTTAATGCTGCCCCACATTTCCAATTCTACAAATATTACATTTCGAAGTGGTTCCTTGATACTTCAATAGCCTAACAAATGCACTGGGAATCTCAGATAACTATTTGTAATGGCTAAAGGGTAAACATGCCTATTGAGTTATTGCATTTACTCTCGTTCATTGTACAGCTGTATAAAATTAACTTTCTATGTAATTTTGCAAGTGAGTTATTTTTAAATTGCACAGTATAATTATCCCAAATTGTTTATGTCTATCGTACTTAATTATCTTGCATCTCCTTCATGTCAATTTATCTTAATTTTGGTAAATATTTTGAGCAAAACATAGAAATTGGTAGATTCAAAAAGTTTATTGTGATTATTTATTTTCTTATTTTTAAGCTATATGCAGTATTACAAAACAAAAACAGCTTATAATGTATGAAATCACACAGCTTCGTCACCAGTAGAATGAATCTTGCACATAAATGACACAAGCTTGCTAGAACTTGTTAATATCTCATTACTCTAATGCACACACAACATGTGATAAGACTTTGATATTCACAGCCTTCATACTTGAAAGAACAAAAAGATTTAGATATATCCTTATTTATATCAAGTGCAGAAGAGTGAAGTCCCTAGAGACAGAGAGAGAGAGAAAGTAAATTGACGTTATACTGATATTCATAGTTTGCACCCCCTGAGACATGAAACAGTTTTCATTTTTCTTGAATTTAGGCTTAGTTCACATTTACCTTACATTTTGATCTGCAAAATAAATTAATAAAGAAACAATACAAAATGTAGTCACTGTAGCTGGCTAATGTGGATGTAAAGCCAGCTGCAAGGGCACAGCAAGTCTGACATCTGTGCTAAAACATCATTGGCCAAGAACTATATCAAGCTAGAAATATGAGAACTGGGCCAAGATTAAAAGCCATTCTTTATTAAACATAATCATGACAGGACTTCATGGCTTCAGAAAGTGAATTCAGAGTTGCCTGTTAGCATTTAAAAGTTAGGGTGAGCTTGTCTAATGCTATCTCTTGCACAAAACAGTTCTGGAAAAAGCTGACAGCTTACCTTAACCTTATAAATACGGCAAGACCTTAACTTACCAATAATATTGACTGATATTACTGTGATCCTTTATACTAAATACAAAATGATGGAATTACCTTCAGTGGAAAGCATGATGTTATTGCTCTCCTTTCAGTCTTACCAGAAACTGGACAACTCAATAAGCTTTGAAACTAAATTTAAAAAGTAACACTTAGAACTAATGACATTTTGGCATCGAGCACTTCAGAGTAAAGCCTGACATCCTGCTTCTACCCCTTGCAATATTTTCATGTGAGCATTCGACAAGTTTGTTTTCAAAGAGCTACTACGACATTTACACAATGTCACACTTTTTGGGGATCAAGTTGCTTTTCTCCCATTAAGTCTGTGACTATTGCTCTCCAAACCTACCCCAGAGATGGGAAATCTGAACTCTGGGCTTTACCCTAATGAAAACAACACCTTTTATATATTTATCTAGACACTTAACCAGCAAAGTGTTTTTCTATTAACTATGAGGAAAATAAAGTTTGAAACCTCACAACTTTCTCTGGTCCCCTGACACTGCTAAGACCTAGGGGTTGTTGAATGGTATTTTGTCAAGTGACTGTGGAGCTGGTATTAAATATCTGCCACTCCTGGTTCCCTTTATTGTCCCCTCTTTTTCAGTAGTCATGTGCTACTTCCCTTACCAAAATCACTGGCTTATTCAAGAGGCCCACAACACGACATAATAAGCACCTTCAGTGAAAGCTAAATCTTACTGTGGAAAGCTACAGCCCTCAAATTAATTTAGTTTTTACTCAAAGTTCAGACTGACTGACATTTACTTTTCTTCCCAGACAATATTTTTTATCCTTGAAATTAATGCATATATATATGTACTTGAAATGTGTATAATTACCAATTGATTTGCACAAAATGTACAAGCAATCCAGAATATATTATGTGTAATAGGATGACTATTCTAGTAATTAAAATAAAAGTCCACAGATTAAAATATCAATTCTAATTTGATGGCCACAGAGACACCTGCAGGATAATAAATGAGTTTCAATTTAAAAATAATGAATTATTTCATTTACAGAGATCCATTTTCAAAATAGTCATAAAATAGTCTCCCTACAAGTCTGAAAGCACCCTAATAAAATGTTCAAAGGAAAACAGGTTATCTAAATACATGTGGTGATCTCAAACCCTAGGTTAAATTGCTCTACAGTAACATGGGCAGATTCTTCGTGAAGGAATATGAGTCATTTAACACCTTGTCGGTATTTCATTAGACAAACTATACGACTCGTATTTGCATACCAACTGTAGTCTCAGTAAGAGCGAAGATAAAAAGTAAGATGCAATCTACAAAACACTATTTTTATTTTCCTCTAATGTAACAATCTTTGTTGATGACAAGGTATCACCACAATAAGGCTTCTGACAGTGCACAGGGAATGTTTCAAAGGTCCTTAAATTAGTAGGAACACACAGTGCTTTGATGTGGTGAAAGAAAGTTACAGTGAATCCAGACTAGTATAACAAACACAATATTTTTTGTCTCTCATGCAAGTAAATAATGATGAACATAATTGTACTGAATGCATATCTCCATAACTTTAAGAAACATAACAAAAAATGCTAGTTATTTGAACGTTTACCTTCAATAAACATCACTGATTTTCAGGGGTTTAATACTATACTATATCTACACATAAACAACAAATAGGTCTATTCATCATTTTAGATCCATACTATCCAAATTAAATATACACTTGAGCATAGTCCATACTATGTGGGATATATTTGCTTTTTGATATATTTGTTTTTTCTACTTGCAGCTCCTCAACATCATTATTGAAGTATGAAACCAAACAGGACAGTCCCACTTCAAATGACCTACATCAAGAAAGACATATTTGAAAACATACATAGTATTTCATAGATATTATTATTGACACACTACTGAGAGGATCTGGATTATAGTAGTGTAGTGTTCTTTGACAGTTTGAAGGCTTGGATGCAGAAAATGATATGTAGAAGAACTGGGTATCATTCTTCTGCATTATAATACTCGAGATATCATCTGCTCTTTACAAATATATACGCTCTGAAAAGGAAGTTGCAGGCTACAAGGATGGATGAGACATGTAAGAATTGTAATTCAGTCAGGACATCTCGTGATAATGTGAATGTGTTACATTTGTTTTATGTAATCTCGTGGCTTGGCCTCCTCTTCCAAGGGGCCCCTGTCAACCGACAATTTGGCAACATTCGTGTGCCTGACCGGTGGCAAGCCATGGACCAGGGGCAAACATGGCTGCAACTGCCCTCTGGACAGGAGAGCCAGGACGCATGTGGAGGCTTGAGGAGTGGGAGGGGAACTCAAACACAGGGCAGAGGATGCTGTTTTGGGTGAGTTTAAATAAGCTAGCCTTGCCACTCAGTGAGTTGTCTTTTTCTGTGGTGGTGGCTTGGCTTTTCTATTTGTGTTTAAGTGAATTTACTGCCAGAACCGTAGCTTTGCGTATTTTCTCTCTGTTTCACAAGACATTCTGAGGGAGTGACGGAGGGATGCTCATTTGCATAGTTGTAAATAATTCTAATTTGACCTTGAGCACATGAAAAAGTAAACAAACAAGATGGTGTCTAAAAGCAAATAAACAAACCGAGATGTAAGGAATAATTAATTTTGGGGAGACAGAGTCAAGAGATCATTAATTACTCACCAAAATATTATCCACAAAACAATTATCATAAAGAGATATTTGATATGGATAAACTATATCAATGCCCGTAAATAACAATTTCAGAAATATTACTTAAAAACAACAACTATATACTCCCCTTGGAAAATGTAAATACATCTTTAACACAGTGTGGCTGAGACCTTATTGCCTTTGTTTCCATAATTATTCTCTACAGACAGTGTTGGAAGACAGGATGTCAATATCTTAGAAGTTTGTATCCAATAGCACAGTGAATCCAGTGCCACAGAAATCTTGAAAAGCCAAACATGAGAAAAATTCAATGATGAATACGTATACAATTCTCATTCATTTAAATTAAATAAATTCTAGACAGAATAAAAAACAGATGGGCGTTCCACAAAATATTTTAGATTAAGTAGGTGCGCTTTCCTATTGCATTACATCAGTAAATTACTTAGCTACCTTAAACATTAAAATTTTAATTTCATACCGGAATAGAAAATAATAAAACTGATTTGTAAATAATACTCAGATTTTCTATTGTATTTACAGTGATTAGTTTCTTCAATGTGCAAATCTTCAGCTCACAGATAATCACTATACAACAGTTTGTTACTTGCCCCCATTTTAAAGCCATACAACAACCTGAAGCCCAACCCTAGACAAACCAAAATGTCAAGCTAGGTCCATTCAAATCTAGACACGACTCTAACTGAGTAGAAAAGCAACCCTAACCTTAACGAAAGCCAAAGTTGACTGGGGACTAACCCTAGGCCACACCAAAATGTAACCCTAATTTGATCACTTAAGTTAATTACTAAAATGACTGAAACTACTGTTCTCCAAACAAGCAAATTGTAACAGTAAGACCATTCTTAGCTTTATTTGTATCCCTAATTAAAACTTGAGAAAATTATTTAAATTGATCAGTATTAAAGTGTCTTCACTTTGTGGACCCAGATGTCAGTACTGATTTCAGGTCAGATGGCTCTTGTGCTATACTGACCTGGTTTGTGGTTAGAAAAATAGTTAAGAATACATTTTCTATACTACAAGAAATTATTTATTTGAGTAGGAAAAAAGTATTAAAAAAATGTTTATTTCTTTTAAAGGTAAAATCAAATATTCCACTCAAAGGTTGACAGTAGAGATCCATTTAAGCCCTGTTCCCCATTTTCACACTGCACTTGCATGATGTATTATACGAGTGTTTGCGAAGTGTGTGGACATGTGGGGTAAATGCCATTAAACACTTTAAACAACAGGGCTATAAAGGCCGGCTGATTTCACACATTTCTGAACTCTAGCTCTCCAATTCTGACAGCTTCATTAAGAAAACACCATGCTACATTTACCTGCCTCAGGAAGATACAACTTTCTTCACTTACATTCTGATACTCGTTCTAACCAGAAAACAATTTGAACCGGTCAACTTAAAACAGATCTTCAAATTATTCACACAATAATCACTAGATGTGTTAAGCTGTGAAGTATGTAATTAAGAGTCAAATTTTCATCCTCATAAGGGCTCTAATATTCTTAAACTATGAAGAAATGCACCCTAGAAAATCAAACCTGCCTAGAAAGTCGCCAATAAGTGATGGCACCCTGAGATATGTAAGTCTGGCAGTCGATTTGGAGCCCTCCTGATGACTTCAGTATGCAAAAAACCCAGAGAAACATTTGTCTAAAAACCCAACTGTCCAAGGGACTTACATGCAAGTTCTCCACATCCAGAGATTTCACATTCCCAACGCCACAGCTGCTTCTCCAGTTGGGAGTAGGTCAGCCCAATGATGTGTCCAGACTGCTGGTCAACACCGCACAGCAGGAATGCTCTTTAGATGGGGATGAGGTGATTGACTGTCCTCCTGTTGCAGGGAAAATCCAGGACTATCATTAGTGTGAAACCAGCAGTACACCCAAGGGACCGCACACAAATGGGAAAAATATCTTCCAAAGGGATTCACAAAACTTGTTTCCTTTAGGTTAAGGACATAAGGGCTATTGTGAATGCTAAAACATTACCCTAATTACAGCAGTACTTGAAACAAACAAAATTGACATGTGTAAATGTCCTTTTTTCAGTGTAATAATATGTGTGCCTCCTTCAAAATGAATTGATTTCTAGACAAAGCTTTCATACATTTAATGTAATTTTAATCACTTTACATAGCCATTTAACATAAACATCTTGGCATGAATTGTAGTTTTCTATCCATGTTGTACTTTAATATTTCAATTGCTTTATACACATCTTTTACACGTCTTGTAGCTTGGATTAGGGACATGCATTTAACTGACATATGGACAAATTTGAGGCTCTACACTTAATGCAAATACAAAGCTTGTTCATTGTTATTATTATTATTATTATTATTATTATTAAACAATAAAAAAAATAGAACCTGGATCACCATAGGTCAAATAGCCCCTTCTTCTTTATAACTTTCCTCACATTATTCTACTCTTAAAATTAATTTTTAAAAATAGGTTCAAACACTGAAACACAACATATGGCATTTAGGGCAGAATATTTATGTAACTCAATCACTTCATTTATATTTTTATAGAAAGTGGATACCTGATACATTTTATATAAACCAGTTGAAAGCCATTAATTAAGTGATCCAAATGAGAATAAGAATTACTTCTTATTTTGGCACTATTGAAAATGATACTGGTTATGTGAAAAGGCCTCCTTTATATGTGGCTATAGTAAAAACTAAAAACAAATAAAGAGTCTTTCCATGTTTTGATATTCTCTGCAAGTGCAATCCAGAGCGCACAGACAACCAATGCCAAGCCGAAGTTCAATTTTAACTCTAGGTTAAACATTTAACAGCTGAGATTCTCAGTCCCTGTCTCCGTGTGTGTGTGCATATAAAAAAAGACACGTGGATTATCTGAACAGGGAATGCCATTCATTTTATAGGACTGGGGAAGATGCTGAGCCTCACAATTTTTCACAGTCTTGGAGAGTGTGTGAACTATTAGCAGCTTGCCAGAGCAGTGGGTGCCTCACATCATGTTGGCGTCACATAAAATGACTTGAAGCATGACAAGAAGTTCAAAAATAACCAAAGGTTAATAACCATTTAAGACTATGTATGAAGCTGCTGAAGTAAATGTTAACATTATCCCTAACTAACCCTGTATGATGTCTATATACATATCTGGGACCTGCTCATTTTTATACTATCTCTCTGTGAAGTGTAACGGTCTTTCTCCACAATAGTGTCTCACTGGCACTTTCAATTGTTGTGTTGGAATATGCCAACTTTCCACGGATATTTCCTTCAATGGTCCGGCTCTGCTACAGCCTTTCTAAGAAGGTCACTTCCTTTTGGAGGAAATGGAAATTACACTGCAGGCTATCAAGTCTTTTTTTCCTGGTAAAAATACAATTTTTAATCAAATACAACACAAAGGAACCAAAAATGTGGAAAGAAGTATACTAAAATTGATGGTCTACTGTTTTTTTTTGTT
Organism: Amia ocellicauda; assembly: GCF_036373705.1. Classification (NCBI taxonomy): domain Eukaryota; kingdom Metazoa; phylum Chordata; class Actinopteri; order Amiiformes; family Amiidae; genus Amia; species Amia ocellicauda. Next base: position 21,127,127 of record NC_089851.1, read on the forward strand.
TTTTTTTAAGTATTTGAAAATCAGATCCGGCAGTTTTTCTTGTCAGTTACAAAACATTTAATCCCAAGTCTAAGGTTAAACTCCCTGCGCAGTTATAATGCATATTATTACTATAATGGAGAGCAGTGGCGGTCTTTACAATATGCATGTTTGAAACTGCAGGGACAGACAGGTGAAACAAATAAGAACACTTTGCAGGAAAATTGTAATAACAGACAGAACAGGGTGGAGATCATTTAACAAATCAAGCTCAGTTAAATATGATTTATCTAACAAACCAGTATTTTTTACAGATCAAACGCATAATATGATTATAATGTATATTCTCTAGATTATAATGGGAATATTTGTCACAATTTAATAAGGATTTTTGTAATACCACATAATGCCCGAAGGATGAAGCACATCCAATGCCAAGTAAAGGATCTGTAAGGTTCCTACAAAAATACAGGGCACAGTAAACATTGCCCATTCAATTCTGCATGGGAAAAAAGTATAATTTGAAAATACCAAACAACCAATAATTAGACTGCCACCAAACATCAAGATAATGAAGATATTTCAGTCTATGTAATAATATAGGTATATTATTAAAGAAACAAGTGTTGAAAGGTAAGAATTACAGACCTCCTATGACTAATATGTGATCAGCCCCACCACCCAAAACGTAAATCACCGTGCCACTCACAACAGTATCAGGAAACCACAAGAAAGACATTCCTAACCCTTGGAAAGACTGCACAAGCATTCCTTCACAAATTGAAGACAAACAAGGCGTTATGTTTAATAAGTGATATGCAATAAACAGGAAAAATCATCACACCTGTTAAACAAATTATCTTCTGTCACACTTCTGCTTCCTCATTTAAGGCAAATTTGAGAGCTCTTGGCATTGTTGTAATTTTACAACAGTGGGCTGGCATTGTACCTTACTGTTGCATATTTTGAACCCATATCAAATATATTATTATTACATCTACTTACAAAATATCAGTAGGAGACAATTCCAGTTCAATGCTTTATATGTTTAAGCTTAAATGATTAAGTATATAGTATGTAAAATTGCAAGATTTTAAAAGTATTTCTTTTTAAACTTATTTCTTGCAGATATTAATGTATTCAATAAAAAAAGTCGAGTATGTAAGACATACAGCTGTTTCAAAGTTATCAAAGAAAGTATGGTGCAACTTGTATTACCTATTTTAAAAGGTCATTTACATATTCATCAGACATTAAACAATACCTACATTGAACAAACATATTATTATTAATTTAAGGAGAAACTGCAGAACACTTGATAATATTCCATGCATCATACAAATGGGGATAAAGCAAACTTTCAAGCCTGTTTTCAAGTACAAACTGTCTTTTATATTAAACTGAACGTGTAACTGAATATTAAATGTGTAATTTCACAGATTTTAAGTCAGGTTTTAAGTATCATACTTACTGCAAGTATGTTATCCCCTTAAATGCATTATATCAATAAATCTATGCAAAACAGAGTTCTGTAAAAAAAAAAAGCCTTTCCATGGCTTTAAAACTACCAACAAAGGGTAATTAATGACACCGCTTTATGAGTCTGTGCCTGTGGATGCTTAGCAACTGTTCCCCTGTCCTCTGCATGTAAAACGAATGGTCTGAATTTAGGCACATTGCAGGTAAGGTTGGTCAATGCAATTAGTGTGCTAATTCATTGTAATGAGTGTTATCAGCTGGCTAGTCAAAGTAATTGAAGGTTTGTTCACTCACTGTAATGGGACTCATTTGCTTATCATCTGCACCTGGTATAGGGCTCTTAGAAAGCACCAACGAAGAACCTTCAGGATCCCTGATCAGAAAGCAGCAGGAACACTACACATCTTTTAACACTTAGGCCTATATTAAATCAAGAGTTATCTTTAGGGCTGCCGCTTGGGCCTGGATTAAATCAAAACTTCAACCCACACGCCAATTGCAGATTCCAAATGTGCCTCTTTGGGTTTGTCAGAAGCTTCTGGTGTCTACACAAACAAGAGTCACAACTGAGCATTAGGTGTGGAATTTGTGATTGCCCGATGGATCAAAGCTTTTATATGGCCTCGGACTCATAATCCTGACAAGACTTTAAAATGAAAACGTGGCTTGGTTAAAGTGCTAATGTTAATTGTAATTGTGTTGTGTTCTGTGAAGCCATTAAAGAGAGCTATATTGTTATTGAATATCACTAAGCACATCATGCTTAGCCATCATATAAGTTAGTTACAGTACATGTAACGTAATATAGTTATTCTCATACACATCACAAATATATGATAATTCATCATGCTCTGAAGTGGATGCCTAAAATTAAGTGTTACTATATTTGACTTCTGGTGTCTTGCAGTTGTCTATAATTTGTTAAATGGCATTTAGTCACAAATAAATAACCAAAAGATTCCTAGAGATCAGTTTTATAAAGTGGCAAATACTCCCTTCCTGCAATGTTTCACAATCTGTTTTGACCCTCTCTCTCAGCCTTTCTTTTTTAACATGTGTCTTCACTTTTTATTCTTGGACTGAAATAACTGGTTTTCTTCTTAGTAGTCACTGTAACATTTCAGGCTGTAAAGTGTTTAGACCCAGTTCTGATGCTGGCTCTGACTGGTTACAAAAATGTAATGCTGCACATGAACACAACAAACAACTGTCAATAAATGCATTTTGAACCTTAACAAATAAAAACATATGGTTTGAAGTTTTTCAGCTTGCCAGCAATGCAATCATTAGATTATGGTATTACAATATGGTGTTGTTTATTTGTTGTTGTTTTTCCCCCCACCCACGCTGAAAAGGCCTGGGGAGAACCTTGTTCATTAAAGTAATATGAAACAATTTTTTGTTTTTATGTTTATAAATACCATTCAAACTCATGTTTAAAACAATAAGAACATACTGGATTTAGATATGATAACAATGTATTGGTTTAATTATTTGTATCTCGTAACTGAAAAAATATCCACATTTGTTTACTAAATAAAATAAGTGATTCTAGTAGCATTACTGGCATTCCAGGGCATTTTCTTTCAATAAGCGAATCGCTGTAGTAGGGAGGGACTCGCACGCTCTCGCCAACCCAGTGTCAGTCAACACAGTTCAGGTGTGCACTCAACCAATTAGTATAGGCGTACTATATATTTGACCTCTGCACAAGCAATCAGGACCAGTAGCTTTCAGTGCCTGCGAGGAGAAGACCATGAGGAGATGCTGCACATGAACATGGACAGCTATGTCCATCTCTCCTATTTTTGTACTGTTCGCCCCTTCCTCCCGGCGTTCACTGGCTCATCACTGCTTTCCTAATCCCTCCAGCCTCAACACCCTGCCACTCCGCTTATTCTCCTTCCCCTACATTCCACTCTCAGGAGGTCTGTGCAACTACCACTCTGCTTCCAACGAAGCCGATTTCCCCTGAAAACTGCTGTGTCCTCTCTGTTTGTCTTGTCTCATTCTCCTCATCCATCTGGGTGGTGAGGAGGGATGGAGCTGCTGCTCGCCCCTTCTCTTCCATGCTTTGAATTCCATGCAGTAGGACTCACGTCTCCTTGTCAGCTCTTCCTACTAGTTCTCTACCCTCCTCCTGGATGAACTGGACTTTCTTCTCACATCCCTCCCCTCATTCTCCTCCCCTACCATCCTCCGGGGAGACTTCAACCTCCGTATCTCTCCCACTCTGCTGGATTTCTTCCCTGAAATTAATCTTTCAACTTCTCCATGTCTCCATTGACCCGTATTTACAAGACAGGCCCCAAGCTGGACCTCAACGTCTCCAGAGGCTGGCCACCTTCTACTCTCTCTGTGACCCCTCTGGACATCTCAGTTTATTACTTCATCTCATTCTGCCTTTCCCTTCCCTCTCTCCACACCACCTGCTCCTACAGTCACTCTCCACTCCCTCTCCCTCTTCATCTCTTACTCTCTTACCTCTGACTGCTTTTCCCTTCTGTCTGTCGACTGTGCTACTTCAACATTTTGCTCCTCCCTCACCTCTGTGATCTGCAGAAGAGGTGCAAACTCCTGGCTGCCCTCGACCTCTACTGCTCTCTTCTATCTACATTCTTCTCCTCACTCACCTCGACCAAAAGCCTTACTTTCAATCACTCTTTGAATCCTCTGCTAATATCCCCCGCTAATAACCCTCCTACTTCTCTAAAATATCTGATATCAACTCTTCCATCTCCCCTAGATCTCCTACTAAATGACCTTATTTTTCTTCCTTCTCACCTCTCTCTAACCCTGAGCTATCAGGGCCACAAACCCACCATGTGTGCTACTCTATTGTTTCCCCTCTGCTTTCACACTTTTGTGATTCCACCCCTCCAAAAAAAACTTCTCCACAGAATTACCACCATGTCTTTTTTCTCACCTTCCTCTTGAAAACCCTATTTTGGGCTTTTCCCTATCAGCTCTCTGCATTTCAGTTCTTTAACTCACACGTTGACCCATTACAATCCAGCTTCCGCACTGCTCACTTCACTGAAACTGCTCTCCTAGCGGTCACTGAAAATCTCAATTCTGCTTGGTGCTTGTCTTTGACACCATCGATCACTCCATCCTCTTCACCTCCTTTGCTGACCTTGGAATCTCTGGAACTGCTCTCGCCTGGTTCTCCTCCTACCTCAATGACCAGACCTACCAAGTGACACATCGTGGGTCTTTGTCCACACCTCAACCTCTCCTCACTGGTGTGCCCCAAGGGTCTGTCCTGGGCCCCATCCTGTTCGCTGTCTACACACATTCTCTGGGGACCCTCATCACATCCCATGGATTCTCCAACCTCCTTCCTATGGAGGCTCGGACCGAGAGTGGCGGGGTGGTGCCAGTTGCAACGGGGGGTGGTGCCTCAGGACTTCCACCAAGAAGTCGGCTGTCGCTGCCAATTACCCCCGTGGAGTGTCTGGGTCTGTGGTCACTGTGTGCTGTAGTAATTAAAATGGTCAGAGAGGGGTTCTGCCTGAGTGACAACGCACCGCACTCTATAGGTAGTTTTGTTAGATAATGCGATTATGAGTTTCCCATGCTAACGAGCGATGTCCCATCCCCTTTGGGCAGTATGCTCAATTAGAAAGATAACCTGTTTTTGTAGACTGCATAACTTTTTCAGAGAATATATATGAATACAAACTACAGTTCTTCAGTGACGGTAAATATGTTTTGAACAATATATTCAAAGTCATACACATGTAAAATAAGTGACCTTAGGCAAAATATTACATTAGATTAGGCAAAAAAGTTAGATCTATAAATAGGCCATTTCAACTGAGTGGCTGATATTATGGGAAGAGGTTGTTTTAGTTGGAAATGATCAGAGTTTCAGCTCTTTTATATTGTTTACACCCAGGCTGGCCAGTTAACTTCATTTTCAAATTTAAATGTACTGATCTGTTCATTATTTATTCTTTATTGTTTTTATGTAATGCTGAAAACCATGAACCAAATTTGATTAATGTCTCAATAAACAGCTGAATACAATCAAAACACAAAGTAATATCTTAATGGAGGCTGCCATTTCTGAATGAAATATAATCCATTTTTAAAACTGGGTTCATTATAAAATCACCCAGAATACAGCCAAAATAAAGAACAAATGAAATGAAAATGCTCATTGAGTCCTGGTATTTATGGTCTGTGCTGGTTGTGTTCCCTTTCCATTGGGCATTTTTACTCACAAGTCTGTTTCAGAAAAAAAATACTGATTTAATTGAATCCATTCAGTACCACAATTCATGCCACCCTGAATTATCAAACTCTGAAAGTATGTGGGCTTAAGGGTCAGCATGGGGCTGAGTCTCATGTGTCAATGCATCAAATAACCTCAAATCAATGTTTAAGTTACTTAGCCAAAGCAATAATCTGTTAACTGTCTCAAAACAATAACCCCCTTTAAAATAAAACACATTTTCTCAGTTCCAGAAACCTTGATCAAAAGATGGCTTTTGTAAAACATGTTTAATCTGTTTCTTCATTTTTAAATATTGTTTGTTGATATTAACAGTTCAGATTAATTTATCACTGTAATAATTTCAGTTTTTTACACACTTGATGGCATATCTTAAATTTACTATTAAAAAACATGCATCCAAAGAGATAATTATAATTATTCATCAAGCTTGCTTTATGAAGTTCAAAAAGAAACTATGAAAAATAACAAAACTCTTTCTTCTAAGGGATGTTTACATGTTTTATTATTTTGATTATCATATTTAAGGACACACACTTGCTTTTGAAATAGATGGAGCATTGATGCCCTCAGTAAAAAAAAGTAACCACTAAAAAAGTAATTTATGTTTTTGTATGTGTTTTAAGTACGGTCAGTGAATTGTCACGTGCAGCATACAAAATTTACATTGTACACAAATGACAGGCCTCCACTTTTTTATTATTTGTGGTTTTAGCAGAGAAAAATAGAATTCTTAATGTCTTTTATTTGCACAGGCAAAGAGGCCAGACAGGTGCTGCTGATCTTTTTATGTACACAGCATTTGTAATTGTGAAAAACAACCCATCATATGATGACTATGCAATTTGTGAAATGACAAGCTCACTGAAATCCTGTCTTGAACAACCCAAAACTCCAGCTAAATAATTGATTACATATTGATGAGATCTAATAAAAGAACACTGCTCAGTGCTCAATTGACATTCATGTCTTCCTTGTCGGCCACCACAGATACATTTCTTATACATGTATGCAGAAACTGATTAAGCAGAAGAGGGAAAATGCTTTGTGTTTTATTTTATTTATATAAAGTAACTAGAATCACTCTGGTTGATTCTCTGGAGGTGAACTTTCTATAGTATAATTTATGTTTCGTTTAGTTTGTTTGTATGGGAGGAAGGGGGCAGGGTCAAGTAATGCAAGCACTCCTGCCAACTAATTAAGGGTTTACACAGTGTGACAGTAAGCAATTTTCTTTCATTGCTTTGGCCTCGCACCAAATTCAGACATTCTAACAAGGGATAGTTTTCCACAAACCTGTCAGAAATATGATGTTTTGACATCATAATTAGCTCACATGATTCAATTTTTTTATGAATAAATTGCTTTCTATGCAAATTCTTGGGCAAAAAGATAGAATTTAATTGTGCTGGCATGTATGCAACTGAGGGAATCTAATGTCAGTACCATTGTCTTAGTTTTGGAAGACATGAATGATTTAAAAAGTGAATCTTTAAACAAAATTACTATACTACTTGTAATACATCTTCTGTAAAATATGTAATATATTTGCATTCAAAGTATTTACAGGGACTCATTGATTTACTTTTGTACTTCTGTGACCTCTGAGTGCATGTTTACTTCTTCTAAACCATCTCCAGCAGCCCCGATGCACTTAATAAATTGCACCTTTTACAAAAGGAAAAGGTGATGGATTGAAAAATGTTTAGCCAGACCATGCATAATTGATATGGTCCCTTGCACAAATCAGCTCCTAATAAATAATTAAAATTAATCTCATTATAGGAGATTTCATTATGGGATAATTTAATTAAATGGAAGCCAAAGGGCCGCTGAGGTCTGGAAGACGCTGCTGCTCGTACCTTCAGCTAATGGTCTGAGGACAGTGGAGAGCGGTAATGCACTTGGGTCCATACATTATTTAATGGATCGGTCTGAAGTACATGAAAGGACAGATCAATGATAACTTGTCAGCTCATCAATGCTTTGAAAGCATTTCCAACAAACTGCAAAACAACATTAAAAACATAGTATTCTTTTTTAACCATTTATGTAATTGTTTAGAATTACTATATCACCTATATTTTCATGTCTTTTTTTACAGTACCTTTCGCACAAATTTCAATCAAATGTACTAAAAATGAAATTCCACTACATTAGGGATCCTTGCCTTGTTAACCGATTAGAAGAAAAAAAAAGTCAGCTCCTTACTGACTACCATATAGTTAGGTCAAATGTGCCTCTAAGTGAAAATTATAATGGGCCTTGCATGTATATCTGATACCAAAAAACTGATATGAAGGCCATGGGGGACCCATTAGCAACCTCTCTTAGCAAGCAGCTCTTTGTGCTCCACGGCTCTAGAAGCACTTAGGCAGACCAGTATTCCACCTCCCTGATGCACATCTAGTTATCTCTATAACAGGTAATCACTTGTATCATATGAAATAAACAACAAAACATTAAAAATAAACTGAGAAAATGGCTAAATAAATAAATACATAAACCAGCATAAAACACAATGTTACATTATCTGAATGACAGTAGGAAACAATCAAAATATTGTTTTAAATCTGAAGTTACAGTATTCTACCTGAAAGAATGTAGGCTATTGAATAAATATAAATATAAGTATAATTATCAAAGAATATACTTTTGTAATTAAATATATTACACCACAGAACTAACAACTTAAAAAAAGGCACCATACATATACATTTAAAGTGTGTATAGTTTGTAGAATAATCAAAAACCTTTGTAGCAAATGTTGAGAAGGGTTTTAAAAAATCCATCTTAGCAGATGGGCCAGTTACCTCTACTAGATTTGGGAGGGGGGAATGCTTGCTAGTAAAGTTAACAAAGAACATCTGGATTTCATTTTGGGAGCATTCAAGTGGTCATTAAAAACTCCTGACTGCTCATTTTTGTTCATTTGTGCTCAACAATAGGTTGCCGTTTCCAATATTACAACAAGTCAAGCATGGGGCTCCCAGACATCAAAGTGCCAATCTCCTGAAGAGTGATTCTCTAGAAAGACCCACATTTTACCTCTCTCTCTCTCTCTCTCTCTCTCTCTCTCCCCTCTCCCTAACTAACTACATACAGTTTTAACTTCTGCTGCTTCCTAAGGGTGTTTATTTTCCACTTAAACATCCAGCAGTCATTCATCTGGTCTCCACTGAATCTGAATGCTAATAAATTTTAAGAAATGAAACAAGGAGGCCCTGGCTGGTTCCTGCAGGGAGGCCAAGAGCACTGAACTCTGTTGAGAGCTATAAATATTAGCACCTTTGGTGGCAAGGTGGTTAATTTCCACAGCAGGCCTGATTATACCCAGTCAGCCAGGCCCAAGTCTACAAATTACCTGATAACTCAAGTTGTAATGGAGAAATAAAAATAAAATAAACACATGCGGACAGAAAAACACCCATATTTTCATTTCTATTTATATATTTTCATGTACAGTACATTTGCCTCAAAGCTGCCGTTTCTTTCTCTTTCCAAAACTGAATGGATTATAAAAATTTTACTTAAATCCAGAGGTTCTGAGTAAATTTTTTTTTTTTCATTTTTCACCATAAATATTTGGATTTGAATTTTTTTAAGAAAGATCCCATTAAAACTATGGGAAATAGAAAAACAAGTGCAAACCTTGGTGGAAAATTAGCAGTTGCAGTAAATCATCACCTTAATAGGCATGCAAAGTAACTCTCCGTTCACAAATAATTATTATATTGCAAGTAATAAAGATACATTTTGTGCAGTTCTATATTTATTAGATAAAAAGCATGAATATATTGGTGTTACAGCCATAACATTCAGAGTATGCCAAGTGTGAAAATTAAAACAAATTAATTTTAATGTAACAAATTCCACTAATAAAATTGTGATTTCAAATTTCTTATTCCACTTGACTTGAGATTTGTTTTAATTAATCTGTATATCTGGGGAGTATTGTTTTTGAAATATTTTAATTGTTTCATGAGATGCAAAAGGAATTAAGGTTTAAAGTTACATTTGTTGTCGGTAGGCCCCCATTGAAGAGTGCAACCTGAGATGATATCTAGATCCAGTATTGTACGTGTGAAAAATGGACTGAATGTGAAATGTTCCCCAAAATCACTTCTAGACAGCTAACCTTTCAA